>NW_012134414.1:1721843-1801146 GCF_000956105.1 Propithecus coquereli
CCCCACCGCCAGAGTCGGATGTTCTTGAGTCCAATTTGTCATAAACTTGAGACAGGGCAGAAAGAAAGAAGGGACACGGGTAGTTCAAAGAAATCTTAACACTCTTTGGTCTATGTATAGGGAATGGTTTCTCCTTTAGAGCTTGATGCCTCATTTTCACTTTTTTCTTCCCTGTACCTATTATTTGCTGAGTAAATCCTTTCCACTCACATTTAGGCCTAACCCTTTTTTGGCAGATTATTTAAGAAGGATGGATCTGTCAGAACTTGGAGAAGCTGCAGCCTTCCTCAGAAGAAGCGAGACTGATCTGCTTCGGCTACAGGCCATGGCCTTTGATGGTAAGACTCGTGGTGGCTGCTGGCTTCGCTTTATTTCACTACTTCAAGGTGGCATGTGAGATATTTGATTGGTTGAGAGAAGGCATCAGTTCTGGAGCCTAACTTATTTGCCTGGGTGTGATCAGCCTCTATGAACCTCTGACTCTGAGCAATTGAGCAACTCTGAGTGTTCAGGTAGGAATGGAAGAACACAGGGAGGAGGAAGATGGCTGGGAGGCAGTCTAGGCTCTGGCCCTATTTCCGTGGCCCTAAGACAGGTTTTCTCTTCCAGGAGCCACTGTTATGATACAGACTACACTCCCCATGCCCCAAGGGTGGCCACAGATAAGGCCTTTCCCAGAACCCTCTTATCAGAAAATACCATAGTAGAGAGAGGGACCGAGACTTAGGCTGGAGGTGGGGGTCTGTATCCTGTAAGGAAGAAGAAAGGAAAAGACTCTGGGAGGGCTGGAGAAATTGAAATTATCTCCAGCCCTCTTCACAATTTCCTAATGTTGGAACTTTGCCCTCTGGCGGTCTTCTAGGGCAGCAGGGTCGCTCAGCCAGCATTCAACAAAAGATAATTGGGAGGCTTGCTAACCCAGATTCATAATTTCTTGGTAGTTACAGGCAAGGACAAAGGTTAATTAGGATTTAGTCTTTAAAAAAAGGGCTAAGTTCTACATTAAATCTCTAAATAAATGTTACTTTTTTTCCCCTTCTTCCTTTACATGTCTGGGCTGCATGGCCATCTTCTGGATTTCAGCTAATTGGAGAATTAGAAGTCAGATTCACAGTATGACCTAGCGTCAAGCCACCTACATGTCTTAATTCCTGAATTATTCAACAGTGCAGCATAAAAATTGAATGTTGTTCAAATACTCAGAATTTGTCAACATTAGATTTTAATATGACTAATTATAATTCAATCCAGTTATGTAGGATATCATACTCTATCACAGACCAGTCCTGGATCAGTTCCCAGTTTCCAGTCATTGGATTTCATTACTGAGATTGGATTTTAGAGTAGCTAATTATAATCCATCAAATCAAATACAATAACAGAACCATCCCTGAGGTCAGAATTGGTCATGCAGAGGCTTATCACAGGTAGTTAGATAAGCGAGGACAAGATAAGAGTGGTGCAGGGCCAAAGCATGAGAGATAATTGGATGACACATTTAGTAGAATTAGCACTGTAAATAATTACTTAAAACATAGCAATCTGCATAATTTTTAATTACATTTTTTTAGGCTAAACCATTCTTCCTCATAGAAATGCACTGGCAGCAAAAGAGAAAAGGACCAGCCAAAGGTGTTCCTCCTCCCAGGCTAGTAGACAATGGAGTTTGCATTTTTGAATTCAGGTCAAATGAAAGCAGTGAGATAATGAGTATTTGGCAAGTAGTCTTGGGTTCAAATTCCCTAACCAAGACCAACTCTGGAGGTGTAATTCGAGCAAATCACTTCAAGTTACTGAGCCTGCCGAATGGGGATAATGATACTAATACTCACTCTGTCTTCTTTCCTGCATTGCTCTGAGGACCAAGTGGGACTATAAATATGAAAAACAAACACAGTATTACCTGGGAAAGAAAACTAGAATCGCTGGGTGTCGAGGAGGAAGCCCAGGTGTTTTTAGAGATAAAGACGAATCACCTTTCCAAAGCTGAATGTAAATTATTTTTATATTAAAACAGGTAAGCAATCTATTAAAAATAACTATAAAGCTGAATATAACTCCAATTTTCATCAATATCATAGAAAGAAGACTCAAAAGAAATGTTTCAAATAGATAACAGTGGTTATCTCTGAGTTGTTTATGGGTGATTAAAAAATATTTTTTTCATGTATTTCTCTACTTTTGGAGTTTTCTCCGATACATACATGTTATCTTAATGTTGGAAAATATATTTAATCATCTAAAGATATGAAATCTTTACCTACTTTACAAATGGAAAAACTAAGTCCTAAAGAGATGAGGTGACTGCTTTATATCTCGTTACTAGCAAAGTCAGTCCTACAGCCCAGGCTGCCTGACTCAAATCCATTGCTGTCCGCAGTGCCGGCTCTGCATTATTCACGGACACAAGGAATTAAAAGTTGACTGAGTTCATTGACTTTGCCTTTAAAAACTTCCCTGTCAGAGAGTGGGCCTCAGATAAGAAAGGGTGTCTGAAAAGTCTTACCCCCGCTAAGTGTTTCCAGGGGTGGTGAAAGAAGGGGCCCCACGGAAGCAGGTGGTGGGCCTGCTCCTTGCGGGAAGAATGGGAGGGAAAAGCTAAGCGTATGCTGGAGGAAGCATGTGGTCATGGAGGAGCACTGATTAGGAGGAGGCTGATCTCATTTCCAAAGTCATTATTCTAACGACTGCTACTAATTAGCTATGTGACTATGGGCAACTCTTCATCTCTCTTTCCAGGGAGAGGGACAAGGACAGAGAGAGGGGAAGAGAGAGAGATACTGTGCCAGGTGATCTTCAAGTTTCTTTCAAGCGATAACATTTGGTTTAAAATGCAGAGCATTTACCTTAAACATACCCAGAAAATGTATGCTAAATGGGTGCTTTTCAAAAGCATATTTTCATAGACGTAACACAAAGCAAAATCAGTTTTTGCAAGAAGAGACCAAAATAATAAATACAATGCGAAGCCTGTATTTAAAACACAAACGACAAGTAGAAAGTAAATGCACAATCAGTTAGATGGGAATATAAAATTCCCTTGCCAAGCAGTTTTAGTACCGAATTGTTTGTAATCAGGGAAATGGAGAAGGCAGCACATTGTAGATTGTGATAGCAAGAAAATAGTGAATGACGAAATTCTTTGCAGAAATAAGTATGGTGGAAGAAGGGGCGGATGGTGCCCATTTTTGTCTCCTTTGTACACACTCCTTCCCCAGGCCTATTGGCCACCTCTAGGGAAAGAACCTAGTGAGGGGCCACCTGTCCTGCAGCAGTGAGGCCTCTCTTGCCTTTGTGATTCATATACCAGAGGTGGTGGTGGTGACTGAGTTTGCATTACCAGTTAGTGCTGTGGTTGCAGGGGGGTTTTTACCTGTGTCTCCCCTGGGAATGGACTAGGATTTTTCCCTCTTCCAGCCAAATGCTCTCCCCTTACCCTTCCCTCTATCTACCTAAAGAGCTGTGACCTGGGGACTTCTGTGAGCTTCTGCTAAGACTCATTTTTCTTTAATAGTATATTTCCTATTCATCGTCACTGGCTGCCTGCCTTAGGTGGGAGAGAACTTGAGAAGTATTTAAGTGAGACTGAGAGAAACTGCCTTAAGTGTTCATAAGAGTTCTGGCTCATTCCACCCAAAACATTCTTATTGTTTAATCATTTTGTGGAGGGCTGCTTTGCTTAGGGATGGGACATGGGGGTGAAGAGGCTGAAGAGAGAAAAATAACATATGGGAGGAAATAATATAAGTCGGTTATGTTGTATGACAAAATAACCCGTATTTTCTCTCCTTAATACCCTCCTGCAATTCTACCATGGAATTCTCTTAGACTTTCATCCCAAGATTAAAAATAAGGTCTAAAGAAACCCCAAAGGACATGACCACTAGCCTAAATTGTTACTCAGTTCTCACCAGACTTGAGTGACACTCTTTGGAAGGGACCTGGGAAAGGGGTGGGATACGGGGTTGCGAGTTGAGGTAAGTGTTGATGTTGGGAGGGGATGGAGGTGACATTTGGCAGGTGTTGGTAGGTACATTTCTTGTAGCAAAATGGTTTTTGACTTCCCAAGCCTCTGCTTGCTGAGATGTTTCTTGTTCCTATAGAGTTATCATGTGGGCATATCTTCAGGGTGAGCTTTCATGATTTTATCCAACTCTGTGCACTGTCCTACATTGGTGACTCCATGTCAACAAGCAGACTGAGCAGAAACGAGGTCATATCTATCAGCATGAAAGTGCCCACATATATTTCTACAAGTACTATATTATAATCCATTTTTTTCTCTATAGGGAAGAAAAAATGTTGGGTTCGTGGTGGCAAGAGTGCTATGTGGAGGCTGAGGTAAAAGGGAAGAAAGATGATGGAACGATAATTGTTGAGACCACACATGGAAATGTAAAAGGAATATTTCATTGTGGGGATAAGTATGTTCTCTGCTTAATCAAACAATTGAATACCTCCTTTCTCTACTATTTTTATTAAAAACCTTGGGTAGGAGATGCCATTGACACACTTTGGAGTCCTTAATTCATCTTGAAGAAGCTCCTTTATTTACCATCAAAAATTTAATGAAGAACATTAAACAAATCAGAGTAAAATGATTGCCAGAAACAAAGATCATTGACTCTAGAACTCACAACAATTTCTACTTCTTTCATCAGTGTTTCCAGTTGGTATTTTTTTAAAGGTGCTCCCTCGGGTGAACAGTGACCTAAGGAGCCATGTAGCAAGCTATGTTTGTAAGATCAAGAGAGATGTATGATTTGAATAGAAATAACAGAGTGTCAGAGAAGCCAACAGATGGGGGAATGGCTAGTAATGTCAAATGTTACAGAAAATATTAAAGGCTTGGAGAAAGGCTTGGATTTCAGAATTAGAAGGTCATCCAGGACCTTTGAAAGAAAAGGTTAAGTCAAGTATTGGGGCATGAGCTGGACTGAAATGTTCACAGAGGGGATGTGTAGTGAAGATATAGCAGTGCCCAACCCTTTCTCCCTGTCATCAGGGCAGAGTGCAGGGGGATACTGAGAAGAAAGGTCACTCTCAGAACCTTTGCCTGGGCCGGGCGCGGTGGCTCACGCCTGTAATCCTAGCTCTCTGGGAGGCCGAGGCGGGCGGATTGTTTGATCTCAGGAGTTCGAAACCAGCCTGAGCAAGAGTGAGACCCCATCTCTACTAAAATTAGAAAGAAATTAATCGGACAACTAAAAATATATAGAAAAAATTAGCCGGGCATGGTGGCGCGTGCCTGTAGTCCCACCTACTCGGGAGGCTGAGGCAAGAGGATCGCTTGAGCCCAGGAGTTTGAGGTTGCTGTGAGCTAGGATGATGCCACGGCACTCCAGCCCAGGCAACACAGTGAGACTCTGTCTCAAAAAAAAAAAAAGAACCTTTGCCTGAGTCACTCACCGTGTGTCAGCTGCCAGCCCCATGGCGTGACCTGGGCCCATTTCTGCCCTGATTTGGATGAAATGTTCCTCAAAGATTTTACAGATGATCCCCTGCTGAGATTCACTTCTCTAAACTCCTTTCAATTCTGTCCCTTACCCAAACCATAACAAGCCACATCTTATAACAAAGAAGTACAGTTGGTATCAAGAACATTTATCTTTTTTGTGCTCTTATCTTTGTATTTGGACAATTTATGATCTAAAGTATTGCCATTCAAGTTGGAAAATACTGGAGGCCACTTATAAGCTACCTCTTAGGGTACCTTAATATGCTTTCCTGACAGTCAATATCTATATGTAAAAAAAAATTCCAATGAGATAGATTTTATATAACTAATAAAATTAAGGAGGGAACTTCATCCTTTTCAACAGGAACATAAACAGTAGGCAAGGGAAAATTCAGAATGTCCTAAATCGATAAACAAATGAAAGAGAGGGACTCAGTTAGGGCCATTTAGCCTTGAGACAATATTTGATTATAAGAGAGAAAGCAGGTTTGACCACCTCTTCCATTATTGTTCATGCCAACTTTTTTAAAAATAACTTTATTGAGATAAAATTTACACACCATAGAGTTTACCTCTTTAAAGTGTACAATTCCATGGTCTTTAATATAGTCAAAGAACTGTGCAACAGTTGTTATAATCTAATATTGGAATATTTTCCATCATTCCAAAAAGAAGCCTTGTGCCTATTAGCAGTCACTCCCCCTTCTTCCCACCCCCATCAACCCCAGGCAAGCAGTGTTCTGCTTTCTGTTTGTATAGATTTGTCTATTCTGGCCACTACAGACAAGTGGGATCATACAATAGGTGGCCTTTTGTGTCTGGTGTCTTTCACTTAGCTTAATGTTTTTGAGGTTCATTCACATTGTAGCGTGAATAAGTACATCATTCCTTCTTATGGCTGAATACTATTCCACTGTATGGATATATCATATGTTGTTTATCCATTCATCAGGTGATGGACATTTCAGTTGTTTATATATCCTGGCTATTATGAAAAAGGTTGCTATGAACATGCATGGGCAGGTTTTTATGTGGATGCACATTTTCATTTCTCTTGGGTGTATTTCTAGGAGTGGAGTTGCTGCGTCATATGGTAACTCTATGTTTAGCATTTTGAGGAACTGTCAACTGTTTTCCAAAGTGGCTGCACCATTTTATATTTCCATTAGCAATGTATATGGGTTACAGTTTCTCTACATCCTCACCAACACATTTTAATATCTGTCTTTTTGATTATAGCCATTCTAGTGGGGGTGAAGTGGTATTTTAATGTGATTTTTATTTGCATTTCCCTAATGACTAATGATGTTGAGCATCTTTTCATGTACTTATTGGCTATTTGTATACCTCCTTCAGAGAAATGTCTATTCAAGCTCTTTGCTCATTTTTTAATTGGGCTATTGCCTCTTCATTATTGAGTTGTAAGAGTTCTTTTTACCTTCTAGATGCAAGTTGCTTATCAGATGTATTATTTGCATGTATTTCCTTTCAGTCTGTGTGTTATCTTTTCATTTCCTTAATGGTATCCAACTCGATTTTATTAGGCCTCCAGATGTGATGCTTGCTCTTCTGAGCACATTCTGCGAAACTACTGTCTTTTCAACAGTATTTAAGGCAATTTGTGATATAATGTGGTTGCAACTATAATTTTAAAAAGAAATCACAAGAAGAAGAGTACGAAAGCCATTAATGCTTTCATTAATGGTAGAAAGAATAGAAAGTAGAAAGAGGAGTGTGAGGGTGATTTACTTTGTCCTCCTTGTCCTTCCCCCATGTAATGAAGGTCCCGTTCTCCCAGCCTCTCTCTGTAGCTCCTGGCTCCAGGCTTCCTCTTCCTCATGTTAGAAGTGACTACACTTTCAATCACCTTTGGTCTTTGTAAGATTAACAAAGGCAGTAAAGCCAGTGGGTGTAAAGTACTACTTATTGAAGAAAGTTGGTAATGAAAAAAGAGAGAAAAATAGAACCAGGGCAAAGGGGAGGTTTTTGAAGATGTAAGAGACCTGATTATGTTCTGCTTGTGTTTGAAGACAGAACAGAAGGAGTCCTTGAAATACAGAAACTGAAGGGAGTCAAAAGAAAAGGGATTTTACTGTTAGAACAATGTCAAAGAAGACTGTGGATAGGAATTGGATCAAGAATATGAAGAGTGTGAGAGCCTTGGAAGGAAGCCATCACCAACTAGGATTAAAAGGAGGCAATCAGTTGACACCAATATTTATTTGTCAAGGAAAAGGGCTATAGGAAAGGTGTTAGGAAACTTTTGAGAAGAATCCCAAGCAACTATTTTATAGTAGAAATGAATCCATATTAATCAAGATATTAATATTTACCTACCATGAGCACCTACCATGTCCCAAGCATTGTGATAGGTGGTTTAATAACTATCAAAGAAGACAATATTGACTCCTTCTCAAGGTGCTTATAATCTAGCCTGGAAATAGTCTAACACCGCAGTCCCCAGCCCTAGGGTGGCAGGGGACTGGGGTGCAGAACTCCAACACCAACCCCCCCACCCAGGAAAAATTGTCTTCCATGAAGCTTGGGATGGGGAGGCGAATAGCTGGAGGTGAGTGGCAGAGGGTGAGCAGAGCGAAGCTTCATATCCATTTACAGCTGCTGGACTTCCTATCGCGGGCATTACTGCCTGGGCTCCCCTTCCCCTGCCCCACCTCCCACCCCACTGTCTGTGGAAAAACTGTCTTCGATGAAAACAGTTCCTGGTGCCAAAAAGTTTGGGGACCACTGATCTAACACATACGCAATTATTAAAACATACACAGAAGTATTAATGTAAAGATAATATGGTGGTAAGGCTTAACAAAGGAGGAAAAAAATATAATGAGCTGAGGTGGTTGGGGAAGGTTTGAAGGAGAAGATAGGTCTTGAACTAAGTCTGGAAGGATGAGGTCCGCCAACTTGATCCTCCACTCCAAGTTTTTTCTTCTACTTCTCCAAGATATGCTGAGACATCAAGAGGGGGGGTCAGATGATACATAATATGATCCATATACTCTCAGGGGGAATCAGGGAGGAACCATGAAATTAGAGCACTGTAAGATAGAAAATCTTGGTTGAGCAAAAGCACTATTTTTAATTCATCTTCAGGGAAGGAGAGGGCTTTGGCAGGGTGAATACCTGCTTCTTCCGAGAAGGTTAGTTTAATCTCTTCTGGCCCCGCCCCTTGATGAGGCATCTTTTTTTTCTTTTTGACTCTGAATCTTCTTTCTGGTGTATGGATAAATGGATAAGCATAAGAGAAATAGGGAAATATATCTTATATTTCTGTCCTCTCTGCAGAGTCTGAATGTCAAGGAGGACAAAATCCAGCAGATGAATCCTCCAAAGTTTGAAATGATTGAAGACATGGCCATGCTGGCTCACCTCAGTGAAGCATCTATACTGCATATCTTGAAGAGGCTCTATGACCATTGGATGATCTATGTGTGTAACATGCCTTACTGCTGAATTAGCATGCTGGTACTCGTATTGGCAATGTCCCAGCCTCTCCTGGCTGATATTTTACATTGAATTTAAGCATACCCACATGGGATTGTTCTTAAGGAAGTTCTACTGGGGAGGGACCTTATCTTAGCATTTCCCCAATTTTATTTTGTCACCATTTGTGTCCCTTCTCACAGGTCACTGTGCTAAATTAAAAGCATGAGGCTTGGAGCCTGATAGACTAGTGTCCAAATGCCAGCTCTGTCACTTACTAGTTGTTAAGTTTCTTAACTTCTTAAAGTCACCTTATCTGTAAAGTGAATAATAATACCTGGCTCTCCATGGTGGCTTGGAGCATTAAATAAAAGAATGTGGGTAAAGCACATAGTTCCTGAGACCTAGTTAGTACTCAATGAATAAGATATTTTTGTCATCATCATTAAACTGGTGATTTTTAGCTGCTCAGGATTTTTGGTTTATACAAAACCTATACAGCAGAAGCAGTGCTCAGTAGAATAGGCTAAAATGTGGCATCTGGCACCCATTGCCATAGAAGTCTTGACAAACAACCAGCTTGCTACTCAGCTCTCCCATTTACCATGTGACTGTATTAGTCGCCCGGGGATGCTATAACAGCATTAACACGAACTGGGCAGCTTAAAACAACAGAAATTAATCCACTACAGTGCTAGAGTCCGGAAGTCCAAACTCAAATCAAATGGACAGGGATATATTCCCTCTGGAGGCTCTAGGGGAGAATCCTTTCTTGTCCCTTCCAGCTTCTTGTGGCTACTGGTGTGCCTGGTGGTTGCATCACTCCAGTCTCTGCCTCCATCTTCACATCATCTTCCCCTCTCTGTGTCTCTTATAAGGACACCAGTTATTGGATTGAAGGCCCACCCAGATGTCATCTTGACACCCTTAGCTTAATTATACCTGTAAAAACCCCTTTTCCAAAGGAAATCACATTTGTAGGCTCTGGAGATGAGGACATGAATGTATCTTTTTGGGAGCCACAATTTGACTACATCAGTGGCTGAGAGACCCACATGAGCTATTCCTTCTCAATGCCCTAAAAGTTAAGTTTCTAATCTTGCTGAGGCAGAGATTCTGCTCTGGCCTCAAATGCCCGATTGCTGGTTACTGAAATCCCTGCAGGCCTGCAGTTAGCGTCCTGTCTTCAGAAGCTCTGTGTGTCAGACATGTTCGTAGTTAGCAGATGTCCCACGGGAGAGGTAATCCCAAGTCTGATGTTGCTCTAACCTGGCTGTGTCTCTTTCTGTTAGAAGTCCCTTCTTTATAAGAATCCGAAAGCTCTCTTCTTTTGAGTTCCTTCATAAGTAAATATT
The DNA here is from genome assembly GCF_000956105.1 of Propithecus coquereli. Taxonomy (NCBI): domain Eukaryota; kingdom Metazoa; phylum Chordata; class Mammalia; order Primates; family Indriidae; genus Propithecus; species Propithecus coquereli. The sequence goes on from NW_012134414.1 coordinate 1,732,095, forward strand.
CCAGCAAATGTTCCCTGATAGTGGAGAGCTGACAGACCTGGACATATTTCTAATCTATATTCTGAAATCTTTTCTGATCTTCCCTTAGACATATTCAGGTCTCTTCTGCGTGACCACAAACCCTTACAAATAGCTTCCAGTGTATCAGAAAGAAGTCGTGGCTGCCTACAAAGGGAAGAGGCGATCAGAGGCTCCCCCTCACATCTTTGCTGTGGCCGATAACACCTTTTAGGATATGCTTCACAGTAAGTAGCTGCGCTACAAAATGAAAAGTAAAAATATCTGATCTACTTTTTCTCTGTGTCACTAAGAGGCACTTAGGCATTGTGAGCAGAGCATGGCCTTTACAGTTATCTAATCACTTGAAGCCTCCGTTCTGTTCTGGATAAAATGTGGGCAAAATAGTACCTACCTCCTAGGGTTATTGGGCCGATTAGCTTGCACATCAAAGTGAGATAATGCATTTAAAGTGCTGGGGACAGTGGCTGGCCCAGAGTAAGCCCCCTGTGGATGGTAGCTTTTATTACATAAAGCATCTGCTGTAGTGTCTGACACAAAGACGTTATTCTATAGCTACTATTACACAATCATTCTTAAAGGCTTAAAATGGCAAAAATGTCAACCATTAGTTGGTTATCATTTGTATGTGGAGCAAGGAAATAGGCCTCCGATTTATATGTTCTTATGACTAACATACAAGGGGCAAGAGAAAATCTATCTTACTCTGTACCATTTAAATGGTACTTTTTTCCTCACTGTAAATGGAGCAAATCCTTTCCTGTGTGTCTGATTTCAAACTGCAGCCAGGGAAATTTTGAATCAGGTCATGCTAATACGTAAGCCCCTAGCAATAGAATATTCTGACATTTTTCCTTCTTTTGTAGATCAAGAGAATCAGTCTATACTCCTCACGTAAGTGTTTGCCTTGTTTTTCTTTTGGGCCTAAAGTAAGTTTCAATGGAGACAGACACTTACGTTTCACTGGGAATAAAACTTAAAGTCACTGTCTTTGAATTGTTTGCCCTTTAGATGCAGAACACATTCTAGGCAAGAATAAAATACTCGAGAGATTGTCACAATGCTTTAGTCAGTGATTACTCCAAATACGGTGTCAGCTAGTCTGCCTCCACCATTTTAACAGATTCTTTAGGAACCTCAGTGCACAAGCTGGTCTTAATCACAGAGAACATGCTGTTGTGGGCAACCAGACTGGGGAAGGCCAAGGTACATTAAGTAGTGGGAACTAAAAGATGGCGAGTCTTAGAGGGATCAGAAAAGGAGGTGAAGGTTATTATATGTTAATTCTGATGGAAAGAGTGCTGGCAGGCCGGGTGAACTGTCCGCATGGTGGCTGAGACCCAAGAAGGTATGCAGTGCTTAAGTCCTTGGCCTTCCTGTGCAGTGATGATGCCACCTTATGTGTTGGGCTCTCTATTGGCTTCAACTATCCCAAGAGGAATCATAAGGTCTCAGAACCTTAGAGATAGATGGACAATTCAAATTCGGCCCTTTGCAGAGAGGATAAGCTGTTTTTCTGGAGTTTTATATCGATAAAGGCAAGCCTCGATTCTGTGATGCTTTGGGTGATGAGCCTATAAATTCATCACTGTATTCTTCCCACATTACAAAGTTAGCTGGTTGTCAAAGGACAAGGGTGAGCCTAAAACAAGCTGCCTGGTAAAATGACTGATAGGCCTTCTTCTCAGAAGACATGGCCATGTGGTAGGATTCATGCACGAGAATCCCTTGAACAGTTGGTAATGAGGAGCAGAGGTGCTGTCCTGCTCTTTGTTAATAGGACCATGAGGAACAGGCTTTTTAATATTTATGAAAGTCCTTGATCTTTCTGAACTCCAGAGTTTTGTTCATGCTGTTTTTGCTGCCTGAGACATCCTTCCCCATCTCCCAACCAATTAAATATCCACATAATCTCAAGTGTCATCTTGAGTTTCACTTTTCTATAAAATCTTCCCTGCTTGCCTTAGCCTATATGATCAGAATCACTTGACTTTCATTGTGTTGATAATCAGAACCAGTTAACTGTGTTGCTGAATTTCAAGTCACAGGGGAGAATCTGGTGCTAGAAAGACTGTGAACACCAAACATATTTATCCAATATTTTGTTACCATGGCAGCCATGAGTGAACCTAGGAGAAAGCCGGTATGCGTTCATATATCTTGGCAGAAAAGGTGAGGTGGTGCTAACCACTGGATCATGGAGGCTCTGCCTTGACCACTTATGGGAAGTAAGGAGGCACCAAGACCCACAGAACAATTAGCAAATTATAGAAAAGTCTTTTTTCCCCATCTTTCCATCGCCTGTTGAGAGGATCATCAAATGCTCCAAACCAATAACCTGAAAACATGAATTACATAATTTGTTTCAGATTTGCTTCATGGAGCATTTACTGACCTGGTCTTTGTTAGTTGGACCCTCTGAAAATTATGCCCTCACGATCCAAACCATTTCACCTAAAGGCTAGGGTCATCAGTGCCTTGGATATTTCTGAATCCCTTTAGCTATCATGAAATGTCAGAGTACCAGAAATATGCAAAAGAAGTCTGCTTCCTTCACTCCTAACTCTTAGATCAAATCCCAAATGCCTGATGGACGTACCCTCAACTTTAATCACAATCCATGTTCAGGATAGCTTTACCTTCACTCTCTATTTGATTTTTTTTAGTCATTGGCAATTTTTAATTTAGCTTACTTTGTTTAGCTCCATTAACAGGTTAGTGGGCTTCATCATAATTTGAGGATAACTGGACCATGAAGGTTGTTGGTATGCAAAATAAAATTAAGTCATGCTGAGTGGAACTCAAAATCAATGAGTTATTGAGCTGTTAGATCTTTCATCTTACTATGTCTTACATTATTTTTCTTTTTCATTTCAATCTGGATGTTACCTGCTGTGTTTTGCAAATTAATAAATATATCAAAATAGCCATCTGGTCCAATTTTAAATAGGAAAACTTTCTTTTCCAACTACCACATTCCTGAATTTGATTGATTTCTGTAGGTCTTATTAAACTATATGACTCAGTAGATATAACTTCATTTTTGCATGCATTTTAGGGTTTTTGTTGGCATATGTTAATTGGTTTGGTCTAGCCATTGAGTCTTATGATAATATATAACACTTCTATGGAAACCTTTGCTCATATACGTATACCCTTTATCTTATTCGAAGGACAGTAGACCCATATTACTTAGAAAGGATATAATATTTATAAATTTTTAAGTTCTTGAGTACCATATACTATGTAATTCCCCCCATGTAATGGGTCTTTGAGGCTGAGTGGAAAAAACAAAGCTATGTTGCCATTTGGGTGCTAGGTGGCCATTCATGCTCATGCTGTGCGGCTGACCTGTTTTGGCCCATCAGCCTGAGCGGGCATGATTCAAATTCCAGATCAATACCATTACAAGTCACTGCTTGGTGTGAATCTTTAGATTACTTGAGAGTAGTAGCACGTAAAAATATAATTTAATAATGCCAAGAATCTGCCATGTTATCCTAGGATAGATAAATTTCCAGGTGTGAGTATTAGATGGTAAGAGAGGAAGATTAACACTGGGAATAATATATGAAATGAAGTTTGTTTGGAAATAGGCTATGATTTTTTTTGTTTGTTTGTTTATTTTGGTAAATAGCCATTTTCTTCTCTCACTCAGGCAATGCCAACCCAAAGGGAAGCATTGCAAATAAATGAGCTCCCACAAATATTCATAGGGGCATTGTATATTAAGTCAGTCTCTCTCATATATACATCTGTTTTTTTTCTGAATTCCCACTCCAAAATAAAATTTTATAACCAAATTTGGAAGCATCTTTTTTGCTACAGGTTATCAAAGCAAAAATGGGATTCAACCTGGGGAAGGAGGGCTTGCCACATTACAGAATTCTACTAAAAGCTTCATCAGCTTTACTTCTCTTGTATGTATCCCAGGGGACTTTAGAAGCTCAAATCATGCAAGTGAATTCTATCTTGGAAGCATTTGGAAATGCGAAAACCCTGAGAAATGACAACTTCTCTCGTTTTGTAAGTAACACAATTTAGCACAATATCAGAGTCTTTAGTTTTTAAGCAATGGTAAATCTCATGTTCGAGCACATAGGTATGAAAAAGATATATGGAACACCAAAGGTGGTCTTTGATTAAAGTTTATAATTTTTTAGATTACTCAGAACAATTTATCAGCTTCAACACTCAATTAAAACTACACATATAATGAATATGTGTCTAAACTGACCAAATAAGCTTCTCTTTGGTCAGTTTCAGGAAGAAAGTATTTATCTTAATAGTTTCAAATTCCTTTCTACTCCCAGTAGGGAAGCTCACTCAAAAAATTACAATAACCTTTACATTGTATTACATTTTGCAGATTTGAAATACTCTCTCCTTCATAATTTCCTATACTCCTTATAACAAGTCAATTTAGTAGGCACTTCCTAATTCACTTACCATGATTATTGTTTCTTCTCTTGCCTATGGCCTCCCTGCTCCTGCATATTTTTCACTGTAGCCTTTTTTTATTGGGAGAAAGTATTTTTAAGTAGCTTTTGATAGCTAGAAGTCCCCTGACAGAGGAAGAACTTGGATTTCAAAACCTAGTTGAACAAATCCATTTTATGCCAAGAATGAGTGGCAGGGAGCCACTATATAATTTACAAGGAAATTTGCAGACGGCTTCCTGTTTGAGTCCCTGGGCAAAACTAAATAATAGCTTTATGCTGATTTGGCTAGTTTCCATCCAAAGCCTTAGAGCTGCTCTGTCCACACTTAGATCTGCTTGAATATCTGGCCGGTCGTAGCAGCTGCAAATACTGGTCCGTGAAACAACTGCGAGATTTGGGATTTATTCGCATGCTAAGGGAATTTCTGCTGAAATATGAGAGGCAGAAAGCTGAAAAGAAATAAGGGAGAGAGGGAAGAAAGGAAGGAAGGGAGGGAATAAGGGAAGGAGGGAGAGAAAAAGAAAGTTAAAAAAAGGAAAGAAGGAAGAAAAGGAAAGAAAGTAAAAGGGAAGGAGGAAAGGAAAGTATAATAAGTAGAAAGATAAAGAAGGAAAGAATATAATTGGAAGAGAATAAAAGCAAGAAAAATGTTGGAAGGATAGAAGTAAAGAAGTAGAGAAGCTAAACAAACATAATGGTGGAAGAAAGAAGGAGGGGAGAAGGAAAAAGAGGAAAAGGGGTCCAAAAATTATGAAATCCAGGCTAAATTTATTTTCAATTAATACTATGTATGTAGCTATACGTATACCTGTGTATATCACACATATGTTTATAAGGACATATACATTTGTATATGTTTATATATACATATAAGAGTTTGTGTGTGTGATTCCCATGGTACATTTTTTACCTTCCTCGTTCGACCCCCCTGTACATAGCCAATCTCCTTCCCTTGCCAAGCTGCTGTCCTGCTCTGACACCTTCCTGGAGTGGGCCGACTCCACCGGGCTACAGTCCTCCCTGCTCCAGCATCCTCAAGCCACAAGCTCTAGCTGCCACCAGATGGCCTCCTCAGCTGCATCTGGCATTCTGACATGGGCACTGTCACCTCTGGACAGCGTCTGTGTCCCACTAGATCCTGCCTTATGGCTTTTCACTGAAAAGAAAGAAAGGGTGTCTATTTATTACTTATGCCAAGGTGTGTTTTGAAACATAGATCATATCACTCCTCTGCTTGAAACCTTCCAACGTCTTCCAAGCACACATAAAATAAAACCCTATTCTTTCCTGTGTTCTACATGGCTTACATGATGAGGTGCTTGTCCACCTCTGGGACTCCGTTTTATGCCCCTTTTTCTTTTACCTGCTAAGCTCCAGGACTACTGGCTTTTCTTGTGATTTTATGTCAGAGCTGTTTCAGTAGCCTCTTACCTACAAGTTTTAGAATAAGCTTCCCAAGGGATAGGGACCATGCCTGTTTTTCTTGAATGTTATCTCCATTGCTGAGCAGCTTTCCTGGATTATAGCAGATGCTGAATGCATGTTTGTTGAATGAACAAAATAATATAATAAGCATATATTATTTTTCTCATTTTTAGATAAGAACAAGGAGGCCCAGAGAAATGTCACAGTGCGCACAAGAATACACAGGTAGCAATTGGTAGTCTGGGGCTAGAAACTAGAACCACTGCTGGTCCTGCCAATCATTCTGGCTCCCTCCAGACATTAGCTGGTGCCATCTTATCTCAAAGCCATGTTGCATTTCTTTTCAACTGTTGGGGAAGCAGTCACTTTGAGAGTTACGTATAATGAAGCCACTGCAACTGTTTGGAAAGTTTGAATAGGAGACTGTGTTTTGTGTCCACCTAGGACAAGTTTATCAGGATGCACTTTGGTGCCAGAGGTACACTGTCATCTGCTGACATTGATATCTGTAAGTAGTCATTGCACTATCTGATCACTTTTCTTCTAAGTTTTTCAGGAACATCTAAGTATGAATCTTTATCCATTACTCATCATCCAGATTTGCTTGAAAAATCCTGAATGATTTTCCAGCAGCCTGGAGAGAGGAACTACCACATATTCTATCAGATTCTTTCTGGAAAGAAAGCACCTCATGGTAAGTGTATGATTCTGGGGCCGAGGGTTATTCCAAAACAAGAGAGAGAAGTCAGATTTCAGGGGAAGAAAAAGTACTGTTTTAGTAAGTCTCTGAGCCTCTTTAGATCTCAGTTTATTCATCCCTAAAACTTAGGAAATTAAACCCATTTTAGAAACAGAGTTCTATAATTTTCTATGGGTAGAGAGTAAATAGCAATACTTTTTTTCAATTTGATATTAAAAGGAAGCAAAGTGTTTGAAAGTGGGTAGGATGCCCAGCAGAGTTAAATGTGGGTGTACGTGTAAAAGCATTAGATAATTTAAGGCCTTAAATAAATAGTTAGAGCCATGTGGGTGGTATAGACAAGAGGCCAGAGGAGGGAAACATCACCATGGTGTGTGGTGGGCCAGGGGAGTTTTATAAAGAAGGGGGGATTCGGGTTGGGATATGAAGGATGAGAAGGGGATCTAATCAGACAGAGTAAAGAGTGGAGGGTATTTCCAGTGGGAGGAACAGTGCACACAATGTCGGAAAAGGACAAAGCAAGAGCAGGGAACAGAGACCAGGTTGACTGAAGGAAAGGGTTTGCATTCAGCAATAGCGGAGAGTTTATTCTGATGGTTGCTGAACTCAGGGAGCTGGCAGAGTGTGTGTGCTGTGTGCTGCGGGCTGGGGTGGAAGCCTGGGAGGTCAGGATTTGTTGGGGGCAGTGTTTAGGATGATTAAGGTGGTGTGACGGGCAGGATGGACTGGAGGCAGAGGTATTAGATGGAAGAGATTGCAATAGTCCCCATACGAGATGACAAGACAGTTATCTAAGATGGTGTCTGTGGGAGTTGGGGGGGGAAGAGGATAGATTCATGGAAGAATGGACAGGTCTTAGCAGTGACTGAATGTAGGAATGAGAGAGAGTGATGAGTCAAAAATACCCCCAAGTTTTGTGATTTGACTAGGATAATGGTTGTGCCATAAACAGAAATAGAAAAGTGGCGCTGGAGAATGAATTTCATGTATTCATTGAATAAATATTTATTGTAGCACTGCTATGTGTGTACCCGGCACTGCTTTTTAATCATAGGGGACAGCGTGGTGAACAAGACAAACTGCGCTCATGGGCCTACCTTCTAGTAAGGAAGACAGGCAGCAAACGAGGAAACAAAGAATACATAATGTCATTTCCTTATTGGTGATGCGGCAGCTCTATAAAGAAAAATAAAGTAGGGTGAGGGAATGGAGAGAAATGGGGTTTGGTAGGGTTGTGGGTAGTTGTATTTTAGATAAAATGGTCAGGTAATTTCTCTCTGAGAAGGCAGTATTTTTGCAGATACCTGAATGAGGGAGGGAATAAGTAGACCAAAATTTCCAGGAATACAATTCCAGGAGGAGGGAATAGCGAGTGCAAAGGCCCTGAAGCAGGAATGTATTTTGTTTGGTTTTGGAATAACAAAATGGCCATTGTGGGTGGTAGAGTGAGGAGGGTAATGGGGGGGAGGTAGCCGGGGGCCAGACCATGCAGCACCTTGCAGGCCCTGGCAGAGAGAGTTTAAATTTTATTTTAAGTACTATGGAAACTCACTGGAAAGGAAGAATGGCAAGCTGATTAGATTTCAAAGGTATGGCATTTGAGGTAAGCCACCGAGGACAACAGTGTTCCCACAGGAGTGGATGTGGGATGAGGGTGCAGATCCAGGCTAGCACATTGATGGGAACAATTCCCCCAGTCCGTCATGTTAGATGAAGTGTGGTGTAAATCTGGTGGTGTTTTGACTACTTGGTCTTCAAAGTAGTAGCTTGGGGAAAGCTCTGCAAACTAGACAATTATTTTTGTCTTAGATTAATTGGTGCTGTGGAAGTACAGCTATTCTCCTCCCGACCTTCCCCTCATGTAAACCTGAAAAAGGAATGTTTTGGTCTTCCATTGGTTAGCACGGTCAAATCTAACATTCTTGACATGCATTTTTATAATCTTCAGAGCATTTGACACATAAGGTCTTAATGTGGTTACCAGTAGCAACCATAAGATTTTTTTGGAACATAACTACTAATATAACCAGTTGAAGCCTTTGGGCTGCTGTGGAAAATTTACGCTTAACCTGAATTCATTTATCTTGAGTGTTTGGGGGCTACTGAGATAGATCGCTGTGCAAAGACTGACATCTGGTGGTCCAAACTGGGCATTGTCAGTCCACTTGTTTTTAGTACCCGTTGTCCTTTTGGAGACATTTAAAAAGATGATCTAGAACTCTTTCCATCCATGTTTGCCAAAGACAAGTTTGAGAGTATACTGAAGATTGACACAAGAGGGTGCATTTTAGCAATATGAGGATTATATCCAAATTTCCTGAAATACAAGCATTTGTCTGTACTACAAAAGAAAAAAAATCACAGCAGAGAGGCTGGCTACCCACTGAAGGAGCCGGGGAAGTGAGGTGACATGTTACTCCAAAGTCAGCCCCCGTCTAGACTCTACATGTCCATGAACACCCCTTCTCTCCTTTGCTCTCACTGAAGTCTGACTTTTGTTCTGGGCATGGCTAAGACCTACTTCCTCAGTCCCCTTGGATAGGGTTCCTTCAAAATCCTTAGTTCTTACTGTCATGGGTATAGCTTGGTCCTACCTATATCTTCCATTTTCTTCTTCTTTGACTTTTTCCCTTTATATTTATTGTACCCATTCTTGCTATTCTACTAGTGTATAAACCTAAGGAGAAGTGGTCAGTGACCAAGAGGTCCTTGCCTCTTAAGATCTTTGACATTTTGCTTTGTACCAAAATATGTGACAATCATGCATAGTGAAGAGACAACCTATGGGATGACTGGGAGAGAATATTTGCAAGGTGTATATCTGATAAGGGGTTAATATCCAAAATATATAAGGAACTCAAACAACTCAATAGCAAGAAAACAAATAACCTGATTAAAAAATGGGTAAAGGACCTGATAAAAATTTCTCAAAAAATTTATACGAATGACCAACAGGTCTGTGAGAAAAGGCTTAACATCAATAATCATCAGGGAAATGCAAACCAAAACGCCATACCTTGTTAGGATTGCTGTTATCAGAAAGACAAGAGATAACAATTGTTGGCAAGGATGTGGAGAAAAGAGAACCCTTGCACACTGCCTTGGTGTGAATATAAATTAGTATAGCCATTATGGAAAGCAATTTGGAGGTTCCTCAAAAAATTAAAAATAGAACTACCATATGATCTAGTACTCTCACTACTGGGAATATATCCAAAGGAAATGAAGTTAGTATCTTAAAGAGACATCTCATAATAATAAACATTTCATGTTTATTACAGCATTATTCACAATTGCCAAGATATGGAAACAACCAAAGTGTCTATCAAGGATGAATGGATAAGAAAATGTGATATATATACACAAGGGAATATTACTCAGACTTAAAAACAAGAAAATCCTGTCATTCGTAACAACATGAATGAACCTCATGCTAAGGACATCATGCTAAGTGAAATAAGCCAGGCACAGAAAGACAAATATCACGTGATTTCACTCATATGTGAAATCTAAAAAAGTTGAATAAATTCAGAAGATCTATTATACAACATGGTAATTATAGTTAATAACAAGGTATTGTATACTTGATATTGCTAAGAGAGCAGACTTTAAATATTCTCACCATAAAAAAAGTATGTGAGGTAATGGATACATTAATTAGCCGGATTGAGCCATTCTACAATGATGTACACATATAGCTAAACATCATGTTGTACACCATAAATATATGTTATTTTTATTTGTGAATTAGATAAATAAGAATCATTTAAAAAACCAATAAATACTTTTAAAATTTTATGCATACTTGTATTAAAAATACACATATTATATTTTCCTTCTGCTTGATTTATTTTGGGCTAGCCCAATTTCTTTTTATTTTTTAAGTTTTATAAGACAGCTTTGTTGAAGTGTTATTGGCCTAAAATGAACTTCATGTGTTTGAAGTGTACAATTGGTAAGTGTTGACATGTTTATATGTGTGGAACCATCACCACAATCAAGATAATACATGTATTCATTCAAAAGTGTCCTCAAGATCCTTTATAATCCCCCTCTCTGCCCCTTCTCACTCATTGGAACCCTCCCCTCCCGAGCCCATCCCTGGGGAACCGGTAATACGCTTTCTGTCACTGTAGATTAGATTGCATTTTCTAGAATTTTATAAGACAGAATCATACAGTATATATTCTTTTTATCTGGCTTAGTTCACCTGGCATAATTATTTTGAGATTTTTCCATGTTGCAGCCTGTGTATTCACGGCTCATTCCTTTGTTTGCTGAATAACAATCCACTGTCTGGATATACAACAGTTTGTTAACCCATTCAGTGCCTGATGGCTATTTGGCTTGTTCCAAATGAAGCTGCTATGAACATTCATGTAGCCCAATTTCTTTGTTTCGGAGATTTGGGGTTCAGGATAACAGATTTTCACTTCATTGAGCAATAAACAGAAAAATAAGACCAGCTCAAAAACAACAAAAAAAACCAAAAGACCTCCTTGGGAGCAAGCGTTGGGCAGTGAGAGGTTAATGTGATTCTGCCAAGTCAGTTGATGATGTGCCGCTGACAGCCTACAGTTATGTTTCCTGACTAAGTGAATTATGTCAGGAGTCTCAGATGTATCAGAGTGTGGTGTTGAACACAGAGCTGATTTACGGATCCCTTGAAAGACAGATCAGCCTCCTAATAGTGAGGACATGAAGTGACAGGGTTACCCTGCTAATGTTCCCTGGGTGGTGACCCCAAGACCTGGCTACTTCCTAGCCTTTGAAGCTCACTTCTATTCTACTGATAAGTTTACAAAATACTTTTGTCCTCTGGCCCTCAGCCATAAATCTAGGCCAAATTTCTGTTTTCAAAGTTTTGCCAACACATATTATCTGTATTTTTTCACACCAATTCAAGCTGCCGCAATTGAATCTGCTTTTGGATTTGGCCAGCCTGATCTTCTCTTGGGAGGCATCAACACATGACTGACAAGTTAATAGAGGGCAAAAATTGATTGCAGAGGTTTGGGTCTAGAATATGGATTTGATTTTGCTTGTTTACAAGTACGCTATAAACTGTAAGGGTAAACTGTGAATACTGGTCAATTATTTTCTAATGCCTTGCGGATTTCTTTAAGCTGTTTATGGATGGTTTTCCCATTGTAGACATGCTCCTGGTATCTGCAAATCCCTCTGATTTTCACTTTTGCTCCTGTGGAGTAGTCACTGTGGAAAGCCTGGATAATGCTGAAGAATTGCCACAGAAGTAAGACTTGTCAATTGTCAAAGCAAAGTCTGGCAATGACGATGAGAAATGGAAGAAAGTATCTTCCAGCTCCATTCTTCTTAAGGGACTTGGAGACGTGGCCTTGCTTCTCCTGAGGGTGGAGGGCTGCTTCTGTCCAAAGTTCACTAACTTATTGTAAAAGCGTGCATAGTTAGTATAGTAACTTTGGAACATATGGAAACATAGAAAGGTATTTCAACTCAATGGCAAACTTTTTAAAATTTAGTGTATATATCTTTTTCTCATTATTTGTTGTTTGTATATATTCATGAGGGTGCAAGGGCAATTTTTTTACATTGATATATTGCATTTGTGGTGAAGTCAGGGCCTTCAGCACATACATCACTGAAGCAACACACACTGTACCCTATTTGGGGAATATCTTTACGGTCTCTATTCTGTTTTTATCTATTTTATCTATTGTTTTTATCTACTGTTTTTATCTATTATCTATTTTATCTATTTCTGTTTTTGTCTATTTTATCTGTTTTTATCTATTGTCATTTTAGTGGGGTTTTTTTTTGTTTGTTTTCGCAAAAGATTGTAATCGTACTGTATATACTTTTTGGTATGTAGAGTTTATTCTTTCAATTTAATCTTACAAGCATTTCAAGTGTCATTACAGACTCCTCATAAACATTTAAGTGGATACTTAAGATTTTATCAGGCATTTGTCCTGTTGTTTATTGAGCTATTCTACTAGTGGGAGACTCGAGTTTTTGTCCCCCTCTCCCCAACTGTGGTGAATATCTTTGTAGGTAAACACTTCAATTCACCTTATGCTGTATTTCTAGAAATAAAAATACTAGATCAGGATTATAAATTTTTTATTGGCACATGTTCTAAGTTAACCACCAGGGAGATTGTACCAATTTTTGCCCTTCTGGAGTGTATGAGAATACCCATCTTACCGCGTGCAGTGACTTCTTAGGATGCGATTCTATGGTGACATGGCTTTTCTTAACACTTATTTTTGCCCGTCTTTGAAATGTGTCTCCTCTGGAATAAAGTCAGGAGAACATAAGGGATTACAGAAATAAGCAACCTAGCAGATATGGTGCTTTCTGTCATAACCATGAAAGGCAAAATAATTGACCTCACGTAGCTAGTTAGTGATCTGTTGCTGGAAGGGAGAAGAGAAGGACAGGGCATTGAAGCAAAGTTCTGAAACTACTAGAAACTAAACAAGCTGAATCTTTTGCCTTCCTAATTCTCTTTTAAAGGGATGAGCAGACTGTGGGTGACCAAATGCCAACAGGGCCGATTTGCATTGCTTTGAACAGAGCTGTCTGTCTCATTCCCTGTAGCCATAGCCTGAGGTGTGACAGGCAACAGGGGGCTCAGGAAGGGAGTGCTGTGTATGAGGTGCTTGGCGCAGCCATTAGGCAAATGAAGACACAGCCATCTGTTTCTCTTTTTGCAGCAAGCCTTGGACATCTTGGGCTTTCTTCCTGATGAGAAGTATGGATGCTGTAAACTCACTGGAGCCATCATGCGCTTCGGAAACATGAAATTTAAACAGAAACCTGGAGAAGAGCAACTGGAAGCAGATGGTATGGAAAGTAAGAATTACTTTGAAGACATGGCACATATTTCTCTTCAAATCCCTGACCCCAGGCCTGGTCCCCTTTTTCTTGCAGTTGAACTCACCTCTTGGTTTTTGGAAAATGCTGAAATTAATCAATACCATCTCCCTTGATTGCCATTCCTCAAAATTATTCTCTCAACCACTGTTCTGATGTAGAATCCTCCTATCACAGAGTAAGAAGCGTTCCTCAATTAATCATTGATGACCCAGTGAATTTGCTAAACTTGGGTGAAATAGGATTGACTAAGACATAGTCTGCCTTTAGCATGTAGACTTTTGAGAAAACCAGAGGAAGGAGCAAATTACCGTAAAATGTATTAAATGACACAACAGAGGTATGAAGGAAGGCCCCTGGAATTCCAATGAGGTAACTAACTCCATAGGGGTGAGACCACAAGCTTTCATTTCCCCTTGTTTTTTATTCACATTTTAAAAATCTGCAGTCTTGCCTGCTCACCAAAAAGACTTGAGGCATCGTACTATGAATGATCTGTCAAGAATGATCATTAAAATAGAAAACCACAGTTATGAAAGGAAGGAAGCATAGTTATTATAATTATTACAGTCAAAGTTCTTTGCAACTCAAACAAAAAGAGAATATCCGTTTATCTAAATCTTTCAACAAATAACTTTTTAAAATTTTGGTAAAATATGCATAACATAAAATTTACCATTTCAGCCATTTTTAAGTGCATAGTTCAGTGGCATTACATACATTCACATCGTTGTGGAAACATCACTGCTATCCATCTCTAGAACTTTTTCATCATCCCAAATTGAAACTCTGTACCCATTAAATAAAAATTCCCTGTTACCTCCTCCCCCTAGTCCCTGGCAATCACTTTTCTACTTTTTAACTCTATGAATTTAACTACTCTAGGTGCCTTGTGTAAGTGTCATCATAGAATGTTTGTCCTTTCGAGTCTGACGTCTTTCACTTATCATAATGTCTTCGAGGTTCGTCCATGTTGTAGCATGTGTCAGAATTTCATTCTTTTCTAAGGCTGAATAATATTCCATTGTGTGTATATACCATGTTTATCCATTCATCAGTTGATGGACACTTAGATTGCTTGCCTTTTTTTCTTTTGTAAATAATGCTGCTGTGAATGTTGGTATAGAAATATCTGTTTGAGTTCCTGCTTTCAATTCTTTTCAGTTCCCAGAAGTGGAATTGCTGGATTAAATGGTAATTCTGTTATATTTTTAAGGAACCGCCATACTGTTTTCCACAGCGGCTGCGACATTTTACATTCTCACCAGCAATGCACAAGGGTTCCAATCTCTTTACAGCCATGCCAACACTTGTTCTTTTCTTTTTTTTTTTGTTTTTGGTTTTTATAATAGCCATTTTAATGGGTATAAAGTGGTATCTCACTGTGGTTTTGATTTGCATTTCCCTAATGATTAGGGATGTTGAACATCTTTTCATGTGCTTAATGGCTATTTGTATATCTTCCTTTGAGAAATGTCTATTCGAGTCCTTTGCCCATTTTTTAATTGGGCTGTTTGATTTTTTGTTGTTCAACAAATAATTTTTGAGGCCAGTCTGTGCCAGGGATTATTCTTGGTGCTGGGGATACATCTGTGAACAAGGTATCATCCCTGTCTTGTCCAGTGTGGGAGACAGACAATAAATACATAAACAAATATGTATCAAGTCATAATAAAAAGGAAATAAAGCAGAGTAAAAGAATAAAGAGTGCCAGGAGACATGGGTTGTTATAGATAGGGTGGACAGGAAGCCCCTCAAAGAAGACGACACTTGAGCACGGATGTGAATGAAGTAAGGGAATGTGATGTGAAGCTCGTGTAAACATCCTATATATTAACATATTAATATTTGCTTTTATAGCATCTTATTTTGTTGTTTTTTTCATTGTTTTCTTGGTTTTTCCCACACTTCGAAACAAAGCTTTTTGAAGAATTGTTTTTATTACAAAAACAAGACATACTTATTAATAAATGAGAAAACACAGATGAACAAATAAAGTATATAATCTCATCCAATCTCCCTATTGGTTTATTCTCAGGTTCTTTGCTAGAGTATCCTCATCTTCCTTACTTCTAACTGCTATAGGGCTGCAGGGCTCAACCCTTGAATCTTTTCTCTTCTCTTTCCATACTCGTTTCCTCAGTGACCATCTCAAAGTCAACATATATAGAACCAAACTCTTTATCCCACCCTGCCCTTGCTATCAACTCCTCATTCTCAGTCTCCTTAATAAATGTCAACTGGATTCTCCCAGTTGCCCTGATTCAAATCTTGGAATCATCCTGAACTCCTCTCTTTTTCATTGTCTCTCCCTTTTAAAAATACACAAAATCTCACAATTTATGACCATGACCACGTCCTCTGCCACTACCTAGCCTGAGCCACCATTTCTTGCCAGACTACTGAAATAGCCTCCCTACTCCCTGCCTGCTCCCTTGCCTGTGACAGAGAGTTCTGCCCATAGGCACCGGTGTCAACCCTTTCTCTGTAAGTCAGCCCATGTCCCTCCTCTGCTCTAAACTCAACAATGACTCCCACTGTACTCCCAATAAAACCCCGAGTCCCTGTCATAGCCTACTTGCTCTCTATGGTACCTCCCTAAATTCCCCTCTAATCCCAGCTCCTACCAAGTCCTCTTCTACTCTCCTCCACTCAGCCCCTCTGGCCTCTTGGTTATTTTCCCCGAGCATGTGAGACTCCTGTTGCAGGACTTTCTCACTAACTCATCTTTCTGCCTAGAACTGTTTTCTTAGATGCCCTAACTGTTTACTCTCCACTTTATTAAGGTGACTTCTCAGATGTTATCTTATCAGAGAAGCCTTCTCTAACCACCCCACCTCTATCCTCTTACCCTGATTATCTTTCTTCATGTCACTCATACCCTATTTTTTTTTTTTTTTTTTTTTTTGAGACAGAGTCTCACTCTGTTGCCCGGGCTAGAGTGCCGTGGCGTCAGCCTAGCTCACAGCAACCTCAAACTCCTGGGCTCAAGCGATCCTACTGCCTCAGCCTCCTGAGTAGCTGGGACTACAGGCATGTGCCACCATGCCCGGCTAATTTTTTTCTATATATTTTTAGTTGTCCAGATAATTTCTTTTTTTTTTTTTTTTTTTTTTAGTAGAGACGGGATCTCACTCTTGCTCAGGCTGGTTTCGAACTCCTGAGCTCAAACAATCCACCCGCCTCGGCCTCCCAGAGTGCTAGGATTACAGGCGTGAGCCACCGCGCCCGGCTATACTCTATTTTTTTTATTGATTTTCCTACCCAACCCCTTCTAATCTCTGCCAGACATAAATTCCATAAGAACAGGGATTTGGTGTGTTCACTGCTCTATTTCCAGGTTTTAAAACATGCCTGGTGCATGGCAGTGGATAGTTATTTGTTAAATTAATTCTACCCACTTGGAGACAACCACTATTAATGCCACAGGACATATCTTTCATGTATTTTTCTAGCTGAATATGCACATGTAACTTTTTTTAAAATTAAAAATGATCATACACTTCATACTAGATTTTTTCACTAAATTGTATGTGAACATCTTTCACCTTTTCCGTAATATCCTTTTAGATGGCTTTGAAGTATTACAGTGTATGGATATACCATAATTAATTTAAATATCTTATTGGGTATTTAATTTACTTCTAGATTTTTGCTATTATGAACAAGGTTTTGGTGAATATCATTATAGATTCAAAGATTATATATATTATTTTCTTAGGATAAAGTTCCAGAAGTAAATTTATTTCTCAAATTGCTCCATGATTTACCATTTATATTCCCATCAGCCTATATGAGTATGGTCTCACTCTCCTCACCAATATTGGCAGTTATTTTTCTGTTGTCAATTAGCCAGCTTTTCTTTTATACTTACATATTAAGTTAACTTTTGGAATGTTATTATCTATTTGTATTATTTCTTTCTTGAGTTTTCGAGGATGCTTCTATCTTTGGCCCATTTTAAAAATTGAGGTGCTGGATTTTTTCTTGATTTCTAAGTATTCTTGATATGTTAAGCTTTGGTAACTCTTTTCTAGTTAGGAAGAAATGGTAGGAGCTGGACAGGTGGAGAAAAGGCTGGAAATGGGAGGGGGACCCAAACCTAAGGGGACATCCCAGCCCTTCCCTCTTTCTTCAGTTCCAACCCCACATTTCTAAGTCTCTACTGCACATGCTTCAGGATCCTAAATTCTGCTCAGCTAAAACCCAGTGCATCATCTTGTCCCCCAAGTGATGTCTTGCTATCGGCTTTTCTATTCATTCTTGTGATACTGCCCTTCTCTCTACTTCTTAGATTGGAAACTTAGTCATGTTTCCCCATCTCTCTCTTTCCCTCTCCCACTACCAGTTTAGAGATTCAGCATTTCGCGCTTTGGCGTCCTGCAATGAGTTCACTCTGTCTGTACTTTTAAAGACTTTCCGCTCTGGTCTGTCTTGCACATTTCCAAAATTCATCATTCTAAAGCCTGACTCTAATTACGATGTTTCTCTGCTTAAAGTCCCTTTGGCATTTCCCCGTTACTTGACTAATACTATAGTGGCATCAGATGTCTTCTGTGAGCAGAAATCACCCATTTTTCCCAGTTTATCACTCACTCACTCCCTGACTTCACAGTCCCATCCATCTGGGTTTTAACCTCAGAAGTTCTTGTTCTCCCACATTTGCCTGTCAAAATCCTTCTCATCTTTCAAGCCTCAGACCAAATGTTGCTTGTTTTTTGAAATCTTCCCTGCTCATGCAGTCCAGAAGGGTTTTCTCCCTGTTTCACACTTTCATGATACTTGATTTCTGTGTCTTTTATGCAGTTGTTTTACTGAAATGCTATTTTTGCTTGTGTTTTATTTACCCTTATGGATTATAATCTCTTGATGACAGAGATTTTTGTCTGGTTTATCTGTCTTCTTACTACAGCATCTAGCACCAGGCCTTGCTCATAGCAAGTGCTCAGTAAATTTTGTTCAGTAAATTAATGAAATGTGAACAGCTTAGGAATTGTATTGTAACCTTCCATGAAAGACTTAACTTAATGTCATACATATCATAATCCTCATGGATTGACAACACTGGATTGTTCCTTTCTTTTATAACTGATTGTTTACAGAGGGACTGAACTGGGATAGGATTGTGAAGTTGGAAGAGATTGCCTGTTGAATTTCTCTACCTCCTTACCTTCTCAGGTGAAGCCATATTTTGTTCTTTCCATCTTCTTGACTTCAAAATATACTTATCAAACCTGGCTACCATTCTCTAGATGGTAGTTTGCAAACTTGGCTGCCCACTCGAATCTCTTGGGGAACTTTTAGATTTCTGAAGCTCACCCAAACCAAAGAAAACAGATTTCCAGGGGTGGGATGTAGGCATCAGTATTTATTTTTATAACTTGCCAGGTGACCTGCAAGTGCAGTCAAGGTTGAGAACCACTGTAATAAGGACTTTGTTCTCAAACTTTTACATGCTTTAAAATCACCTGAGTAACATTGTAAAACTAGAGAGGCCCAGACCCTAACCTATGTCAGCAAGCCTAGACCTTTAGACCTTCATTAGCTCTCCATGCTTTCTGATACACACCAACACTGGAGAACCACTGCTCTAGCTAAATGTTACCTCTCCTGGGTAGGACCATGCAGTCTTATTAAAATCCATGGATTCATTCACAAGGTCCTGAGGGAATTGATGCTTATTAGTGGGAATTTCATGAAACCTCTTTGGGGACATGATTAAAATGTGTTTATAGACATTGCTATGTTTACAATAGTAGTTCCTGAATTTCAAATGGGCATTTATTCATAGATTTACACTGTTTTCACCTTGGTTGTAAAACTCTAAATGTTTAGTGCAAAGGAAATTATTTTTTGAAGCATGATGGCTACTATTGTTTTCTGCCCAAAAGACAAACAAACAAAAAACCAGAAATATGCTATATATAGTGTCAACACAGTGGGATCAATCCAAAGCATACCAGTTCTGTCTGCAGATACTCAGCTATCGCTGGAGTGGGTGAGAAATTCTGTAACATTGGATTTTATTTCTGTTAAAGCTTAAGGTGGGATACTGTAGAGAGACTTTGGGTTTCCTTAGTTCATGGATAAAAATAGGCTCAAAGGATTGTCCTTAATACTGGAAAAAGAATGTATGAAGGCTCTCGGTGTGGGAAACTATTCTTTGAGACTATTATTACCTGCATCATCCCTCTAAATGCTTCCAAAGCTTTGAAAACCAAACTCTTGTCCTTTTTGTTTTTGTTTTAAACCTCGAAGACACTGTGAATTGTTTGTTTTTCATGTTGTTGGTCATTGTATGGTTCCACTCAGATTGACAGGCAGGTTGCATTTCTCCCTTTCTTTTAAATATTTTCACATTGAAATTAGATGCTCTCTAAAATCTCTTCCAGTTCAAAAGATCTGTGATTCTGACCCAACAAACACTCAATTTGAAATATCAGGCTTTTGTCTCCAAACATGGCACTTTTAGCAGGAATATCTCAGCATAAAATGGGGATGTCTACTCTACCTTTGAATTTCCAATTATTTTCCCAAACAGGCTTTGCATTTTGAAACATTTCATAGCAACCGAGTGCCCAGGCCATTGTCACTGCAAATAAACTAACATGAAGTAGGTACGTAGCTTGTAGAAATGTGTGTATAATTTATACTGATTTTAATTAATAAGCAAATAAAACATTTTAAGCTTTTTAAACCTCTGAAAATGTTAAAGGCTACAAAAAGGAAATTGATAATTGCTAATACATATAGCTCTCTAATTATGTTTGTTTTTACTTTATTTCCTGTTTGTGGCTCTTGCTCAGGAAATTTTTTACTTTTTTTTTTTAGTGAAGTAAAGAAAGACTGCATTACTTTCTATGATAAGACATTATTCTACAGAATGACTATGTCAGATATACTAGCATGTCTCAGGATTCATTTAAAATGGAAGACATAGCAGAGAGGTTTCAGATGAGCGGAATATTCATTTTGTCTGATAACTGAAATAATCTACAATTTGAAATATGCTTACAACGTTTTGCCTGTGGCATTCTTTTGTGCTGTTGCCATTTTTCAACACCCGATGTGATACATGCCTATTTACTTTTCCTTCTAATGCACTTAATCCTCTCTGCTTCTTTCGTTAGAAAATGGAAGTTTGGGTTTATAAAAACTACAATTTTGCAGGGTGTAAGGGTTCTTGTTGGACACCAGAGGGCACTATGGAGTAAACAGAAACTTCCCAAGGACAGGGAGGATTTTGGTAACTGGGCAAGCGTCCTGGCTTCTGCTTATTGGTGGTTGTCTTGAGTTATCAAAATACATGACCCAAATCCCTGTTTCATTGGGAAACTCTACAAGTATATACACAGAAGGGGAAAGCAGACAAATAGTAAAAATGGGATTTTCCATGTCCTTCAGACAGATAAATTGTTCTTTTTAGAAGAGGGCCAGTATCAAGATAGCAATACTTTAAAAAAATTGAGATATAATTCATATATCATAAAACTCACCCTTTTAAAGTATATAGTTCAGTGGGTTTTAGTATATTCTCATGGTTGTACAACCATCACCACTACCTAGTTCCAGAACATTACCCCAAAAAGGAACCCTATAGCCAACAGTAGTCACTTCCCATTACCTCTCCTGCCCAGTCCCTGGCAAACACAAATCTCCTTTCTGTAGCTATGGATTTGCCTGTTCTGGAAAGTTCATATAAATGGAATCCTACAACGTGTGGCCTTTTGTGTCTGATTTCTTTCACTGAGCATAATGTTTTCAAGTTTTGGCCATGTTGAAGCACATATCAATACTTCATTTTTTTTTTTAAATTTCAGAATATTACAGGGGTACAAATGCTTTGGTTACATAAATTGCCTCTCCACCGCCTGAGTCAGAGCTGTACCGCACCCATTTCAATACTTCATTTTTAAAAAATGGCTGAGTAATATCCCATTGTACGAATATACCACATTCTGCCCATTCATCAGTTGATGGACATTTTTTTCCACTTTTTGACGGTTATGAATAATGCTTCTAGGAACATTTGTGTACAATTTTTTGTGTGAATATATGTTTTCAATTCTCTTGGGTATACACCTAGAGTGGAATTGCTGGGTCCTATGGTCACTCTACGTTGAACTTCTGAGTAACTGCTGAACTGTTTTCTGTGGTGGCTGCACCATTTTGTATCCCCGCCAGCAATGCATGAGGGGTTCCAATTTCTCTACATTCTGGCCAACACTTGCTATTGTCCATCTTTTTGATTACAGCCATGCTAGTGGGTGTGAAGTGGCATTTCAATGTACTTTTGATTTGCATGTCTAAGAAATAGATTCCTTTAAACATTTAGGATTCAAGCATTTATTTCAAAACTATAATCAGCTTCCTACATTGATCTAAACATATCATCTTTCTGTCCACTGGGTAGTTTATTTGGTTATAAGAAAATGAATTTTAACAAAGTTTTTCTTCCTCCTTCACTTTTTCCCTCCCTGCCTTCTTCTTGTCTTCCTTTCTTATAACCAGGTGCTGACAAAGCTGCTTTCCTTATGGGTGTTAACTCCTGTGAGTTGGTGAAGGGCTTGATCCACCCTAGAATCAAAGTTGGTAATGAATATGTTACCAGAGGTCAAAATTTAGAATAGGTTAAGATGATATTACAAGAGCAATATCATTTTATGGTCTTGTAATAATTATACACATATTGTATGTTTTTCAACTACTGAGAATGTCTGTAATAAGAACTTCTATAAAAAAAGCAAAAAAGAGCTACCATGATGAGTATTCCAAATGGTTTTACTTATGATGCACACTACAGTAAATGCTTTTGTGTTAAGAGTCTGTCTTGTCTGAAATATACATTTTGACAGTTTTCCCTTAGGAAACAAGTCTCTGCAGATGCAGGCACATCCTTCACCTCTTATGATCAACATCTTTGTTGTCCAGCTAAGAAGTTTTCAAAGCTGTTGGTTCCTGACATGACTAAAATTGGTAAATTGGCATCCCTCACCTACTTGGCATATTGACTTCTTTAGTGTAACAGATGCATGGCAATGCCCTAGTTGAGAAAGGGTTTGAGAACATATACTGAAATTAGTATTTGAAGGGAGAGGTTACTGAGAACAGAAATGAGAGATGGAAGGTCATGTAGGTTTTATTTAGTATCCAGGAAATGTTATCATGATAGAATAACAAGTGCTCTGAGGACTGCTGATCTTGAGGCGTTGCCTTAATGCAGTAAATATCATCAGGGCTGCTGGGTAATGAGACCACCCAAGTATGCTAGTACATTTCATCTGTAATGTGTATTAGTCAGTATGAGATAGGCTGTGCTGCAGTAATGCATACACACTAAAGTCTCAGGGACAACAAAGTATTTATTTCATACATCAAGCCCAATACAGAGTGTACAGCCTTCTTCCATTCTGTAGTTATGCCATCCTGGACAAAGTTGCTGCACAAGGGGAAAAGGTAAATTGTGGAGAGAATATACCCACCTTTAACTGCTTGAGGCTAGAAGGGATATCACTGTCACTAATATTCCATTGGTGAGAATTAGTCAGATTACCCCCTTAGCTCCAGGGGGCTGAGAAATATACCTTTCAGGAAAGAGGAAAAGGTGCGGTGAAGAGATCGTCTTGTCTCTGTCATACATAATATGTATAAAGCACTCACAGGTGTTATCCCCTTCCATTCTTACAACAATACTCAGAGATAAATAGGACAGAAATACTGAATATTTGTTTTTCCAGTTGAGGAAACCGAGGCTAAGGGGAAAAAACTAGCATTCCAATGAACATGTAGCTAGTATTCAGATGTTTTATTCTACATACATCCTAAATCTGAAAAAGAGACAAATGTACAAATTTGTGATAGAAGACAGTCATTTTGACTGGAATTCACTTTGTTTCCCTTGGTATATTAAGGTATCTGATGTGTCTATGTTATTTAAATCACTTAAATGACAAATCAAAATGAATTTTTACTTTAGCTTACTCTATAAACCAGTAATTCTACCTCTACCATAATACTAAATATACTATATTAAAATAATCTGCTTACATTTTTGTCTTCCCTGGTAGCCTAACCTCTTGGAGGACATGGACTTTGTCTAATTCATCTTAGTATTCCCCGTGTCTAGCACAGTGCCCTGCAAGCAGTGGGTGCTTCACAAATGTTAAAATAGACTAAATTGAGCTGAGCTTGAATCATGATCAGCGGGACAAGTAATTGAGCTATTTCTTGGCAGTGGGGTTAGAGTTGTTTGGCAATTTCATGCTTTCTTAGACATTCGCAACAACATGCACGTATGACATACTGTGATTGTAGAACAGTGTCTTTCTCTGTATAAGACTATTGATCCCAAGTAGCTAGAATAGTGGATTTTGAATGTTCCCAACACAAAGAAATGATAAATGTTTGAGGTAATGAATATGCTGATTACCCTGATTTGATCATTACATATTGCATACATATATGGAAGTATCACACTATACCCCATAAATATGTGTGATTATTATGTACATAATAATTTTTAATTATTAAAAATTATAATAAAAGCAAAAAATAAAAATAAGCCCATAGGAGAACTAAAATCAAACCTTTGCCTTTTTAATATTATGTTCGAAGGGACTGAGTTACCACTTCAGCCTTTACTATAATAGAACCAGTGAAGCAAGCTAATATATTATTATTCAACATAGAAAAAACCCTCGTTCTCCCTCTTGCTCTCTCCTGGAGACAGAGTAAGAAAGCACACTGTAAAGCTTTTCTTTTCTTAGGAATTTTACTGACTTTATAGAGACAATTGCCACTGCTAAGAATAGAGATGTGTATGCTCTGTTGATGACAATTGCAAAAGATAGGAAAAATTCTTGCAATGTTAACACTTTATACAAAATTTAGTTCTAGTTCTAATGCTGACTAACTCTGATACCTTGGTCAATTATCTTCATCTCTCTGAGCCCCCAGTGAAATGGTTTAACAGCTTTGTGTTTCTAGATAGAGGAGCGATTGGTTTCTGAGATGGGACAGTTCCTCATGGTTGGGAATGTCCTGCACTCTGTAGATGTTTGGCACTTCTGGCCCCCAGGTACTAAATGCCAGTAGCATTCTTAGTCATTATGACAACCAGAAAAATGCCATCTGCATTTCCAAATGCACTCCTCCTTTGGGGGAAGGTATCATCCCAACTCGAGAAACACCATACATGATTATCAAGAACTAAGGTTCTTGAGGTCTAGTATTTTATGATTCTACAAAATACAGTTCTAACTATGTCTATTAGAAATAAGTCATTTTAATTTTAAGAAGATTAATAATGATGACAAAACAATAATAATATCCACTGAGTACTTCCTAAATGTGCTGTGCTACATGCTTGTAAGGATTATCCCATTCAATCTACTAATGAACCTGCAAAGTAGATCTTATTAATATTCCAATTTACAGCTAAAGACAGTGACCCTTAGAAAGATTAACCGTTCAAGGCGACACAGCTAGTAAATACTGGGGTGAGGATGAGGAAGTGATAAAGGTAGGGAGGGGCTGGGAAAGGGGGAGCTAGCATTTATTGGATACTAAGTGTCAAACGTTGTGCTATGTAAGTTTATTACATCCTCTGTCTCATTGAACCTCTCACAACCCTGAGGTATGCATATTTTATTACTGTTATTTTACAGATGAGAAAGGCAGGGATCAATGTAGTTACACATTTGACTATTTGACTGCTTCTTTTTTTGTTGTTTGTTTGTTTTTCTGCTGTTGTTTTCTTTCATGTACTATTGCCCCCCAGTAATCAAAGGCTTCCATGAGGTTATTTTTAACAGAGCTAAAAAATGGGTCCAATTAGACCCTCAAAAGTGGAAGTATAGGTTTAGCTGCCTCATCTCTTCTTCATTGGACAGGAAATGATGAAAATGATTAATTAGCGAGCAGTAAATGAGTCCATTGGATTCATTAATTCCTTCAGCAGACATTGCACCACTAATTTCTCTCCCTTTGCCCACATCTCCAGGCTTTCTTCCTGTGTTTCTTCACCACTCCCCACATCTGACCAAAGAGTTTCTCTCCCATCCCCACTTATCAAGTATTTAGGGAATTAAAAGGGGTGAACAAGTTAGTCATGTTCTTTTTAAAGTTTCAAAGTGACTGCTGTAGACAGGGAGAGATTTCCTCGGTGTTACGGAGGATGAAAATCTTTCTTGATGCCTTATTTGTACGTGTGTGCTCTTGACGCTGATGATAAAAAACTGTGATGCCATCGGCTTATGGATTACTGTGGAAATGACTCAAGATAACTGATCAGAGAGTGGGTGACTCATAGCTAAATCACCACCAGACACCAACTGGCTCCTGCTGCGTGCTCTCTCCTGGGATGAGAAGGATGGATGTGATAGGCCTATTTTAAATGTTAAGTGGTTGGAGCACATTCTGTCTCCAGGCTTGGAGAATGTCCAGCTGAAATTCACTCCTACTTGGAGTATGTCAGAAACCTGCTACTACGGCAGTGAGTTTGCATTATGGAAGCAGGATCTGCATTTGTATAGCATCATCCAGGCACAAAGGTTGGAGCTCTCCCCAGTAGGTTACTTTAGAGCCTTTGCCACACCCCTCCAGGGAGGGGAAATGTAGCTTCAGTTTTAGAGTAGGAGAATCTGAGTCAGAATGATGCACCAGATGGCCATTCTGTGTCCAGGTTGTTGAGAGCAACACTGGAAACTAATATAGGGTTGGAAGATGGGGCTAGAAAGGTCCTTCAAAAGCATTATTCAGATGAAGATGCTGCATCCAAAAGAGATTAGGTTACTTGCCAAAGGTTATATAATTTATTAGCAGCAACAGCAGTGGCAGAACAAGGGCTAGGGAGTACAGATTCCTGATCTACCATACCAGTCTTTTAAAACTTCATCGTGCATAGTGTTAACAAATTATTCTGACACTTGTTAAAATGGTAAGGAAGACTTTATTCAGGACTCCTGCAATAGGGGTATTGCAATAGTGGAAATGTTTGGGGCTCAACTCTGAATACAACAAGGATAAATGGGGATTTATAGTTGAAGGGCAGAGGGACGGGATCACTGGATGAAAAATTACTCAGAGAAGACATCAAGGCTGAGGGGATTCTTGCTAAAGACAGGCCAAGAACTTACACACCAAAGGTGGGGGATGAGGAACTTAATCAGATGTCAAGGGTGGGGGATTGTCACTAAAGTGACTTACAGAATTCTTACTGCAACTAGGCTAGGCAGGCTGAAGACAGGACAGGTAGGGGCTAGGCAGGACCGCAAAGGAGACTGACTAAAGTCTGGTCAAGGACAGAGTCTTTGTCAATAAGAATTAGCTGGGGATTGTGTTAGAGTAAGATTCTGATTCAGCAGGTCTGGGGCTGGGCAGGAGAGTTTGCATCTTTAATAAGCTCCTGGGTGCTGCTGCTGCTGGTCTTTGGCCCACTCTTAGAAATAGCAAAGCTTTAGAACACATTGCTACACCACACACCAGGGTATCTAGTTCTTTAGTAATAGGAACATGATTTCTCCTAAGTTTTTGGTAGGGGGGCACCAGGCTAGCTTGCTCCTTTCTCCTACCCTTCTCCTTTCCTCCTTTTCCCCTCCTTTCCTTGCTTCTTTCTTCCTTTTCTCTCATTGTATTCGGCAGAATGCTGGAACCACAGAAGGTCAATAAATACATCCTGACTTGACTAGAAGGTGGTTGCTAATAGAGAATGTCTGGGATTAAAATGAACACTGCTGTCAGATGAAGGAGTGTTTTCAACGTGATTTCTAGGTAATCAATGAGGCTGGTGCCTTGTCCAAGTCAATCTATGAGCGGATGTTTAAGTGGCTGGTGGCACGTATCAAGAGGGCCTTGGATGCCAAGCTGTCAGGCAGTTCTTCATTGGCATTCTTGACATCACTGGTTTTGAAATCCTTAACATGAGTATATTTAGTAAGAATGAAGTCAATGCATACTTACAAGAGATTAGGAAGTGTGGTGATTTGCACATGGGAAAATATAGTCAAAGCATGATGAAATTCTGTGCAAAACTTAAGGTTGTCTTGGTTGGAAAAGAACTGTAATTAATAATAATAATTATTCTAATTCATACTATTAAGCATCTCTTAGTTTCACAATTCAGCCTTACATAAAGGGGAATAGAGGCAAAGGAATCTTTTATGATTTTGAATTGTAATACCATTAAATGTTACTTTATTGTATAATCTTTAGTTTGTAGGTATAGCTGAAGGAAGCAAGAATTGAGCGTTTGTTACTTGTTGGGTCTATTTGCCATCCTATAATAGTGTTATGGTTCTCTCTTTACATTTTTGCAAGTGAAGTTCAATTTTAACTCTTTTTCATACCTATTTATATCTTTGAAGCATAATAGCCTTGAGCAACTTTGCATTAATTTTACCAATGAAAATTACAACAGTTCTTCAACTGGCACTTGTTTATTTTGGAGCAAGAGGAATACAGGAAAGAAGGCATTGACTGGGTGTCCATCGACTCTGGTCTGAATTTGCAAGCTTGCATCGATCTCATTGAGAAGGTGATCTATGTTTCTTGCCTTGTTCATTTTCATTTAAGGAGACTTGTCCCTACTTGCCATGTTGATCCATGTCAGGAATCAGACTCTGGCGGGGGATGGAAAATGGGGGAGGAAAGCCCTACACATTTTGCCTTAATGGTCTTTGTGTGCAGCACCCGTGGCATCCTAACTCAACTCTCCCGACAGCTGCCCTGCTCCATCATCTCTAACGCAGACTTTTGCTACACATTTGCTGCTTATGCACAGCCTCCACTGTCAATGCGTGAGGAAACTTGTCAAGATTAAAAATGATCATGCTCTTGACTGGAAAAACACAGAGCTGAAAATATGAGCACTGTAGGGGCTGGCTGATTAACATGAGGTGAATGAGTAGACCCAGAGCAGCTTAACGAAATTTGGCAAATTAGCATGCAAACAAACAACTGCCATCAATCCTCGAGGCCACTACCTTGCAGGGTGTAGTTTGTTCATTTAATTGGACAAGTACCAGTTAGTTTAAGTAATTTATGACAATACTTCATGGCTTATTAGTAAATTAGCTGCACTGTACGGTTTCTAAATTCAGTGATGTCCCCGTACTCTGAAATCCTTCCACGTGTTCTGGGAAAGATGAACAGGATTTGCTGGGGAAATTCTGTATGGTCTTTTCCGTGGCTTTGTCCACGGGGGCAGGCATGGCAGCATGTTAGCAGTTACATGCCCCTTGTGTCTCGCCGTAACAGTGGATTGCAGTGAATCTTGCAGACGGGTCTGGGCAGGCTGAAGCCTTTGACTTTCTGAAAGCTCTCGGGCTATGCTGTCGCATTTGATTCTCAACAACCCTGTTAGAAAGGATCTAGGGTGACTGACCTCTCACGGTCGTTTGCAGGCCTCAGATTTTATCAGTCAGTGTCCTATCAATTTTATTTATTAGGCTTCAGGTGAAACTAAATCTTCCTTGAAAATAACTATTATTCCTAACAGGAGTGGATATCACATTGATTTTATTTATTTTATAACCAGTAACATTCCTAGGGGGAGGACAGGGTGATTAAAAAAAATAATGAATCAACTTTGAGCTGATGAAAAATAATGATAATGACGAACCCACTATGATCTGGTAAATGTTTTCCGGCATTATAAAAGCTATAGTTTTCTGGTTAGAAATGAAGCTGAAGCATAAGAACTGTAGGTCCTCAGAGGGACAGACTTAGCTTCTGGCAATTGTCACCTGTAATATCTGCTCACTTTGATGATACCAAGATACTGTTTTCAGGCAGGAAGGTGGGACTTAGACATTATTAAGATCCTGATGTCTGTGAATGTTACTGATTTTTAGTTGATCTGAAGCCTGTTGTCTCATTTATGTCAGTCTCGGTTATTCCAAATAATACATTACTAACATGGATGTAATTTCCTGTTGTATTTTCTACTGATATGATAAAATGAGAAAAAAAAAATACTGACCAGATGATAAAAAGAAAAAATAAGTCTCTTGTTATTCTCTGAAGGATTTCAAAGGAACTCAGGTCAGGAAAATAAAGGATATCAAAACCTTCCTTGAAAAGATTCTGTATTTTGAAAAGACCCATTATATTGATTCAGGCTATCTGAAGAAGATTTGTAGCAAATATTAATGACCAGACTTACTCCTTGAAATAGAAATGAATCATGGGAAGTTTTTATTTTTTTATTTTTTGAGACAGAGTCTCGCTCTGTTTCCCGGGCTAGAGTGCCGTGGCGTCAGCCTAGCTCACAGCAACCTCAAACTCCTGGGCTCAAGCGATCCTCCTGCCTCAGCCTCCCGAGTAGCTGGGACTACAGGCATGTGCCACCATGCCCGGTTAATTTTTTCTATATATTTTTAGTTGTCCAGCTAATTTCTTTCTATTTTTAGTAGACACGGGGTCTCGCTCTTGCTCAGGCTGGTCATGAACTCCTGAGCTCAAACAATCCTCCCTTCGCTGCCTCCCAGAGTGCCAGGATTATAGGCGTGAGCCACCGCACCTGGCTTGGGAAGTTTTTAAAATTCGAAAGAACTGAAATATATCAATATGTACAAAATGTTTTTTAATATGCATCTCTCTGTGTGTAAGGAAAAAGGATTTTCATACATAAAGGTTTTAAATTTTTAAGTTTATAAAAAGTTTATATCAAACTGAAATAAAAAATGTATTTTAACAACAACTTTAATTGTTAATTTGGTCTTCAAGCTCACAGTGACCTCCTTCCATATATATGCTGTGAACAAATCTATTATAGAATTAGCTCACACTTATTTCATTACTTGAAATATTCTAGTTTGTTTAACACTTGAGCATCAATAATTTATATATTAAATTATTAATATATGATTACATATTTACAGTTATACATAAGGCACTGGTAAAGGGATCATCCCTATTATTTCTTAACAATCGTACCCTAAGTTACATATTTAAAAACTTGCTGTTCTTCAGTATAGTCACATTGGAAGGCTACTTTTTCTTCCAGTAATTCAGCTCTTTTGGAAAGTTTCTTACAGGATAGAGACTAGGATAAGGTTTTAGAATTTTACTAGGTTCAAGAGAATATTTGCTTCCAAACTGATCATCTTACTAGATTTTGAGTCTAAACTGTATTACCTAGCTTGGTCACATTATTCCCTTTATGTGCCTGACTTGGCCTGAATAACTTTGGATTGTTTCTATACAATCATATACCATCAGACAACAGGAATTTTCCACGTGTCAGTAGTCAATGGTATCAGGTATACCAAAGAAAGTCCTAAAAGTCTTTTAAATCCTGGCAGAATTTTGGCATTATATAAGTGTTTTTGCCTCCCAAGGGGAGCTCCTTGGATGTGCTAATTCTTATGTTTTTAGTCTAAAATGAATCATATTACTATCTAGCTATATCTTATATGCACATGAATATTTTTTTGAAACACATAACTTCATGCTTTTTTTGTTGGCAACTCTTACTTTTTGTCTGTTAACCACGGCAAAGCAGCCAAGTTCCCAGCATTCAAACTTGTACGTCCCAGTGTGCACCTGTCAATTAATTACTTAGCAGAAATTTGCCGAGGGCCTACACTTAAGTCACCTTGGCACCTACTATGCTAAGGGTTATAAGGAATGCAAACTCCAGAAGGCATCATCTGGCAATTAAGGAATTTTTAGTATAATTGGAAAGATGTCTTGAAATTAAAACTTCTATTGTTTTGTTGTTTTTGTTGCTAAACAAGTAAATCTGTTTAGCAACCACTTATTTTGGTCACTTCCTCTTCACCCCATTGGTGAGAGAGGGAATCTTGCCCTAGGGTTATGGGATGGCTGAACATATGACATCCAACACCGGACAGATGAGATCAGCATCTTATTAGTCACAGATGCTCACAGCGTGTGGGGGGAGACACCCCATGTGATGTAGGGCCACAAGGGGGTGCACTGTGAATAGAGTGAACAAGCGGGAGCTGTGGGAGGCAGGCTTTGTAGTAATAGTAGAGCGAGGTGAGCCCAGGGTCCCGCAGGAGGATGTGGTAGGCTTGTTTGAATAATTTCACGGGCTGGCAGGGAACTGAAACCCATTACTCAGGGATAAGCAGACACTGGGCCTGGTCCCTGTCAGAAGGAGGTCTGTTTGGCTAGGGGTGCGGGGAACGTGGCCAGTGTTCCCTGCAAAAAACCGGGTCCCTTTGGTAGAGTTGCAAGGGATAAGAAAATAATAGAGAGAAATGGAAAATGGAAGAAATAAAAGAATACACTGAGACAAAGATATAGTTTTATAAGTTTATAAAGATTATAGGCAAAGCGGGAGCTCAGGGGGCTCGGACCTCTCCGTTGGTCTCAAAAAAGCCCTGAATGAGGTCTTACATGGTAACTTATAGGAAACAGTGAACAATTGTCAGGGGTAACAGATTTACATAACAACAGGTAGTTCCTCTCAGGTTAACAGATTTTCAAAAGGCTTTTACAGAAGGCTTCTACAGATTCTTTAACTAATTCTATTTACCTGAGCAAACGGTTACAAAGTCTTTGAAAGGTTAATTTCTAAATTCTAAGGTAAGTTTATCATTTAAACAGAGGGGTTAAACAGAGATATACAAGCTCCATGTTTATTAGGTTATTGTGAATGGAGACAGGTAGTCTAGAGTAGTTTAAACAAAACTTTGCTTTTGGCCCATTGGGAAGCTGGCCTTTCCGGGAAGCTGTTTGTTCCAGAGGGCACTCCATCGTCAGCTCTCAGCCTATAGTTTTTAACAGATTCGCTTGTGCTTTACAAAGCAAATCCAATTCTTTAGGTCTGAGAAACGCGGCGCCTCATGGGATACAGCTGCTACTGCCTTTCAGAGACGCCCTTCCAGTGTAACAGCATTCGAAATGCAAACCACATTCACCTATGCCTTCAGGGCAAAGCTCTGTAAAAACTCCTAAGACAGATCCTGTCCCAAAACACGTTTAATACTAATTCATGGAGCAACATAGGGGCTTAACCCATGGAAGCACAACGGGAGGGGAACTCGCAATTAGGTCGTTTGAGCCCCTCCTGATTTTTCTCAGATATCACAACACACATAATGTTGGGCCTTAATTTTAGGCTTAATACCACATTACTGTGTGTAAGACTTTGCATGGAATTCTGTAGAAAATGTAAGCATTTGTTATAAATAGCTCTTGCCTTCAGGAAGTATGCAGTCAGGTGAAGGATTTGTAAGTCTAATAAATGTAAAAATGCATTTAAAAATCATTATGTGCCGTATAAATTCAATTAAAGGCACAAAGGCCCAAGAGGTCAGAAGAACAGAAGTTATCTCTGTTTGTAGGAATCTAGAAAGGGCTGCATGGAGGGGAGTAAAACTGCAGCTAGATCTTAGGGAGCAGATATAATTTCAGCAGGTAGAGATAGAAAGAAGGTTGGAGGACAGGTAAGAGCAAAGGCATAGGAACAAGAAAGCAAAGGACATGTCCTGACACGTTGGTCTAGTTGGAGATAGAATACACAGAAGGAGGTGCCTAGAAGAAAAAAAAAAAGGGCCAAATCATGAAGGGATTTTAATTAATTCATACCTTATTTTAGGGTGA
Source organism: Propithecus coquereli (assembly GCF_000956105.1). Taxonomy (NCBI): domain Eukaryota; kingdom Metazoa; phylum Chordata; class Mammalia; order Primates; family Indriidae; genus Propithecus; species Propithecus coquereli. Next base: position 1,765,113 of record NW_012134414.1, read on the forward strand.
TAGGGAGCCACAGAGAGTTCTGAGCTGGGCAATGGAGTAGTACTCAGAGCTGCTGGTGTTTAATCTGGTGGGTTTGTGTATAATGTTGGGGATGGGAGGAAAGGCATCCAGGTGAGAATTAAAGAGGTGCTGACCCAGGACAGCAGAAATGGAAGTAGTAAGAAAGTGACAGATATAAAAGAGAGGAAAGTAGAATTGATAATATTTGAAGAGGGAGTGGTCAGAGCACTACTGTTCTGAGTCAGGGCAACTGACTCAAACCATCTACTGTGCAATATAGGACAATTGATGCTAGCAGAAAGGACAAAATTGCTTTTTTTCTGACTTATTTGGAAATTAATTTGCTGGAGGGTCCCATATATATTAGAAGTTTTATAGCTCCTGAGCACTCGGGAAATGGAGATGCCCCTGAAGAAACTGTGTTTTTCCTTCATCAGTGGTTTAATTGTTACCTTTTGATCTATAAAATCTATTTGCTTTACATAAAACTTCCATTCATCCCAAAGTGGAAGTTGGCATCATTGGAGACCCAAGAAAATGAGGACCTCATGTGTCAGAGATGGCTCTGCTTGAGGTGGGAACTGCCGCTCCTTCTGAGGCTTTGCCACAACCCTCTGGTTAACAGTCCCCATTCAAGGGGTTGCTTAAGTTTCTAAATGATTCATTCCTGTTTTCACTGAAGATTGGCTATAGGCATGGCAGGAAAATACCTGGTGCATGATGGGAATCCATGCCTCCAAGAGCGTACACCAGTGAATCTACTTTATCAGATTCCCTTCCCCTGTTCCTTCCCCTCTCCCTTCCCCTCTCCCTTTCCCCCTCCTCCTCATTTCTGTCTTTGCCAAGGACTCACAAAGTTAGTGGTGGCAGGAGCAAGACAGATGTTGGTTTCACTTAGAATACTTTGTCCTCACATAGAATACTTGACATCCTCACTCTGTATTATTTCCCACCTAGATGCTTGGGATGAAGGAAGGTACCCAGAACACTGCAGTGTTAGAGTTTTTGGTGGGCCAGGTGCCGTGGCTCACACCAGTAATCTCAGCACTTTGAAAGGCCGAGGGAAGAGGATTGTGTGAGCTCAGGAATGCAAGGTTATAGTGAGCTATGAATGGGTTACTGCAGTCCAACCTGGCTGACAGAGCGAGACCTTGTCTCTTAAAAAAAAAAAAAGTTATTGGTGGAATGTTGTTCAATATACTTTCTATAAAATATAGGTCTGTGAGAATATACAAAAGAGAGAGATAGGAAATTATAGTGCATATATTGGAGAGATAGACTCAGGTGGATCAAAAGCATGACTTTAAATATCTAATGAGCCACCACATGGAAAAGGCATTAGATTCGTTTGTATGGCTCTAGTAGAAGAATTTAGAATAAGGATTCTAAACGGCAAGCAAATTTTGTCACCCATCCAGAGCCTTGACTCAGAGTTGGTGTTTTCTCTCTCCGTGGAAATATTCGAGTGTAAGCTAACTAGCCTTTTGGAAGGAAATTATAAGGGGAATTCAAGGATTTATTAGGTGGGTTGGACAAGAACTTTAATATCTCTTCCAAACCTGAGAGTCTGTGGTTGCTAGGTACAAAGGGTTGACAGAAAATATGAAATCTGTTTTGTTGGGGCGAGTGGTCACGTTCTATCTTGCTTGTTCTATCTTGGAATTCTCACAGCATTTTATCCGTACCTCTGTTTTGTAGTCTATATATTATGTGCACATCTTCCTGGCTAGATACTCTGGAACCAGAACCCATGTCTGATTCATCCTGATACAACCCGAAATGTTTGGTACAGTGATTTGCTCATAAAAATCATAAAAACACTTCAAAAATATTTGTGGAGTAGATAATTGAACCTATAAATACACAAATACATATGCAAACATAAGAATCCCTGGCTTCCCCTGCCTCTAAAACCTGTTTTCCCCTGTGTGTATGTTTCTGTGTGTGTCTGCATGTTTACGTTGGTTTATGGCAGCATCTATTACTGAGTTACTCAGGCCAAGAACTTCTTTTTCTTACACACCACATTCTATCCATCAGCAAGTTGGCACCCAGCTCTACTTTCAACACGTATCACATTTCTAACGACTTCTCACAAGCTCCAACACTATCACTCGCCTAGACCAGCAAACTATGGCTCTGTGGACTGAATGCAGCCTGCAGCCTGTTTTTATAAAGTCTTATTGTAACATTGCCACACTCATTTTGTTTATATGTCATTAATAGCTACTTTCAATGCTACAATGGCTGAGATGATGGCAAATGTGTGACAGAGACTATAGGGTCCTTTAGAGAAAAAGTTTGCTTAAGGAGGTTATAAAGTTTTCTGTCACATATTTGTTTGTTTTTACAACCCTTTAAAAATGTAAAACCATTCTTAGCTCACTGGCTTTCCAAAACAGACTGCAGGCAGGATTGGGCCCACGAGCTCCACTTTGCCCACCACATTGTAAACCAATGATCGCTTTCAGGCATAAATCAAATCATATCACTTCATGTTAAAAATCTCCAAAGGCCTCTTGTTACACTTAAAATAAATTCCACGTCTTACACAGCCTATACGGCCCTTGATGTCCAGCTACTGCTTACCTCTCTGACATCTTACCACATGCTCTGTCCAGCTAGCTTCGCTCTGTCCACACTGGCCTCTGGGTGCCAAGGGTGCTCCTTCCTCAGTGCCTTTGCTTGCTTCATTTTTCTGCCCGGAATACTTGTACGCTGATCTTCTTAGGTTGCTCTCATTCAGGTCAGAGGGGGTCTTACCCGATTACCTTGTCTAAAATAGCTCCCCTCCAGGCCCCTCCTCAATCATTCTCTGTGTCTTTACTTTGTGTGATTTCTTCAGAGCACTTATACGAAGCTAAGTTATTTATTTTTTATAGTTATTTCTTTGTTTGCTTGCCTGTTGTCTTGTCTACTACACTAGAATGTAAGTGCCTAGAGGACAGGCACTTTTTTTTTCCAACTGTATGGTAGATATCTGAAGAGACAGGTGCTTTGTGTATGTGGCTCCAGAAATAGTAGGTATTTAGTAAATATTTGTTGAATGGATGGTTGGCTAGTTATATGCAGTGAATATCCTTCCCTTTGTCACCTATTTAGGTTCCTGGGAAAGAATTTATTCTGACCTAGTACTGAAAGGACTGTTTCCTGGTGTGTTTTTTTGTTTGTTTGTTTTTTTAATCTGCTGCTCATATGCACCTCCATAGCCAATGGGCATCCTTTCCATCCTTGAAGAGGAATGTATGTTTCCAAAGGCTACAGGCATGACTTTCAAGACCAAACTCTTTGGCAACCATTTTGGAAAGTCGGTTTATCTCCAGAGGCCCAAGCCAGATAAGAAGACATATGAAGGTCATTTTGAACTTGTCCATTATGCAGGAGTGGTGAGTTACCTCTAGAACCTTAGCCCTGCATTTTCCTGGCTCTGTTTCCAATGCACTCAGCCAAAGTCCTTAGATAATATTTAAACAAAATTTAGATTAAATGAAGAGAAGAACAAACTCGTCTCAGTACCAGAAAAAAAAAATACATGCAACGTAGCCCTTTAGCACTCAGGAAATAAAATGCCCATACCACAACACCGTTCCGTGTGCACAGAGGTCAAAAATTTCTAGATGGACTCTCTCACCCCAACTCAAAGCAGGACAGCTTCTGAAAGGCATGGACACCATCAAAGTCAGGGGCTTTCCCCTTATTTGTCCTTCCTTTTAACTTAACATTGTGTGATTGAGTGATTTCTATTGATCTTTTTATTGAAGATTTTTTTTTTATTCTCCCATAAAGAAATAGTCAATGTAAAGTAATGGTTTCCAAACTATGGCCAACAAAGGTTTCCAATGACCCTCTCTGCCTCTCCTCATTTCCCTGCTGGTGTGAGGGCCCCTTTCTTCTGCTTTTCTGCCTCTGGCCAGTGATTCTGGCTGGAACAAAAAGAGAATTGATAAAGGATAAAATAATATTTCAACCTAAAAATGGCCTGCCAACTATACTCACAGATAGGCTTATAGTTCTCTTTTTTGATATCCTGTCATATTAATTATGATATTTATAGCAAAATACCATAATTTCTAACATTTTTTCTCTTAATTTTTATTTTTAATTATTATGGTTACATAATAGTTGTATATGTTAACAGGATGCATGTGATGTTCTGATACAGGCACACAATGTGTAAGGATCAAATCAGGGCAATTGGGGTAGCCATCACCTCAAGCATTTATGCTTTGTGTTAGGAACATTTCAATTTCACTTTTAGTTATTTTAAAATATGCAATAAATTATTGTTAACCATAGTCACCCTCTTTTGAGTGCTCACTGTGTTTCGCGGACAGTTGGGTCATTTCATCTATTCTTGCCCATGAAGGACTGCTGATTTGAATTGTTTCTACTGGAAACACCATTCAATCCTTCCTTCCTCTCTATCTTTCTCTCCCACTTCTTCCCCTTTCTCTTTCTCTCTCCACTCTCCTCTTCCTGTCTCTCCTTTTCTTTTGACAGTGTAAATGGTAAAGCTTGAGAATCTCTTTGGGCTGCACAATGGACTTTTAAAGTATTATTCGGTACTGTTATGTGAAGCTGATTTAAAGTTAAAGGACCCACGTAATTTGTGATTTTTTAAAGTAATGAACAATTTGCTATGTAAATTTATGCATTTTTTTCCCTTTGTTACCTGAAATGCATGTCTTTCCAAAGGTACCTTATAACATCACTGGTTGGCTTGAAAAGAACAAAGACCTCCTTAATGAAACAGTGGTGGCTGTATTTCAGAAGTCTTCCAACAGACTCCTGGCAAGCCTTTTTGAAAATTACATCTGTACCGACAGTGGTGAGTCACATAATTTCCCTTGATTTTTCAGCCTCAGAATGGAACCCGTGGCTGCCTCAGCTTTTACAAAAATCCTTGCTTCCTTACTGTGACATGTTCTGCTCCCTGTGGTCTGAGTCGTCCCCTCCTTTTAGCCTGTCTGTTCTCAGGCTGGTTCTTCAGGGAAATGGTACTAGTGCTCTAAGATAGATATATTTCAAGGAGTCTGTTTCTGGTTTGTTTTATCTTCTACTCGACCTAGCTGCAAAGGGAGAACAAAAAAATCATGTTTCAATGAATGAGTTGGGGGCAATAACAAGCCCAAAATACATATACATATATATGGGTTTGTGTGTGTGTGTGTGTGTGTGTGTGTGTGTGTGTGTACACTTTCCCCAAATATATATTTATATATATTTTTTCCTCAAATATCTTGGAATTCTCTTTCACAGTGCTCTATGCACGTGGGGTTATTAGAGGCTTCATGAAGGCAGGGATTATGTCTGACTTGTTCAGCTGTAGCCTCTAGCATGTGGCAAATGTCACTTCAGAAGGCACTCCATAAATACTTATTTACCAACTAACAACTAACCTTGTTTAATAGTTTGTAATTTACAAAGCACTTTTAGATACATTACCTTACTCAATTTTGTCGTGGCCTTTTCAGGTATATACAAAAGGGAATCTCTCCCTGTCTTCTGTTAAGTAGCATCCTCAGTTTTACACATCTAAATGGCAATGCTAGATAGGAAGCAGGATTTCTGTTTCCTAGTCTAGTGCCTAGTCCACTCTCAGGATCTCCCCCAAACAAACAAACAAAACACAAAGATGGACAGGCTGCGTACATCTAGGATACAATGCAAACTTCTGCACCATTGTACTATGAATTTGAAGATTCTGAGCCAAGTTGCTAACACTAACCTCACAGCTGAACTAATGCCAACTGTAGAAGGAAGTTCTCCATGATTTACCAGCAAAAGTCACTGATTGGCAGCCCCTAAGCAGAACATAGCATTCAAACATATTTTGTTTGGTCCATATAGGTTAAACAATCAGAAGATTTCACATGTACATGTGGACTTCCCTTTTGTTTTGAACAATGGGAATTCTAGGGAAATAGAAAATCTGGCCTGCCTGGGTTCAGATTTCTCCACAGCAACAGTGGGGCAGAGTACAGGAGCTTTTCTTTAAATGCCAGGTGTATTCTTGCCTCCTAACATTCTCACTCTCCTCTTAGCTTACACCCAGACTCATGTTCACTCCTGGCTCCTCCTAGTCTGATTTTGGACTCCTGATTGACCTGGTCAGGGAGTGGAGAGAGAATTTAGAATTTAGCACTTCCTGGCTTTATTAGCACATGATGACATAATTTGGGAGTGTGCCTGAAACCCTCTGGGCCTGCCTCAAGAGAAGGTTGAGAAATGGAAGCTATTGTTTGGACCCCGCTAATCTTCAGGCAGTGCATTTGCTTGATTCTAATAGCTTCTAAAGTACCTCTGAGAAGTCTATTAGATAGTGGCCACATGAGCTTATGGCTCCCAGATGAGTAATTCTCTGATCATAAGAGATCAGAGAGTGGTTTGGGCAGACAATTAGAGAAGAAATCATTTTCTAACTCTTCAGGATGTGTGCTGTGTTCTTTGGAACTAGAAGAGAAGAATTGTCCAGAATGTTGTTTTTTTTTTTTTTTTTTGATAATTCTTTAAGTACTCCATGAAAATACTTGTCTCCAAGTTTCTGACCCATCCAAACATTAAATTGCTTATAATAACCACACTTTTTCCTGAGGAATCCAAATACTTTAAACCAGAGTTATAATTCTTTTAAAAAAATTAATGAAATGTAGTATTAGTCCCTTTCCATGGATGGAGAAATTGAAGTGCAAAGAAGTCAAGTAAGTCACTTAGAGACCTAGGGCATATCAAAAGGACATTAGTGATTAAACTTCATGACATCTGCCACCTCACAATTGCTACTCAAGCCCGGAGATTATTCTATTGGTTTTCCATATCGATAGCTAACCCATTTTCTCCAGGTTACCTATGGATTTTGTTGTTGCTGCTGTTGTATATCTTAATGATTTAGACTTTGCAAATGTTTTTAAAACAGTTTAGTTTAGCATAAGTTCTTTTGCTTCAAGAAAATGGAAATAGATTATTTTTAAGTAAATCATAAAAATTATACACAAATGTTGCCTCAAACACAGACAATATAGAAAAACTAAAAAGTACATAAAAATTATCTATAATCTCATGTAGAGAGGTAAAAACTGCTAACATTTTGGAATATACGCCTCCCAACATTTTTCATATTTATAGTTACCCATAGCACAACTGCACTTAAAAACATGTATACACACTCGGGACCATAATATACAAGATATAGACTTTGTAACCTACTTTTTCTCTTAAAATATGTCCTAGAAATATTTTCACATTAGTTATATGGATCCATGTCATCATTTTAAAAGGTTACAGTGTTTCATTGTGTGCATATTTTTTCATAATTTAACTAAGCTCCTATGATGGACATTTGTTGATTAATTTTATTTTTGCCTAATTTTTTTGCAATGATTAAAGAATGTTTCACTGAATATCTTTGTACAGTTGCCAGATTATATCCTTAAGAAAAAGCACTGGAAATAGACATTTTGTATTAAAAGACATAAAATGTTTTCGAAGCTTTTGGTAGATGTTGCCATATTGTTTTTAGAACTTCAATGAATCTGTGCTTCCATCAGAAGGGTATATTAATGGGACCAAAAAAAAGGGCTTTTAAAATGCTTCTTTCTTCTTCTTTCTTTCTTCTTTTAGCTATATCGTTTGAGGAGAAGAAACGCAAGAAAGGGGCTTCATTCCAAGCGGTAGCATCTCTGCATAAAGTGATTTTTGATCGCATTTATTTTTTATTCTCACAACCTGCATATGTTATTGGTTATTTGAAATTTCACATCTTCAAATAAAGTTAAAGTATCTGAAGTTAGCCAAGTTGGAAAAGTTGAAGTTTATTTTGGTGTTATCCGGAGCCTTAGTGGACACTGTTTGTGGCCCACCTGGGTCCCCTTTGTCATCCCTGTGCACATCTTCAGCTGATGTGGATATTGGCCCATAATAATCGCCAGTTGCCAGAATTGCCCTTGGTCAGATGCAAAGCTAGCCTGCCTCCTCGTCCTGCCCTCCAGACTTTGGCCTCTCCTTTGCCTTAAGGTGGGGGACCAATTACGGTACAAGTGGTATATTTGTGCTCACAGCTCCTCCACGGATCAGACTAAAGCTGAATCCACCTCATTGCTTTTTTTCTTCTCCTGCTCTACGCTGCTTCCCTCACTCTCGAAATAAATCTTTCAAACTGGAATTCCCATATCAGATTCTGCTTGTAGAGAAGCTGACCGAAGATAAAGATTCGCCACAGAGAGAAAACTTGAGAAACAATTTCTTTTTTCAAGACATTTTATTGCCCAACCATAAGTTATTGCTATCAAATTCAAAACAGGTAGAGATGATCCACAATGGAACTGTGTCTTTCAGATAAATATTGACTTGCCATAGGGAAGAAATAATGTACACTTGGTAGGCAGGAAAGAATGTTGAATTCATTATTTTACTGTTGATATTCTTCTTGGCTGTAAAATGAAGTGGATAGATTTGGAGATATTTGTGAGGTAGACTGGTGTTGTGCAAGGCAATTTTGTGTTTATTATGTGGATTAGTGATTTGTGATTGTGACATGGGTTAGTGATTTGTAAAGTGATTTTGTGTTTACTATGCTCTCCATTTTAGGAAAACCTAAATAAATTGATGACTAATCTGAAATCACAGCACCTCATTTTGTGAGATGCATAAATCCGAACGTGAACAAAATGCCAGGTAAGAACTTGATTTCTTTATAATTCACACTAGGAAGTACATTTGATTTCAGCTATATTGAATATTTTTTGAGAAACACTTACTAGTTTATTTTATATAAGGATAGATTTTCATATAGAAAAATTGAAGTAAGTTAAAAGTGAGGTCTTCAGAACCTCCCTAAGATTGACTCTAAATTGAACTTCTAGTGGATATATGGAGGGATTTCACAAAGCAGGCTCAATTGGACAAAATTAGAATGCTTGATATTACCATTTAAATTCCTCCTTGAATTTCATGCTAAATGTGGGTGAGCTCCTATGCCATTGTCTACAAGGGCAAAGTATAATAAAAAGCAATTGAATAATCAATTGAAGGATTCAGGTAGATATCTCGGCATAAAGGAAGTTATTTGGCCTGAATTATCTAAATTGAGATAAATTCATTTCTAATTTTTGAGAACTCCCTCTGTCTTCCTTCCTAATACTAACATCATGTTCCCTCTCCCAAATAGTATCTATTTTTTTTAAGTTATGTAATTCTGGGCAGTGGATACTTTTTGATGAGTGAATGAATGGTGGTAGGGGCATAATAGGTAGGTCCCCCTAGGTGGATGATGGTGAATTTTTTTTTTTTTTATGTCTCAAATTCCCAAAACAAAATTTTTACTTAAATTAACTACATTGATAGCTTTCCTTACATTATGTGTTTGAAGATTTCTGGCCATTCCTTTGGAATTATAAACCTCTCTGGAGCTTTGGTCAGAGGCTGTCAGCCTTGAAGGAGTGTATATGACAAGCCCTTGTGTCTTCAGAGCACTAACCACCCCTGTAATATGTAGCCAGATGTTGCTGGTTCTGATTTCGAGTATCTTGCATTTTCATTAACCTCCTTTTGATTAAGACCCCGATCTTGATAGTCTGTGGCCTATTTTGGGAAACTGTGATGCTAAACAATGATGCTGCAATTTGAGTTTTTGCAATGCAAACACTTCATGTTCATTCACGGCTGTATGTTTTTGCCTCATTGTTTCTTATCAGCTGGGTTTCTGAATGTGTCTAGGGACACTGCTTCCATCTAGCAAGGAATCTAATTAGCTGCCTCTATTTTGGAGCAATTCTGTTACCTATTAGAGTTGCCTCCCATTGAGTCAGCTCTGATTTCAGCAGGGTTGGTGGTTTTTTTTTTTAAAGTCATAAGACAAAGTTATGAGAAAAGCTTCATGATCTAATCAAAACAGTTCTTCATATGTGCTTAAGGGGAATGAGTGTGTTTGATTTTAAGGCGTCATAGGTCTCTCCTCCTGGCCCTTCTTATAGATCATCTGTGCCTGTCCATGAAAAGGATTGGAGCACAGCAATATGGGCATATGCCTTAAGTTTATTCTGTGACCTTGGGCATAGACAGGGTCATCTTCTTTTTTCATTTCTCTTATAAAACCATAGTAGGTGTTAGGAGGTATGCTCCTTGCCTTATTCCAGAAGACTTAATGAGGGCCAGATACAGTGGCTTCTATTGGCAATTGCAGCTGCCAGCTGTAGTAGGGCTTCTTTTGATGAATGAGGAGGTGATAGAAGGATGCTTATACCATAGAATGAAACTTAGGCTCTGTGAAGATAATAAGGGAAGAATAAAGGCTGGGATGTGAGCCAGTCCTTCCTGAACAAAATTGCAAGCAGAATTCTATGGTTGTGTCCATCTGCCCCTTTCTGTTTATTCCCCCTTCTCGTTACCCCATCTCCCTCCTACTTGTAGATGGCAGCTCCCTTTTGTGTTCTTATCACCCTCTCTAGCTGGTTTTTTGTTAGTGAATAAATGTCATACCAGCCATTTACATCCTAGCAAAAAATGTACTTTTCTCCCCTACCTTACAGGAGTATTTACTTATAAAATCTTATCTAACTGTGATAAAAGGGCTTGTTCCATGTTAAAGCAATTTCAGGGAAATCATATTTGGAGACTCCTGCATAATAGGATGGGTACTGTGAGTACCATCAGGCTGGGAGTGAGTGAACTCCTAGGATCTATCATGTAGAGAACATCAAATTTAGACTCTTTCTTTTTAACCCAATATGCAGAAATTGGGGCAAAATGTGGGATAGCAGGTTTTTTGGGCACAGATCCAACGTGACCTTTTTTTTTTCAGGTATAATGGATCCTGACTTGGTTCTACAGCAGTTGCGCTGTAATGGTATCTTGGAAGGAATTAGGATATACTGTGAAGGTTTGCCAAATCAACTGCTGTATGCTGATTTTAAACAAAGGTAAACAAACATACATTCTAGAATCCAAGAAGCCTGAGGCAGTCCATTCTGTTTTCCTCACTTTCCAAGTGTTTAGGCATGCATTGTTTGTTTGGTTGATGTCCTCCAGACTACAAATCGATGTGTTTTGGTGGTGGCGAGATATATGATGACAGGGTTCTATTATTATTTCCCCCTTAAATCTAACATCCATGTAACTGTAATATCCTTAAATCTCTATTAACAGGTAATAGACCCACATATAGAAGAAATATATACAGAAGAAACATATGGAGGCTGAATTGAATCTCTGAAATGTTGTATATACTTAATCGTAGCTGCCATCCAAGCAGGCTGGTGCTTTACCAGCAAGCCCGTGAAAGGAAGGAAGCAAGCAGGGTGTGTGGCAGGAGGCAGGAGAGGCATCTTTGCTTTCTCTTTCCTGAATTCTAGGAGTATGCATTTATAGGTCATCAAGCCTGAGCAAAGTGCGGCAGAGTAGAAAGAGTACCTGTCTTAGAGGCATATTTCTTGTTTTTCACCAAATCACCAATAGGGTGAAGGAATCTTAGAAAATACATTTAATGTCTCTGCTTTTCAGTTTCCTTATTTATACAATAGATTATATTCACACTTGCCCCCTCCCTCTCTTTCCCCATCCAATTCCTCCCTGCCTAAGTGAGCAGACAATCAAATGAGGTTGTCTCTAAAGCACTATAAAAAGTACAAACTATTATACCAATGCTGGGGATTATTAATTGTAGCATCCTCACTATTGCTACCGAGAGTTTTGTGAAAATGGAACATATTGGTAAGAGAGATAGAAGTCTATATCTCCTTTACTTCACTTGTTCAGATTTGTCTTTATTGAAATCATTTGATACCCTGACCCCAGGATTTATTCTTTACCTATTTTAAATTAGGTACTGCATTCTGAACCCCAGAACCTTTCCAAAGAACAAGTTTGTGAGCAGCAGAAAAGCAGCTGAAGAACTGCTTGGCTCCTTGGAGATAGACCATACCCAGTGCCAATTTGGAATCACTAAGGTAACCAGAAAACTGCAAAGGATGCATTTGGAGAAAAGTGGGAAGAAAGAGCGTATCTTAAAATACCTGTGAATGCTTAATTATAAGGCATTCTTCAGCTCTTGTGACCACAAATAGCACAAATAGAGCTCAGTTGAAGGTAGAAACTTCAGTGCTGTTTGAGAAAAAAAATATAGTCAATGCTTTTTAAACCTCAGTCTTGACACATTTGCATTTTTATAATTAGTCATCTAGGCAAATTTGTGCCAAGACATAAAATAGTGAATCAACCTTATGATGCTAGAAAATATGTATACATCTGAGCTAGAAAAAGGTGAATCAACTTCCTGGAGTTAATGGCTTGTGTGAGTGTGAACTGATTCATCCACAGTACTCTTTTAGGGAAAAATTTCTAGAAGATTATCTGAGTAATTTAATAACTTTAAAGTCAACCCCACTATCCAAAAAATTAATGCAAAACCAATTTCTTTAAATGTGATTCTCTAAATTCTACTTCATCTTAGATGATTTTGGTATATTGCACATATTTTGGGAAACTTCTAACTAACCAAAAGATTTGATTTGATCTGTAAGTCAAGTTTCTAATGACACCCATGTAAGGATCAAATTATTTGAGGGACAGTTGGAAGATCTAGGGTGAATAATTCAGAGAAATAGGACTCTGTAGGACATGGTTATAAAATATTACTTGACTCCCGCGTTTTCAGTACCTGAGAATCAGTTTCTGCTGTTTCTTATTTCTGCTGATTTTCATTGACAATGCCTTCCTTCCTGTGTATTTAGTTATTTTTGCTGTATGCCATTAATCTTGGCTGGGACTGACCCAGGCAAGGAAAGCTCCTAAGGCACAGATTTGAAGAAGGTATTCATTCTCAGGGTTGTGAAGGAAGGTTGAGAAGTACTCATTCTCAGGTTGTGTAAAGTGACTTTATGGAGGCACTTAGAGTGCTTTAGGTACCTTACTCACCTCACTTTGGTTGTTACTAATTATTCTTGAAAAAATATTTATGTGTATTCTTTGATGCCTAGGGCAAAAGTGTCTTCCTCTAGAGCAGGGGTCAGCAAACTATGGCCTAAGAGCCATATACAAGGCCTGTTTTTTATATGACCCACTAACTAACAGTGGTTTTACATGTTTAAAGAGTTGTTCAAAAACAAAGAAGAATATCCTACACAGATTGTATATGGCCTACGAACTCTTAAAATATTTACTACTTGGCCCTTTACAGAAAAAGTGTTTAGACCTTGCTTGGCACTTTGGAGCACTGCATGCGTGGGCCCATCTTAAAACTTAAACCAGGTTTCTTGAACAATCTAGACATTATTAACAGATAAGGGAAGAAGAGTTTAAATTCTTAAGCAACCAACATAACTATAGGATTAAATAAAAATTTTTTTTGCAAATTTTAAGTTTATAAAATTAAGCTTTCTAGGAGGTAGATTTTACCCATTAAATAAAACTTAACGAGAAATAGAATTGATAAAGTTGTCCCAAGGAACACATCAATTGCTTACATGATCAGTTCAACAGACATTTGCTCAATACCCATTATGAGTGGAACTAACAACTGACTTACTTCTTTTAGGTGTTTTTTTAAAGCTGGATTTCTGAGTCAACTGGAAGCAATGAGAGATGAAAGACTATCTAAAGTCTTCACATTGTTCCAAGCCAGAACACAGGGCAAACTGATGCGAATCAAATTCCAGAAGATTTTGGAAGAAAGGTATTCTATGCCTGTCCTGTACCCTTACTGCTCTAGTAATAATATGCCTCATCCGATGTGACCTAATCTCATTGGCTTTTAATAGGCCAAGGTTAAAGAGCTGACTCCTCTGCTGAGTCTTGGTCTTAAAAACTTTTAAATCATGGTACACCAAAAAGATAAAGTGCAAAGGGCTTTTATTGTCTGACCCAACCAAATATAAGCATAATTCAGATATTTCTTGCACTGCTTCCAGCCTTCCCCTGGAGAATTATCTTTATGTTCTGAGAAGTCTGGATCTCTGAAGGTAGTATGATTCACAATTTGTAACAGAAACAGACCTGGGAAGATTTGCATATCTTCCACTGCCAACTCTGTGGGGAAGTTTACTTCAAAGAGAAGAGTTGTTATGACCACTTTATTACCTCCCCTGGGTCAGAAACCCTTGTTCTTGGTGATGTGTAATCATAACTTTCTTACTCTCTTTCAGGCAGGTTCACTGGAGACATTTATCACCACATTTTGGCACTTAGGTGTAGGTTTTGTCTGTTCTTTAATGGAATCATGGAAAGCAAACTAGCAAAATCTCCAAAAAAGGGGCTGTGAGCCAGGGACTCTGCAATGGTTTTACTTTTTCCTTAGCATAGTTTATCTTCTGGAGAAAGGTCTGCAGATCTTGACATAACTTGTTTAATTGACAATTTGTTAATTCTATCTGTTTCCCGAAAGAAGAAAAAGATCGTTACATGGTGACGTCAGAGATATGAGAGAGACAACCCCTAAGGGTCTTCTGTGACCTTCCTGTGCAGTGGTCAGTGTGGCGTCGGAGCATGGCTTCTAGGGCCGCTGCGTAAACTCTTAATTTCTCAGCAGTTCACCTTCATCTCTAGAATGAGGCCTTTAAAGATCCGTTCTTTCTAAATTATGACTTCAAAAATGATTGTGAAGGATTTCAAACACATAAAAAAGTACAGAAAATATTATAATGTATACTCATGGAGCCATCATCAAGGTATATAAATTCTTAACATTTTTTTTTTGTAATTGCTAACAACTTTTTAAAAAAAATTAGCATACATAGTTGAAGCCCCTCTGTATTTCTCCCTTGATCCAAGTCCTACCTCTCCTTCCCCAGATCATGAATTTGTTTAACATTCCATGTTTTGTACATAAATCATGTAAAGGGATGTTTTTATACCTTTACTAGACATGCAGATATCCTTAAAATATAACATGACTTTGTATGTTTTTAGTCTTCAGGTAAATAATATTCTGCGTGTATTATCCCGAAGCTTGTCTTTTATGTTTAGTATTATTCTCTGAAATATATCATTGTTATATTTCTTAGGCTAGATTATTGAGAGAGATATATATACAGCTTTTTTTTTTTTTTTTTTTTTTGAGTCAGGGTTTTGTGTTGTTCCCTGGGCTAGACTGCAGTGGCGTTGTCACTGCAGTGACAAACCTCAAACTTCTGGGCTCAAGGGATCCTCCTGTCTCAGCTTCCCGAGTGGCTAGGACTATAGGTGCTTGCCACCATATCCAGCTTATTATTTTTATTTTCTGTAGAGATTGGGTATCACTGTGTTGCTCGGGCTGGCGTCAAACTCCTGGCCTCAAGTGATCTTCCCACCTTGGCCTCCCAAAGTGCTAGGATCATAGGCGTGAGCCACTGCACCTGGCCCTAGGTTATTGACTTTGACTGCTGTATAGTATTCCATTGTGTGAATGTAACACAATTTATTTATCCATTTTCCAGCTCAAGTATATTTATTTCCAATTTTTTTGTTATTACGAAGAGTTCTGCAGTGACATTTTTGTAAATGTCTCTCCGTGCATATATGTAAGATTTTCTTGAGTGCAGCATTACTCAAAATGCCCCATTCTCTGATAACAGTTTGTGGACAGCAGCTGGTCCAAGGCACGCACTTTGAGGACACTTCTCTAGGGCACGAATTAGTAGGTTTTAGGTTACACACAACTTCAACATTGCATGACATTGCCAAAATGCTTTCCAATATAATCTACTCTCTACTGGCAGTACAGGAAAATCCCTTTCCCTGTATTCTCACTAACTTGTGGTATTTCAGACTTTAAAACTTTTGCCAAACTTTGTCATATTACTGACTTTGGGGAAAGCTACCATTTCCCTTTAAAGAATGATGCTTTCTGAAATGTATTTTATAGATATGCTTTATTGTATGAAGGACATTCCTTCCATTTTATTGTGTTAAGAATTTTTATCTGGAAAATAATTGAATTCTTTACCTACATCTATTGAAACAATTATATAGTCTTGCTAAAGTAATTTATAAATGTGTTGAATTATATTAATAGATTTTTCAAAAAATGTTGAAGCCACTTTGGCTAAGAAATATTATCTTTTCATACATTGATAGGTTTGGTTGTGATATTGTCATGAGATTGTTGCATCAATATTCATGAATAAGGTTTTAACTGATCAACACCTAAGTGTATATATAGGAATAACATTCATCGGGTGTTGGGCAGGTGGGAGGGGGGAGGAGGGGATGGGTATATACATATATAATGAGTGTGATGTGCACTGTCTGGGGGATGGACACACTTGAAGCTCTGACTTGGGGCAGGGTGGGCAAGGGCAATATACGTAACATAAACATTTGTACCCCCATAATATGCCGAAATAAAAAAAAATTAAAAAAAATAAAATGGATTTCTTGTAGGTAAAAAGAAAAATATTGATGAATAAGATTGACCTGTAATTGCTTTTCATCTGCCATATTATCTGATTTTTTAAAATTTCAAGATATCAATTAAGGGGGTACAAGTGTTTTTATTACATGGATATCTTGTGTAATGCTTAAGTCAGGGCTTTTGCTGTGCCCATCACCAGAATAGTGTTCATTGTACGCAATAGGTAAGTTTTTATCCCAAACGCACCCTTTCACCTCCCTCCTTCTTGGTTTCTCATGTCCATTATATTGCTTTGTGCCTATATATATCTATCTATTAGCTCCCACTTATTAGTGAGAATTGTGGTGTTTGGTTTTCCATTCCTGAGATACTTCACTTAGGATAATGGTCTCCAGTTCCATCCAAGTTGCTGCAAATAACATTATTTCATTCCTTTTTATAGCTGAGTAGTACTCCATGGTACATATAAGCCACATTTTCTTTATTGATTCATGAATTGAAGGGCACTTAGGTTGAGTACACATCTTTGCAATTGTGAATTGTGCTGTAATAAACATCCAAGCACAGGTGTCTTTTTGATAAAATGACTTTATTTCCTTTGGGTAGATACACAGCAGTAAGATTGCTGGATAGAATGGTAGGTCTATGTTTATTTCTTTGAAGCATCTCCATACTGTTTTCCATAGAGGTTGTACTAATTTGCAGTCCCACCAACAGTGTATAAGCATTACTTTCTCTCTGCAAGCATGGTAGCATCTATTGTTTTTGACTTTACTAATGGCCATTCTGATAGGAGTACAGTGGTATCTCATTGTAGTTTTAATTTGCATTTTCCTGATAATTAGCGATGTTGAGCATTTCTTCATATTTATTTTGGCCGTTTGTCTATCTTCTTTTGAAAAACTTCTATTAATGTCTTTTTCTCACCTTTTGATGGGGTTGTTTGTTTTTATTCTTGCTGATTTTAGTTCTCTGTAGATTCTGGATATCAGTCTTTTGTTGGACTATACAGTTTGCAAATATTTTCTCCCATTTTGTAGGTGTCTATTCACTGTGTTAATTATTTCCTTTGCTGTGCAGAAGCTTTTTAATTTAATGAAGTCCCATTTATTTATTTTTGTTTTTGCTGTATTTTCCTTTGGGGTCTTAGTCATAAATTCTTTGCCTGGGCTGATGTCTAGAAGAGTTTTCCTATGTTTTCTTCTAGAATGTTTATGGTTTTGTGCTTTACATTTAAGTCTTTAATCTATCTTGAATTAATTTTTGTATTAATATATGGTGAGAAACAGGGGTCCTATTTTATTCCTCTGCATGTGGCTATGCAATTTTCCCAGCACCATTTATTGAATAGACCTTCCTTTTCACAGTGTGTGTTATTGTATGCTTTGCTGAAGATCAGTTGGTTGTAGGTAGCTGGTTTTATTTCTGGGCTTTCTATTCTGTTCCATTTGTCTATGTCTCTACCTTTATACCAGTATCATGCTGTTTCGGTTACTATAGCCTTGTATAATTTGAAGTCAGGTAATGTGTTGTGTCTAGATTTATTCTAGTTGCTTAAAATTGCTTTGGCTATTCAGAGTCTTTTTGGTTCCAAATAAAGTTTCAGATTATTTTTTCTAGATCTGTGAAATATGACACTGGTATTTTGATGGGGATTGCATTGAATCTGTAAATCACTTTGAGCAGTATAAACATTTTAACAATGTTGATTCTACCAATCCATGAGCAGGGGATGTTTTTCCATTTGTTTGTGTCATCTGCGATTTCTTTCATTAGTATTTTGTAGTTCTCCTTGCAGAGATCTTTGAACTCCTTTGTTAAGTATATGCCTCGGTATTTTATTTTCTTTGTAACTATTGTGAATGGTATTGAGTCCTCGATTTGACTCTCTGCTTGACTGTTATTAGTACATAGAAATGGTACTGATATATGTACATTGATTTTGTAACCTGAGACTTTGTTGAATTTATTTATCATTTACAGGAGTCTTTTGGTGGAGTCTTTAGGGTTTTCTAGATACAAGAAAATATCTTGTATATTGCTGAGATCATCAGCAAACAGGAATAGTTTGATCTCCTCTTTCCCAATTTGGGTGCCATTTATTTCTTTCTTTTGCCTGATTTCTCTGGCTAGGACTTCCAGTACTAGGTTGAATAGAAGTGGTGACAGTTGGCACCCTTGTCTTGTTCCAGTTCTTAGGGGGAATGCTTTCAACTTTTGCCCATTCACTATGATGTTGGCTATGGGTTATATCTTTCCTAGTATTGTTTACTTGTGCCTTCTCTCCTCTTTCTTTACCATTCACACCAAATGTTTGTCTATTTAGTCTATTTAATAGAGCACTTTCTAAAATTTATTTGTTTTCTAGATCATTAATTTCTGATCTTATCTTTATTATTTCCTTTCTTTCACTTGCTTTGGATTTATTTTTTCTTTTTCCAGCTTTATTGAAATATAATTGACAAAAATTGTATATGTTTATGGTGTACAATCTGATGTTTTGATATATGTATACATTGGGAAATGATTATCACAATCAAACAAGTTAACATCTGTCACCTCACAAAGTTATCTTTTGTGTGTGTGTGGTGAGAACATTTAAAATCTACTCTCTTAGCAAATTTTGAGTATACAATACAGTATTAGTAACTATAGTTACTATGCTGTATATTAGATCTTCAGAACTTATTTATCCTACCTAACTGAAACATTGAGCCCTTTGAGCAACATCTTCCCATTACCCCATCCCCAGCTCCCTATTCCCTGCTTTCTTCTGGCAACCATCATTCTGCTCTCTGCTTCTGTGAGTTTGATTTTTTTATGTTCCAAATATAAGTGAAATCATGCAGTATTTGTCTTTCTGTGCCTGGCTCATTACACTTAACATAATGTCCTCCAGTTTAATCCATGTAGTTGCAAATGACAATATTTTCTTTTTTAAATGCTGAATAATATTCCATTGTTTATATATACCACATTTTCTTTCTATATCTGTCAATGGACATTTGATTCCATATCGTGGCTATTGTGAATAATATTGTAATGAACATGGTAGTACAGATATCTTTTCAAGATACTAATTTCACTTCCTTTGTATATGTACTCGGAAGTGGGATTGGTAGATCAAATTCTAGTTCTATTTTTAATGCTTTGAGCAGCTTCCATACCATTTTCCATAAAGGTTATATCAAGTTATATTCCCACCAACAGTGTCCAAGGGTTTCTTTTTCTTCACATGCTCACCAGCACTGATCTTTTGTCTTTTTCATAATTGCCGTCTGAACAGGTATGAGGTGGTATCTCATTGTGATTTTGATTTGCATTTCTCTGATAATTAGTGATGTGGAACATTTTTTTTTCACATACTATTGGCCATTTGTATGTCTTATTTTGAGAAATGTCTATGAAGTCCTTTGCACATTTTAATGGGGTTATTTATTTTCATGCTATAGAGTTGAGTTCCTCATATATTTTGAGTATTTACCCCTTATTGGATATATGATTTGCAAATATTGTCTCCATTCAATAGGTTGTCTCTTCACCTCATTGATTGTTTCCTTTGCTACACAGAAGCTTTTCAGTTTGATGCAATCCCATTTGTATATTTTTGCCTATATTGTTTGTGCTTTGGGCATCATATTAAAAAATAAAATTATTCCTCAGACCAATGTCAAGAAGCTTTTCCCCTAAGTTTTGTTCCAGTAATTTTACAATTTTAGCTCTTTTGTTTAAGTCTTTAAACCATTTTGAGTTGGTATTTGTATGTGGTGTGAGATGAGATAAGGGTCCACTTATTCTTCTACATGTGGATGTTTAATTTACCAATACCATTTATTGAAGAGACTGTCCTTTCTACATTGTGTGTTTTTAGCACCTTTGTTGCAATTTACCATAAATGAATAGATTTATTTCTGGGCTCTCTAATCTCTTCCATTGGTCTGTATGTCTGTTTTTATGCTATTACCATGCTGTTTTGATTACATATTTTGAAATCAGGTAATGTGATTCTTCCGGCTTTATTTCTTTCGCTCAAGATTGCTTTGGCTATTCAGGGTCTTTTGTGGTTCCATATGAATTTTAGGATTTTTTACTATTTCTATAAAAAATGCCGTTGGAATTTTGATAAGGATCACATTTAATCTATAGATCATTTTGGGTGCTATGGCCTTTTTAACAATATTAATTCTTCCAATTCATGAACACAGGATATTTTTTCCAGTTATTTGTATCTTCAATTTTTTTCATCAATGTTTTATTGTTTTTGGCATATAGATCTTTTACCTCCCTAGTTAAATTTATTGATATTCCCAAGTATCTTATTTTATTTTGATGATATTATAAATGGGATTGTTTTCTTGATTTCTTTTTTTGGCTAGTTCATTGCCAGTGCATAGAAATGCTACTGATTTTTGTATTAATATGTTGATTTTGTATCCTGCAACTTTAATGAATGTATTTATCAGTTCTAACAGGTTTTTGGTAGTGTCTTTAGGGTTTTCTATATATGAAATTATGTCATCTACAGAGACAGCTTATCATTTTGCTTTCTGATTTGGATGTCTTTTATTTCTTCTTTTTGCCTAATTTCTCTGGCTAGGACTTCTAGTACTATATTTATTAAAGTGTTGAGAGTGGGCATCCTTGTCTTGTTCCTGGAGGAAAAGCTTTCAGTTTTTCACCTTTCAGTGTGATGTTAGCTATGGGCTTGTCATATATGGCCTTTATTATGTTGAGATATATTCCTTCTATACCTAAATTGTTGAGAGTTTTTACCATGAAATTATGTTACATTTTGTCAAATACTTTCGCTGCATCTATTGAGGTGATCATATGATTCTTATCCTTTATTTTGTTAATGAGGTATATCACATTTACTGATTTTCATATATTAAATTATTCTTCTATTCCAGAGTTCACGGTATATGATCCTTTTAATGTGCTGTTAAATTTGATTTGCTAGTATTTTGATGAAGACTTTTGCATCTACATCAGGAATATGAGGAATATTGGCCTCTAATTTTCTTTATTGTCTGTGTCTACTTTTGATATCAGGGTAATGCTGGCCTCCTAAAATGAGCTTGAAAGTGTTCCCTCCTCTTAAATTATTTTAGAAGAGTTAGAGAAGGATTGGCATTCTTCTTTAAATGCTTGGTAGAATTCACCAGTGGAGCCACTGGGTCCTGGGATATTTTTTTTTGTTGGGAGCCTTTTGATTACTAATTCGCTATTCTTACTCATTGGTTTGTTCATGTCTGCTATATTCTCATGATTCAGTTTTGGTAGGTTGCAAGTGTCTAGGAAGTTATCCATTTTTTTTCTCGGTTATTTAATTTGTTGGCATAATGTGAACATATAATTGTTCACATTAGTTTCTTATAATCCATTGTATTCCTATGGTATCAGTTGTAATGTTTTCTCTTTCATTTATAATTTTGAGTCTTCTTTTTTTCTTAGTGTAGTGAAAGGTTTATCAATTTTGTTTATCTTTTAAAAAACCAACTATTGTCTATTTTATTTTTTCTTTATTATTTCTTTTCTTCTGCTATCTTTGGGCTTAGTTTATTCTTCTTTTTCTAGTTCCTTAAGATGTAAAGTTAAATTGTTTATTTGATACCTTTATTTTGTCATTTATCACTATAAACTTCCCTTTTAAAAGTGCTTTTTGTTATATCTATAAATTTTGTTATGTTGTGTTTCCATTTTAGTTTGTCTCAATATTTTTAAAATTTCCCTTTTGATCTCTTCTTTGACTCATTGGTTGTACAGGAGTGTCTTTATTTCCACATATTTGTAAGTTTTCCAATCCCCCCCCACACATACATACGTACAAATTATTGTTTTCTAGTTTTGCAGAGCTTTAGAAAGATACTTAATATAATTTCAGTCTTCTTAAATTTGTTAAGACTTATTTTGTGGTGTAACATATGATCTATCCTGGTTATTATTTCATGTATTCTTGAAAAGAATATGGATGGAATGTTCTATATAGGTTTGTTAGGTTCATTTGGTCTACATTGTGGTTCATGTCCACTATTTCCTTATTGATTATCTGTCTGAATAATCTATTCATTTTTAAAACTGGGTTATTGAAGTCCCCTACTATTATTGTATTCCTATTTCTCTCTTTAGTCTGTTTTGTCTCATGTAAGTATAAATATCTCTGTTCTTTTTAAATTTCCATTCCCATGGAATGTCTTTCTATTCATTCACTTTTAGCCTATGAGTGTCCTTAAAGCTGAAATATGTCTCTTGTTGGCAGCCTATAGTTGGTTTTTATTTTTCTATCCATTCAGTCACTCTGTGTTTTTTGATTAAATAATTTCTTCCATTTACATTTAAGGTAATTGTTGATAGGTACGAACTTACTATTTGCATTTTGTTAATGGTTTTTAATTATTTTGTTATTTTTTTCCTTTCTTCCTTTTTTCTGCCTTCCTTTGTGATGTGATGATTTTGTAATGATATGCATTTATTTCTTTATCTTTTGTATACCTACTAGAGATTTTTTCTTTGTAATTACCATGTGGCTTACAGAAAACCTCTTGTGGTTCATATATTTATATATAGCTGACATCTTAAGCTAAAAATAACTTCAACTGCATATAAAAACTCTTTACTTTAACTTCCTTCCCCACATTTTATGTTATTGATTTCACAATTTATATCTTTTTATGTTGTGTATATATTAACCAATTATTTTAACTATAGTTATTTTTAATGCTTTTGTATGTTAACTTTTATTTTAGAGTTAAAAATGACTATGTACCACAATTACAGTATTATGGTATTCTGAATATGATTCTATTCTTATCTTTACAGTGAGTTTTATCATTTCATGTGATTAGTTAGTATCTTTTTGTCTCAACTTGAAGAACTTTTAGCATTTCTTGTAAGGTAGGCAGTGGTGATAAAGTCCCACAGCTTTTGTTTGTCTGGGAAAGTCTTTATTTCTTCTTCATTTCTGAAGGACAGCCTTGCTGGTTATAGCATTTCTGGTTGGCAGTTTTGTTTTTTTTTCTTTTTAGCACTTCAAATCTATCATACCACTCTCTCCTGGCCTGAAAGGTTTTTGCTGTGAAATATGCTAACAGTCTCGTGAAGGTTCCTTTATATGTGATAAGTTGATTTTGTTTTGCTATATTCAAAATTCTCTTTTTGTCTTTGACTTTTCAGAATTTCATTATATTGTGTCTGGTGAAGATCTCTTCAGATTTAATCTATTTGGGGTTCTTTGGACTTCATGGATCTGGAGGCTCATTTCTCTCCCCATATTTGGGAAATTTTGTGTCATTATTTCTTTAAATAAGCTTTCTGCCTCTTTTTCTTTCTGTGCTTTTTCTGTGACTCCTATAATGTATATATTGGTGAGCTTGATGGTGTTCCAGAAATGCCATAAGCATTCTTTACTCTTTTTCATTTGTTTTTCTTTGTTGATCCTCTGAATTGGTGATTTCAAATGACCTGTCTTCAAGCTCACTGTTTCTTCTTCTTGATTGAATGTGCTGTTGAAACTTTCTGTGGAATTTTTCAGTTCAGTCATTGTGTTCTTCAGCTCCAGAATTTCTGCTTGGTTCTTTTTTGTGGTTTCTATCTCTTTGTTGAACTTCTCATTTTGTTCATGTATTATTTTCCTAATTTCATTTTGTTGTAGCTCATTAAGCTTCTTTAAGGTGATTATTTTGAATTCTTTGTCAGGCAATTCATAGATCTCCATTTTAGAGTGGGTTATTGCAGATTTATTTTATTATTTTTATTATGTTGTATGTTCCTGGTTGTGTTTCTTGCATTGATATCTGCACATTTGAAGAAACAATCCCCCTCCCTGTCTTTATGGACTGTCTTTGACTGAGAAAGACCTTCACTAGACTTCCTAGCTAGAGATTCTAGGCCTTCATCCTTAACTTCCCCAGGTGTCCAGTTGTCCCCCCGACCTTTGTTTCAGGAACCTGTAATCTCTTGCTCCCTCTCATGTCTGATTTGTCAGTACATAGATCTCCATTTCTTTAGGGTTGGTTACTGGAGCTTTATTTTTTTCCTTTGGTGGTGTCATGTTTTTCTGATTATTCATGATCCTTGCGGCCTTGCATGGGTGTTTGTACATTTGAAGAACTAGGTACCTATTCCAGTCTTTATAGGCTGGCTTCAGCAGGAAAAGATCTTTACCACTTTGGTCAGAGAATCTGAGAATGCTAGCTGGCAGGGTCTGTGAGTGTGATTGTTGCTGGAGTCCTGGGGCATGCTATCCTGGTGCCAGTTTCAGTGCACAATCAGGCTCAGTGCCTAGGTCCATGAGGATAAGCCTGGAGGCTGTATATCAACTGGGACAGGCCTGGAGCTTGATATGCATGGGCAGGCCTTGGTGCCTAAGTTCATGATGATAGATCTGAACTGGGCCTGTGAGGGCATCTCTGGAGCCTGGGTCCATGGGGCCATCCTGGTGCTGGGGTCTACTGAGGCATACTTATTGACTGGGTCTATGAGGACAGGTTTGGGGCTTAGCTTTGTGAAGGCTAGCCTGATACCTAGGTTTACTAGGGTGGGCTTGGAGCTTGGAACCATGGGGGTGGGCCTAGAGTCTTAGTCCATGAGGGCAAGCCTGCAGTCTTGGATTGCATGTACTGGCACTGGGGCAGGCCTGGTATCTGGGGCAGTGAGAGCCATCCTGGAGCCTCGGGCCATAGTGCCAGCCTGAGGCCTGGGACTGTGGGGTTTATTCTTTTCTTAATTTGCTAGGTTTTTATTTCAGTGTGTCTAATTAGCTGCTTAATTCTTCCATTTTATTGTTTTTAAATTTCTTTCCTGTAATAATTTTTAACATAATTTTTATATTATCCATCAGAAGTTTCAGTTATTAGAAACTCTTAGGGATTTAATCAAATTTTTTATTACATGTGCTCATCTTCACTGATGGTTGATTTTTTTAAATATATATGTTTTGTAATCTTGGATTGTTGGCTCATCTTCAGGGGGCTTTATCTAAGAGAATGTCTGGTGCTTGGTTTTGGGTATTTTTTTCAGTGTACTTTTGTATTTTCCTACCCCAAGGGTCCAAAGGATATTTATTACTAGTGTAAAAAAATCATCATGCCTATTTTTTGGATATTTCTACACCAATTAGGTAATATAATTTAAACCTCAAATATACTTCAGTGGTGTTGGACCATGGTAAGAACGATTTCTGAAGATTTTTTTCTTCGCCCAGGCCAAATCAGATGTACTTCTCTTTAACATCTCTCTGCTAGTGGGTGGATTTTTCAGTCCTCCTTTCATGAAGGGTAAAATTATTTGAAAGTTTCAGCCTAGCTTCTTTACACACATGGATGTGAAAATACAAACCCTTACAATACCAAGATTGGCTGCTTTCTTCCATGAAGATGGCCAAGCTGTACATGCATTTACTTATTGCTCAGCTTTTTAGCACCCTCTGTATTTCTCACTCTCTTTTAGGCTCAGCTCTCATTTAAAAAATGTTTGTACAGGGAACATTTTCAGGACACCTAGTCAACAATATTGCTAGCCCCAGAAATCCCTTTTGATTCTGTCAAAAGAGCTTTTAACAGAATCACGTGAGAATCCAGGCATAGAAGAGCTTTGAAGACTAATGAGAATTTATTATGACTCCTAAAAAGACGTGTTTATTGAGGATCTTAATTTGAAAAATAATTCTCTTACCATCTGGGCTAACTTGCTTTTCTTTTTTCTCTCCTGATTTAGGGATGCACTTCTTTTGATCCAATGGAACATAAGAGCTTTCATGGCTATGATAAACTGGCCCTGGGTGAGGCTTTTCTTCAAGATCAAGCCTCTTGTTAAATCTGTGGCAGTGGGAGAGGAGAGAGCCGAACTGAAGGAAGAGTGTGCAACTGCGAAAAGTCTTGGAGGATTCAGAATCTCAGACGGAGGAACTGAAAGCGAAGCAAGTTTCCCTCATTCAGGAAAAGAATGACCTTCTTCTTCAGCTGCAGGCTGTCAGTGGCTCCACTATTTGTTCCTTAAATCATGCTTTTAATTAGACTCCCTTGTTTCATAGGCAGTGTTGATTTGAAAGAAATAGAAGCACCAGCTCTTCAAATAACAAGATTTTATTCTATAAAACACAGACAATGGCAACACTTAAAGAGACACCCTATTTCACAGTGAATTGATTTCATTATCAGGATGTCTTTTGAAAAGGGACAAATTATCAGTGGGTTTTTATTATATAGTAGCACTGTAATCTATCACTGGGAGCCAGGAAGCTCTGTGTCTTGAAGTTTGTTGGTAGCCCATGACCTGTTAGCAAATCAGCAGACAGGATTTTAGTAGGTCCTGAGAAAAGCTTGGCTAAGACTTCAGGATTAATGCTGTGTGTGCTTGTTGGATTTCCTGATTATGGTCTCTCTACCTACCCTTCTCTAGTCCAAATCAACATTACTAATGAGTTGAGTTCTTAAAACAGTTCTTAATTGTGGGTTTGTATCAAATTCATTTGTGAAACATTAAAAAATAAAAAGAAAGATGCCTAGGCCCCACTCAGATATTTTGATTAAGCAGGCCCTGTATGGGTCCAGTGAATCTGTGTGAGTGATTCTGATATCCAGTCAGGATTAAGAACAATTGTCTTAAAAAATAAAGCACTGTATTCCTTCCCTGATGAGCAACCTTCAGATTCTATAATGTATACATTTTAGGCTCCAAACCCCTGGTCCTGAGGCCTGTCTCCAGTCTGAGGCTAATATGCTATTACTCCCTTTCACATTCCTCTCCCCAGCCACCTGGACTACTGTGATCCCTAAACATCCTAAAGGGCAGGGATGAGATTTTAACCACTTTTATTATACTGTCCTTCCCACTTAGCACAGGGCTAAGTTGAAAAATGCTGGGTCCAAATATAATTATTTTTAAACTTATTGAAAACAGAAAAAAAATTAGTACTTTCAGACTGTTCCAAGTTATTCTTTTATTTTGGAGCTATGCTATCTGCAAATGTGCAAGCAGGTCACATTTCGCATAAGACTTTACAAGCAATCTCACATTTCTGATGCATAGTTAACATGGAAGTGATTCTAAAGCTTTAGTGTGTACCAGTCTCACCTGGAATCCTTGTTAGACATACAAATTCCTAGGCCCCATTCAAACGTACTTTAAGAAATTCTAAGAATCCTTAAGGAAGAGGTAGCTTTGGATGATACCTGGCCTCCCAGTTTCCATCATTCTTCCTGTTGATGGAGGGCAGCCAGTGCCACCTGGGGTGATGTAGGAGCTAAGAGTGGACCCACCTTGTGCAGGGTGTGGTAGGTAATGGGGAGCATGGGAAACACATGGAAGCAAATTCCAGAGCAAACCCGGGAAGGCTGAGATGAGTTCGAATTTTAACTGTGATTAAGAAGTTGACAGACCTATGAAATATTTTGTTATAATTTATTTTTAAGGAACACAGCTAAGCACAAACGTGATCAAAGAAACAAGGATTCTTTTAAAATCCTTCACTTAGTCAAAATTCCAGCAGAACTGAGTGAACCCATTCCAATTAACATTGTGAGTATGTCAAAGAAAAACTGCCATAGGGGAAAGGATCTTCCTGCTGTTAAACTGCCACACCATTGCTCAACTGGTCCCCAAATCCTGCTGTCATGTTTAATGACAGGATCATTGATGGTTGATTGGACTGTCCTCTTCTTTCAGAGATGGCGACAGGTCCTGTATACATGCTGAATGGAATGCAGCAAATAACTGCTCTGTTTATCACCCCGGGGTGAACTAAGATCAAGTGTCCCCAATATTTCCCATACATTGGAAGCTTCTCTGATTTGCATGGACCATTCCTAAATGTCTTGATATTTCTTTTTAATTTAGCCCCTCATTTGGGTCCTCAGAGAGGTTGAAGATTTGCTAATCTCTACTTCTCTCCATCTGTTCTTCTTTGAGCCTTGTGTGTTGGGCAAGCAGCCATTCTCTAGCCAGGAGTTACCCAGAGGCCACTAGCCTAGAAAGATCTTTACCTTTTTTTTTTTTTTTCCTGTTCTTGATCTAATTAGCTGACATGACTTAAGTGATGCAAATGGATAGCTAATAAATTGGCCAAACTGGCATATTGTGGAGAACAGATGAGGTCTAGAGATGGAGCACAAAGATATATGTGAAGTTATATTGCAATGAGACCTACAGCAATTAAGAACTTGCTCACAAATAAGAGGAATTATTTAGCCTCTAAAGAAGACAAATTAAAGAGTTTTAATGTTATGAAAGGTGCCCTGTAGCAAAAAGCTCCTTCATTTTTCACTTGACCTCTAATATAAGAACAATGAGTCACTCAGTAAGAGCTGGAGGAACTGCTTCTGAAAGGATAAAAAGAAAGAGTATTTTATGCTGTATGTGTGCTAACTTGTGGAATTTACTGCTGGTGGAATCATGGAGGCAAAAATTTTAGTTGGAAATAATAGTGAAATCTAGTTAGTGACTTGCAAAGTAAACTTATGATTTCTAAATTCAGCCTATGAGTAAAAAATATAACTCAGCTCAATTTATTATAAGATATATGTATGTATTAAACAAGTATATCATTGCATTTATAATAATGTTCCAATGCAATGTTCCATTGTCTGAGGGAACACTGCTTTCTTAAAAGACCGTATTCTGAGCAGGTATCAATCTCAAACTATGTGCCCACATGGATGCTTCCAGAAGCCGTGATTTAAGCAGCACGCTACTGATTTTTGGAGGCATGTTAGCTCCTCTAGGCCACCAGGATTCTATTAAGTGCTTTAGAAGAGGTAATCTAATCTACTGAATGGGCCTGGAAGATGGAAAGCACCTCTAAACACAAGCAACTCCTCCACTTCTCAGCAATAGGATCAGTGACCTGGGAATATTATTTCAGCTGCTTAGGAAAGGTGGGTGAAAGTGCTGGGCAGAGGGCAGGCAATTATCTCTTTGCTATGTGTTAAGCAGCATTTTCGCCTAGCTGATAAATTACTTCCAGCTGTTGGCAACAATTTTCTCCTCATCATGGCAGGAGCAAGAGACCCTGGCAAATGTTGTAGAGCGGTGCGAGCCGCTGATTAAATCCAAGATCCAGCTGGAGGCCAGAGTAAAGGAGCTGTCTGAGCGGGTGGAGGAAGAAGAGGAGATAAATTCTGAGCTGACTGCCAGGGGGTGGAAACTCGAAGATGAATGTTCTGAGTTGAAGAAAGAAATCGATGACCTGGAAACAATATTGGTGAAGTCAGAGAAGGAGAAGCGTGCTATGGAGCACAAGGTATTTTTTCTATAATGTTAAGAAGACCTAGCTGCTGGAATGCTACTCTCAAATCAGGCTCCAGTACCAGCCTTGCTCTGTTCAAGTTAATTAACACAGTGGCTTTCAACTCTACAGCACTGGGAGTCAGAGCTGGCATAAAGCAAAGGGTCTGATGAACTGTGCTGTTCCAATTCAAATTTCCAGTTTGAACTTATAGAACCCACTTAATCTCCCAAATGAAACATTTTCATTTGTTCCAATCTTATAGCATCCGAAATCTAATAGAAAGAGCAAAATGGTTTCATTGGGCCTTGAATTGTTCCTTTTTGGAAGGAGAGTGAGCATGATATGGTTTGCTAAAAGATGATTTGGGATGTGCCTGAATCCCCAGCTCTGGCATTGGTCTAGAGTTTGACCTTGAAGATGTCACTTTAATTCCAGTTAAAGACTTTGGTGTTTTGCTTGTTTTAGTTGAGGGTTTTAACTTGCACATCTATGTGGGGATTGAAGATAGTAAGAAGTCCGTATCGAACTTGTGATTAAACACCAAATCTCCAATATGACACTAATTTTGGTAGATGATTAAATAGCGCCTTTTATTTCTATTGATTCTTTTTCATAAAAAGCACATGGACCCGATGTGTCCAGCTTCCATTTTTGCAAATTCTATCAGCTGGAACCCATCTTTAACTGCCACTTTCTTGGGACACTGAGGTACAACACGATCACTACATGCCCCTTGAATCCTCAAAAGAAAGCTAAATTCCCTTTAGTGTTGTTATTGTTAAATAATGACATGGAATAATTGGTCATCCAATGAGCTATGTTAATAATATTTGATTAACCAGAATACCCCATTTCTTAACTACGCCATTAACAGATCATGTTTTGTGGAAGCAAAAGTAAATTCAGAGTTTTAAAAGGTATAGCAGGAATTTGGCTAAGTGTGGCTCTTGTTGACATTGGCTACCTCATGAGCTTTCTGGAGTGCAGAAGAGAGATGATGACCCTTAGTGTTATGCCCAACTTTCCAGTGGTGGCTTTAATGAAGCTGTCCTTGTCGTCTTCCCACAGGTCAAGAACCTGACTGAGGAAGTGGAAATTCTAAATGAGGATATTAGCGAACTTAACAGAGCAAACAAGGTGGTGCAGCAGGCGCATCGGCAGCCCCTGGATGACCTGCACCTGGAGGAGGAGAAGCTCCTCAACTTGAGCAAAGCAAATTTAAAATTGGAACAGCAAATCCATGAGGTAAGTCGCGATTTATCCAGCTAGTTAGCTATCTGTCAGCATATATACACACCTCCAATTTTTACTTAGTTAATTTATCTTGACAGTTTCAGGAAAACTTAGTAGCATAGTTTGTTTCTCTCATTATTGAAAAATAGAGGTTTTTTTTTTTTTTTCTTAACCTACAATAAACTACTGCAGTATAAGAAAGCCCCAGCATGTAATCTGTCAGTTTTTAAATGCAACTTTCATTTAACCCTGGGCAATGGGAGAACATTGAACTGAATGGTAAAGGGTTATCCCTCTGGGTGGCTGGCTTTTCCCCTTAGCTCCCACAGAACCTGGTATTTTGCCCCACAGATACACTGGTATTCTATTTGACACTGGTATTGGGGGATTAAAGACCAAGTGTCTCCAGTGGTGTGCTATTTATTTATAGTTGAAAGACATGTAAGTCACAAACTGTGTGTTCTACTCATACTATTGGAAAATACTTGGCTGGGCGCGGTGGTTCACGCCTGTAATCCTAGCACTCTGGGAGGCCGAGGCGGGTGGATCGTTTGAGCTCAGGAGTTAGAGACCAGCCTGAGCAAGAGCAAGACCCCGTCTCTACTAAAAAAGTACGGAAAGAAATTAGCTGGACAACTAAAAATATATATACAAAAAAATTAGCTGGGCATGGTGGTGCATGCCTAGTCAGAGCTACTCGGGAGGCTGAGGCAGGAGGATTACTTGAGCCCAGGAGTTTGAGGTTGCTGTGAGCTAGACTGACACCGGCACTCTAGCCAGGGGGAAAAAAAAAATGAAAATATTTGTAAGATTCTAAAGATTATGTCCCTGTTCTGCCTCTAAACACCCAGTGAAATAAAGGTGATTTCGACCATTCTCAATGTGTAGGTTCATAATCCTTCTTCTCCCTCCCCAACTGGCATAGCATATTCATTCATGTTCTCATTAGTCCCCAAAACTTAGCCTTTATAAAACTGCTGACAAGGGTAGGTGTTTTTTTTTATTATCTGCTTTTCTCTCCCACTTCTCTATCAGTTTCCTCGAATACCTGTTAATTGTCTTACATTTCTTCCTATTTTAACTAATTGCATATCTCACACAGCCTCAATATAAAGATTTATAGACGTCTCTGTGTGTGCTTGTGAATGCATATCACACACACACACCCACATTCACGCACAGTGGTGTCTCGGTCCATTCCAGGTGGTAGAAAAAAATACCACAAACTGGGTGGCAAATAAACAACAGAAATTTATTTCTCACAGCTCTGAAGCCTGGGAAGTTCAAGATTACAACATTGTAGACTTGGTGTCTGGTGAGGGCCCATTTCCTGGTCCATAGAAGGCACTTTCTCGCTGTGTCTTCACACGGTAGAAGGAGCAAGGGAGCTCTCTGGGCTCTCTTTTATAAGGACTTATCCCATTCCTGAGAGTTCCACCCTCATGACCTAATCACTTCCTAAAGGTACCACCTCCCAACACTGTCACATTGAGGATTAGGATTTCAACACATGAATTTTGAAGGGATATAAACATTCAGTCTATAGCACCTGAAGTACATCTCTCTACCTTCAGGTTTTTACATATATTATTTCCAGAAATTCTCCTTTTCTCCCAATTTGAATTTCATATCTTTGGCTACAGAAAATCTTCCGTTGCTGTAAAGTAAATATATCAATACACAAAAAGCCATATTGTCACTGTTATCTAGCTTCCTGCCAAACTAAGTTCTACGTCATTAGTGGCAATACTAATACAGACAAAACTAGAATGTTCTGACCAGCTTGATGGGGAACCAGAATCCTACATAATGTTATGGACTGAAAGAGGATACCAGGTGGATACCAGAGGATGCCACATGAGAATGTGTTTGAAAGGGTCAGTGATGCCCAGGAGGTCTGCCAAATATTCATGGATGATCACGTGGAGACAGATTTGTTTGGCATTGCTCCAGGGAACAGAGCTTGTACTTCTGGATAGAATTTACGGAGAATATTTTAGCTGCTTATGAAGAAGTACTCCCGAGCAAATGGACTTATTCACCCATGAAATGAGCTGCCACGTGAAGAAGTGAGCTTCGTGTCTCTGGAAAGAGATAAAACAAGGGCTCACTGGCCATTTGTTATTGGTTCCTTCCCTAGGACAGAACTCAAATTCCGTAATCTCTAAAGTTTTCTTTCATCACTGTGACTTCTAGATTCTTTTGGTAACCTATCAATAACACACAATATTTATTTTGAAATATATGTAAGTGGGCATCATTGACAGAATCGGTGCTTATATCTTTCTTTTTCCAGGAGGCAAGGGGTTAATGAATACATCTAGTGAAATATAAACTGTACCTATTTATTTGGCTAAATAATCTCTTTCTTTTTGTCAGCTTGAGAGTGCCCTTGAGCAGGAAAGAAAAGTGAGAATGAACTGTGAAAGGGAGATGTGCAGACTGGAGAGCGATTTAAAGCTGAACCAGGAAAGTACGGAGACTTGGCCAGCGGCCAGCTGCAGCGAACGGAGAGGCTGAGGAAGTAAGCTACCTTTCTGTTGGCGTGACATTCTGGGAGACCTTTGTGGGAAGTAGCAGTTCTCTCATTTCATTTATCCCTGGTACTCCAGGGCTAGATATCTTAAGAACAAAGGCAAGGATAACAAGCCTAGGAAACGGATTTTTCCTTTGCTGGACTTTATGGATTTCCTTTCTTTTTACAACCATATAATAATCTAGAAATTGGGGTAGGGAACCTGTGGCCTTGGGGCCACACGTGGCCTTCTGGATCCTTGAGTGTGGCCTTTTGATGGAATCCAAATCTTACAGAACGAATCCTTTTAATAAAGGGATCTGTTCAAAAGGATTTGTTCTGTGAAGTTTGGATTCGGTCGAGGGGCTGCACTTAAGGGCATATAAGATGTGAGTTATTGGGAATTTGACGCTACAAGGCAAAAGTAAAAATGGCTCACTGCTTTGACGCATGATGTGACCAATGTCATAAAATATGAAAAAATAATTGATTCTGGTCTGATATACCCTTTGATAATTTAAATATTTGTTTATCAGATATAACTTCATTAATATTTATGTAGTTTTTATCAAATAATTTACTATATAAATATTAACTCTCAAAATCTAAAGCAACACATGAAAATGATCAAAATTAGGGAAATTTTCAGTTCAATCCATCAGTGAGATGGATTTTCTCACCTGTCCCTTTAGTCATCTTTTGTTTAGATTTTTTTAACCATTAGGAATTTTCAACTTATTTAGATTATACCAAATGAGAGGGGGGAAAACAGGTCCAAGACTAAGATAAATTCAGGCTAAAGCTAGTAGCATATCGATGGGTGGGGTCCGCGGTAAAAAAAAAGAGAGGGAAATCAAGTGACCAGCTATGAACTTCTAGTTTTCTTGTTTGTGTAATATTATACATGCTCTTGGCACAGCTTGATTAATATTCTGCTAATGAGTTACTGAACTTAATAGGTGTTTAGAGAAGATTAAATAAGTGACCTTCCAAATGTAATGAAAGGCAAAATGATAGAGTTTCCTTAGCATTCAATTTTGATCATTATATTTCAACTCAGCAAAGTGAAAATGATGCTTTATGTCCTTGTAGGCCGCAGGTAAAAGAGTTTCAGCATTTTAGAAATCTATATTTGTAGGAAGTTGTAACTTTATTGTGAAACCTTTTCTCTAAGCGGACCTATATGTATTTGAAACTTCATACATGATAAAAATGGCATTTCAAAACAGTGATAATAGGATAGCATTTAATAAATGGTGTTGGGATTATTAGCTATTCATCTTCTGATGTAAAAGTTAGATTCCTACCTCATACTATTCATACATACAAAATTCAGTTGCATGAAAGAATTCAAGTGTGAAAACAAAGCTATAAAACCATTAGAAGAGGCAACATTATTTGCGATAGCCAATATGTTGAAACAACCTATATATCCATTGATGTATGAATGGATAAAGAAAATGTGGTATATACATACAATGGAATATTATTCAGCCTTAAAAAATAAGGAAATCCTATCACATGCAACAACATGGATGAACCCGATGGTCTTTATACTAAGTGAAATCAGCCAGTCACAAAAGGACAAATACTGCATGATTCCACTGATACAAGGTATGTAAAATAATCAAACTCATAGAAAGTCATGCAATGGTGGTTGTCAGGGTCTTGGAGGAGGGGGGATCCCAGTGGGAAGAAGCTGTTCAATGGGTGTCAAGTTTCAGTTACGTAAGATGTCTAAGTTCTAGAGATCTGCTTTACAACGTTGTGCCTACAGTTAACAATACCGTATTTTGCACTTAAACTTTTTTTAAGAGGGTAGATTTTATGTTAAGTCTTCTTATTACAATTTTAAAAATATTAGAAGAAAGTATAGGTGATAAGTCTTAGGAAATTGACAGGTTAAGTCATCTTGAACAAGTCACAAGAAACCAAAGACATATAAGGATACTGATGAATTTTCCTACATCAAATTTTTAAACGGGTATGTGATAAAAGCCAATATAAATAAAATTGAGATAAGCTATAATGTGAGAAATTTTGCAACAGATATTAAAAATATCAAGAATATTAAGAGAAAATCTATAGTTCCATAATTAGATGAATGACCTATAGAAAAATGGTCAACGACACAAACAAGCAGTTGATTTGGTTTACTGGCCATTTTTTTTTATTTCAGCATATTATGGGGGTACAGATGTTTAGGTTACGTATGTTGCCCTGGCCCCCTCCCCCCCAAGTCCGAGCTTCAAGTGTGTCCATCCCCCAGATGGTGCGCATCGCACTCTTTGTGTATGCATATGTTCATCCCCTCCTCCCCCCTCCCCACTGCCCGAAATCCAATAAATGTTATTCTTATATGTACACTTGTGTGTTGATCACTTAATATCAATTTGATGGTGAGTGCATGTGGTGCTTGTTTTTCCATTCTTGGGTTACTTCACTTAATAGAATGCATTCCAGCTCTATCCAGGAGTATACAAGAGGCGCTATATCACCATTGTTTCTTAAAGCTGAATAGTACTCCATGGTACACATATACCACATTTTATTAATCCCCTCATGTATTGATGGACACCTGGGTTGTTTCCACATCTTTGCAATTGTGAATTGTGCTGCCATAAACATTCGGGTGCAGGTGTCTTTTTCATAGAGTGTCTTTTGTTCTTTTGGGTACATGCCCAGAAATGGGATTCCTAGAACAAATGGTAATTCTACTTGTATCTCTTTAAGGTATCTC
>NW_012134414.1:1803756-1819032 GCF_000956105.1 Propithecus coquereli
TGTTTAATTTCCATGACTTTGTGTAGAGATGAGAGTTTCTGTTGGGGTTGATTTCTATTTTTATTCCACTGTGATCTGAGAAGATGCATGGTATAATTTCTATTTTTTTAAATTTTTTGAGACATGCTTTGTGTCCTAGAATATGGTCAATCTTGGAGAATGTCCCGTTAGCTGATGATAATAATGTATATTCAGTGGTTTTGGGGTAGAATGTCCTGTAAATATCAGTCGGGCCCATTTGTTCTAGAGTTCTGTTTAAGTCCATTATTTCTTTGTTAATTTTCTGTTTGGAGGATCTGTCCTGTGCTGTCAGTGGGGTGTTGAAGTCTCTGATTATGGTGTTGCTGTTTATCAATTTGTTTAGATCAAGTAGAGTTTGCTTTATGAATCTGGGTGCACCTAAGTTGGGTGCATACATATTTAGAATTGTTATGTCTTCTTGTTGAACTGTACCCTTCACCATTATATAGTGAGCCTCTTTGTCTTTCATTAGTTTTGTTGATTTAAAAACTAAGTTATCTGAGATCAAAAGTGCCACCCCAGCCTTCTTTTGGCCTCCATTTGCTTGAAATATTGATTTCCACCCCTTTACCTTGAGTCTAAATGCATCCTTGTGGGTTAGATGCATTTCCTGAAGACAGTAGATACTTGGCTTGTATTTTTTATCCATTCGGCCAGCCTATGTCTCTTGAGAGGGGAGTTCAAGCCATTCACATTTATTGAGAGAACTGATAATTGGAGCAAATTACTGTTCATTCTGTTGGGTTGCATTTTGTTGCTTTGTTTTCTCTCTTTAGCCATTGTGGAATCTAGCCTTTGATCTTTAACTTTTGAGTCGTTTTATATTCATGAGTGTTTATTGTGCTGATCCTCGTGCAGTTCTGTTTTGAGTACTTCTTGGAGGGATGGTCTTTTCTTGGTGAATTCTCTCAGTCTTTCCTTATCTGAAATGTCTTTATTTCTCCTCATATACAAAACTTGGTTTTGCAGAGTACAAGATTCTAGGCTGGGCATTTTTCTGTTTCAGAAGAGTGTGTATGGGGCCTCAGTCTCTTCTTGCTTGTAAGGTTTCAGTTGAGAAGTCTGGTGTTATTCTGATGGGCTTTCCTTTGTATGTTAGTTGTTTTTTTCACCTTACAGCTCATAGAAGGGCCTCTTTATTGGATATTTTGGTCAATGTGATGACTGCATGTCGTGGCGTCTTCCTATTTGCATTGAATCTCCCAGGGGTCCTTTAGGCTTCTTGTATCTGTATATCTAGATTTTTAGCACGGCCTGGGAAATTCTCCTCTATTACATCTTCAAATAGCTTATCTAGCCCTTGCCTGTTTTCTTCTTCACCTTCCGGAACCCCTATCACCCTCAGGTTCGGTGTTTTCACATAATCCCACATTTCTTGTAGGCTTATTTCTTTTCTTTTAATTTTCTGCTCGATCTCTGTGACTGACTTATTTAATTGGAAGGAGTTATCTTCAGTCTCTGAGATTCTTTCTTTCGTTTGATCTACCCTGTACTTGAGGCTTTCCACTGTGTTTTGTAGTTCCCTGAATAAGTCCTTCATTTCCAGGATATCGGCTTGATTTTTCTTTAATATTTCAATTCCTTCCAAGTCCTGGATTTATTTTTGTGGTTTCTTTGTGTTGGTCATCCATTTTTTCTTGCATATCATTGAGTTTTCTTACAATCCATGTTTGAAATTCTTCTTCTGTTATTTTAGTGTTCTGAGTTTGGTTAATGTCCATTGCTAGAGAGCTATTGTTCCTCTTTGAGGATGTGCTTTCTGTTTGGTTCTTCATACTTCCAGAGTTCTTTTGCTGGTTCCTTCCCTCCTGGATCAGTTGTTCCTTCTTGCCTTTAGATTTTTGTTCGGATAATCACACACCCTGTTTAGTCTCTGAGCCAGTAGGTGGTGTTTGTGGGTGAGATTCAACCACACCCTTTATGATGAGTCTGTAGATGCAGTAAAAGGGTGTGCAGAATGACCTCCCTGTCAGTAGATGGCACTCGCTGGGAGGAGTGAGCTGCAGTGCTGTTTTTGGGTCCTATTATCAGTTCTTGTTCCTCTGGAGAGGCCCTCTTGTGCCTCGAGTGGTGGGTGGGGTCCTGGGACTTCCAGGTGTCCTTATTCTCCACCTCAGTGGGGGCAGGTCCGGGAGTGAGTCTGGGCGGAGCTGGGTTAGGTAAGCCTGCCTTCAGGCTCCACAAATGCTGTCAGCAGGGGTCAAAGGTATGTTCTTTGTTTCTGTGTAAAGCTGCCGGGAGGGCCTGAGATGGCTCCACTCTGCTGAAAAGGCCTTGTTGCTGGTCTCCGAGACTCTCGGGGACCTTTCTCCTTCCAGTTCTCCTCTGCAACATTTTCCCGTGGAGTCTCCTGTAGATTTAGGCACCCTTCCTTCTGATCGTCATCCGATGTATGTTTTTCTGCTAGTTTATTTTTTTCACTTTCTTCTAAAATCTGTCTTTTTTGCAGAGACACTCTGACTAGCGGCTTTTCTTATCCGCCATCTTGGCTCCTCCTCCTACTGGACGTTTTTAAACATTAATATTTGAGAAGATGCTGTTGTTACTAGTAAATGTGACATTCAAAAGAAAGCAGAGATACTGTCTGCTAAGAAAAATGTAGAAGTGTGGCGTTAAGGGTAAATATTGAAAAGTAATCTCACACAGCTATTAGAGAGCAAAGGACAGGGCTCTTACATGTTTTTAACCACATAATTATACATTACTCAGCAATTTCCTGATGAGTATCCACTTTTGAGAAACACTGTCAGGTACACGAGGAAGTGCATATATAAGCAGTGTTATTTGTAAAAGCAAAATATTAAAAGCCTAAGTGCTTATTAATAGGGGAATTCACAAACTATGGGATGTCTAAATCATGGAATACTATGTCATAGTACATTTTTAAATAAAATACTCTGTGTGGGCCAGCATAAAAAAACTCCAATATAGTATTGAATTAAGAATAAATTATTGATCTGTATATGCATACAAACATACATGGTATTATACCATTCACAGTAAATAAATGTGAACTATTTCCACAGCTAATATGCACACACATAAACACAAACCCGTGTCAGTACTTAGAAAAATGTCTGAAAATGGATAATGCTGGTTCCTTCTAGGAGGAGAACAGGGATTGGGTATAATAACAAAAAAGATTTCAGATGTAGACAAAATGGTTCAATTTTTACAAGAATGAATTCATATGTTGTATCTATAATTTTAAAATATTTAAACAAAATGTTATTCCGAACAATTTCATTTGATATATTTTTCTAACCAGGAAGGAATTAGAAATGAGTCAGATGAATTCAAAGGCGGAGAATGAGAAAGGCCTGGTGGCTCGACTTCAGAAGATGGTTAAAGATCTTCTGGTAATCAGTTATCAAATACATGTGTGTACCTGTATTTAGATCCATGGGTGATAATTGATGCTTCAGTGACAAATTCTCTGTCAAGGTTTCCGTACCCTTAGCCAACCATAGACATAGACAGAAAAGAACAGTGGTTAAGAAGGTAAACTGTGGCATTCCACAGATGTATGACCCTGGGGGAAATTACTTTTTCTTTTATTTCAGTAGATTTAGAGGGAACAAGTGTTTTTTGTTACATGATGAAGTCAGGGCTTTCAGTGTACCCATCACCAGAATAGTGTACATTGTACCCAATAGGTAGATTTTTATCCCTCCCCCTCATTTCTCCTTCTTAGTTTCCATTGTCCATTACACTATTTTATGACTGTGTGTGTGTGTGTGTGTGTGTGTATCCCTTGTTTAGCTACCACGTATAAGTGAGAACAAAGTGGTATTTATTTTTTCTTTCCTGGAATACCTCATTTGGGATGATGGTCTCCAGTTCCATCCAAGTTGTTGCAAAAGACGTTATTTTATTTCTTTTTATGGCTGAGTAGTACTTCATGTACATTAATTTTTAAGCTTAAATTTCCTTATGAGGATAATAAAACTGAATAGCTAATCTGTTGAATGTTTGCTGTGAACCAGGCATTGTGGTAAAATTCTGGACATGTATTTTTTCCCTCATTAATCCTCCTGGCAACATTTGAGCTAATGTTATTAAATGCAACAGTACAGTTAAGTGGTAAGCACAGTGTCTGACACATGGTATGCATTCAGTGTAAACCGTTTAATTTTTATGATAATTATTCTTTGTGATTAGAAGGCAAGTATGCTGAAAATCAGTAAGTTCTACAGCTACTTTTATTAATAGCCTCAAAACATTATTTGATAGTGAATATCTGTAAGTTTTCAGACCATGTGACTATGCTTTACTATATGATGATGTTACAAAGTAATTAAAAATATAAAGTAATTAGGTATACATAGGCACACATGCATCCAGATGGAGATTTTCCCTTTGGAGCTAAATAAATATCTCAGTAACATAACCATTACTCAAAATAATTTTGGAACCCCTTTGTGATAGTTATAGTCTGAGATATTTTGAACCAAATAAGAAAACCAGTCTCACTGCTTTGTGAACATGCTTTATTTTCAGACATGATATTAATCTCCAAGGGATTATCATATTCACCAGACTTGTCTTCAAATGACACTTGACTTTATCCAAAATTTTATTTTATTTTATTTATTTTATTTTTTTTTGAGACAGAGTCTCACTCTTTTGCCCGGGCTAGAGTGAGTACCGTGGCGTCAGTCTAGCTCACAGCAACCTCAAACTCCTGGGCTCAAGCAATCCTCCTGCCTCAGCCTCCCGAGTAGCTGGGACTACAGGCGTGCGCCACCATGGCCGGCTAATTTTTTCTATATATTTTTAGTTGTCCGATTAATTTCTTTCTATTTTTAGTAGAGACGGGGTCTCGTTCTTGCTCAGGCTGGTTTCGAACTCCTGAGCTCAAACAATCCGCCCGCCTCGGCCTCCCAGAGTGCTAGGATTGCAGGTGTGAGCCACCGCGCCCGGCCTATCCAAAATTTTAAAAAAACCAAAATTTTCAATTTATCCAAAAGACGAATTTTCTTACCTTGATGACTTCAAAAGTTTTCTAAAGATAATTTCTGAAGAAATGTTTCAGAAATATTTGGTTCAATGACAATATTGTTTAGGTTAATGAATTAAATCCTGTGATAACTAGTTAGAAGGGGATCACATTTACTTGAATGTGGAAATCATATATTTTTTTAGCCCTGTCTCTGTCACATCTCATCTATAGAACTGATAGACTACTAAGGTGGTATGATCTAGAAATGAGCTTTCTCTAAGCCATGGCACTCTAATTTAATGGAAAGGAAAACATTTTCTAAAATAGATTCTATCCTTTTTTCTCCCCTATCCTAACTCATGCCTAATTACTTAAGGTGATGT
Organism: Propithecus coquereli; assembly: GCF_000956105.1. Lineage (NCBI taxonomy): Eukaryota > Metazoa > Chordata > Mammalia > Primates > Indriidae > Propithecus > Propithecus coquereli. The sequence goes on from NW_012134414.1 coordinate 1,809,103, forward strand.
TGATTAAACATCAGTGGCTTCACTGTACTATAATATAATGATGCTGTTAAAATTTGTAGAGCTGTTTGCCCTTACACTAAAAGGGTTTGGGGCTCTGAAAGCTCTTATCACTTCTTTTTCTAATACTTTTTCTTCTGATGGCATCAGATTACTATTCACTTTAGTAGTCCACATTCCTTCACCAATTCTAATTTGTTATTTCAAATCTCCTATACTTGAAATCTCCTGCAGATTAGAAAATCAAGTAATCAGTTTTGTTAGAATTGTGTACAAAATTAAATTGATGCTGTTTCTTATGAGTAAATTGCTTGAACTTTGAGATGTTCATTTTATTGATCAGATTTTTGCCCAAGTTTCAGATAGTTAAGATCAGATAAATGCATTCCAGATGAAGAAGGTTTTGTGTATAAAATTTATCATACTATATTTTTATTAGAAATGCTCTTTAAATTTTTTTCTTGTCATATGAAAGACACTTTCCTATTTCTTTGGGAAGTGCTCTTTACTAAGCTTTCCCCACCATGTATATAATTTAATAAACTTGCCTATCAAGGGCTGAAAGATCTGGAAGAACTGAAAATTCTAATTCTGTTCTTGATACTGATTTGGGGCAAAACATTTAACTTCTGTGTATTCTGTTTACTTATAAATTGGGGAGTGAAAGTGTCATTTTTGCTTTCTTAGTTGTAAGAAAGGAAAAAAGAATAGTTAAGCTCTTGAATATAGAATGTGCTATGAATACGTAGTAAAGGTCAAAATTTTTATTGCAATAGACTGAGATACAGGATTTGAAAGACAAACTGGAAGCTGAAAGGACCATTCGAGCCAAGATGGACAGGGAAAGAGCTGACCTTACCCAAGACCTGGCAGACTTGAATGAGAGGCTAGAGGAGGTAGGAGGGGCCAGTTTGGCTCAGTTGGAAATAACTAAGAAACAGGAAATGAAATTCCGGAAGCTTCATTGAGACATGGAAGAGATCACACTGCACTTTGAGACAACTTATGCCTCTTTGAAGAAGAGACATGCAGACAGCCTGGCTGAGCTGGAGGGCCAGGTAGAAAATCTGCAACAGGTCAAGCAGAAACTGGAAAAAGACAAGAGTGACTTGCAGCTAGAAGTGGATGATCTGCTGACCAGTGTTGAGCAGATGACCAGAGCTAAGGTAGACATTCCCAAGCCCTCCTTTTGGGCTTCTGAGCATGGAAGTAGGTAGAAGAGGGGAGGGAAAAGAAAAATAAACCAGTATGGTGACTCAAGATATTTGTTAATGAAGGCTATAGCTCTTCAGACTGAATAGATCAGGCCTAACCCCAGTGGTCATTGTTAAGGTCACACAAAACCATCACTTAAATGTGACCTGACAGTGGCTTCTGGTTTTATCAGAATTCCAGGCCATGTTCCTTATAGATCTTTCTGGTGATGGCAAAAGTAAGTGGGCTAAAAAAGGGAAGCTACTAGCTATGTATCTCTTGAAGATACATGGCTCAGATACTTCTAGAGCCTAGTAGAATGAATGGTGGACACAAACAGCTTTGCTGAGAGGAAGAAACTTTTTTTTTTCTCATGCCCTCTAGCATCTCTTTATCCAGATAGCACTAGAAGAAAGTTTCATCCCATGTTCTTTTTGTGCTGAGCCCATTAACCTGTACACTGAAAACTCTCATGTCAAATGGTTACTATCAGATGATGGGTAACAGTGACCCTACCTTTAGCTAGTTGAGAGGAGCTTTGCTTTAGGTTAAGCAGAGCAAATGGTTGTTGCTGCAACCTCTGCTCCTCCTAAGCAAAATTTGTAATGTCACCTGGAAACGACATGACCCAACAATAAAGCTTGCTCTGCATGGACTATGGCCGGAAAAATATAGAATATCTTCAGAGATATGGAGTGGTTTCCAAAATGTTTAACATCAATTTCTTTTAAAGACCACACTGAGTAGAAACAGTTACCCTGCTTCTCTTTCCATGAACCCGGTGCCTTAGTTCATTCCTGCTTCTGTAACAAAATACCACAGGCTGAGTAAATTATAAATAATAGAAACTTATTTCTCACAGTTCTGGAGACTGGGAAGTCCAATATCAAGGCACTAGCAGATTTGGTGTCTGGTCAGGGAGCTCTACTTCAAAGATGATGCCTCTTGTCTGTGTCCTTACATGGCAGAAGGGGAAAAGAGACAAATCCTCTCTTGTACCTTTTTTATAAGGTCACTAATTCCATTCATGAGGGCTCTGTCCCAATGAAGGAAGGAAAGCCTCTTGAACTCACCAAGTGGGTTCTTGGCTTCATGCAGGAATGAACTCAAGAGTGAGCTAACTAGCTACAGAAAGGTTTGTTGAGAGAGGAAGACAACTACTCCACAGACAGAATAGTTGTCCTCTCTTGAGGAGTAGGGGGACCACTTATGGGGCAATGGTAACATTTTTATGTGTTCAAACACCCCATTGGGAAACAGCCATACATGACCAGCATTGTCTTGAGGTCAGGCCATAAAGGTTAATCATAAACTGCTGTCACACAAAGGAAAGTGCAAACAAGTTTGTAAGGCATCCAGCTTAGCAACTCATCAGTCCTCGGGTGGTCCCAGGCCGGTGACTCGCTGGCAACTTCCTTGTTCAGGATGGTTAGGGTCTGGTATCAGTCAAAATGGCTGCAGTCAGGCTGTCTAGACCTTCTTTGCCTTATCCCTACGTTATTCTCACAAGAAAAATACATTCATTCCATCTCTAGAGCCCCCAAAGCCTTAACTCATTCCAGCACCATCTCAAAAGTCTAAAGTCCATCCTCATCTAAATCAGAAATGGGTGAAACTTGAGGCATGATTCATCCTGAGGCAAATTCCCCCTGCAGCTGCGAGCCTGTGAAAACAAATTAGGTGCTTCCATGATACAATGAAGGGACAGACATAGGATAGACATTCCCATTCAAAAAGGAAGAAATAGGAAAGAAAAAGAGACAATGAAGGGCTAAATCCAAGACTGGAAAAACCAAGCAACATTCAATCTTGAAAGTTGGGAATAATCCTTTGACTCTGTCCTATCTTCTGGAAACACTGGGTAGAAGTTGAGCCTCCAAGACCCTGCGTAGCCCTGCCCCATGGCTTTGCTGGGTGCACCCACATGGCAGCTCTCAGGGATTGGAGTTGGGTGTCTGTGGCTTTCTCAGGCTGGTGCATACTGGTGGCTGTACAGGTCTGGGTTCTTAGAGGTGGCCCTACCCTCAGGGATCCACTAAGCATTGCCCTAGTGGGGGCTTTCTGTGCAGCCCCACCCTATGGCAGTTCTCCATCTGGGTCCCAAAGTTCTCCAAGGCATCCTTTCAATCTAGGTGGAGGAGCTCTGCCTCCACAGTTCCTGCAGAGTTAGCCCCACATGGATGCCAACAAGTTTTACTGCTTGTGTCCTTTGGAGCAGCAGCCTGAGCTGCACCTGGGTCTGCTTCAGCCACAGCTGGGATGGCAGAGGAGTGCTGTTCTGGCAAGTGTGGAGTAGAGACTTGAGGTGCTCCTGGACAGCAAGCCCAGCGGTCCAATGGGCAGCCTGGGCCCCTTCTTTAAAACTTTCCTGCCTTCAAGGCCTTGACCTCTGGGCCTGTGATGGGGTGGGGGCAGCTACCAAGGTCTTAGGAATGCCTTTGGGATCATTCTTCCCTTGTCCTGATGAATAGTATTTGACTCTTTCTATCCGTACAAATCTGCTTATCAGACAGTTGGTTGGCTACACTCTTGGTGTTTTTCCAAACATACTTTTTTAATTCTTTACAATCTGGCCATGCTGAGAATTTTCCAAATCTTCAACTTCTGCTTCTCTTTTGATTATAAATTCCATCTTTAATTTATTTCTCTATTCACATTTTACTATAAATAGTCAAGAGAAGCCATGCAGCCCTGAACACCTTGCTTGGAGATTTCTTCCACCAAATATCCTAGTTCATTACTCTCAAGTTCTGGCTTCCACAAAACACTAGGATTCGAACACAGTTCAGTCAAGGTATTTGCCACTTTGTAACAAGAATAGCCTTTTCAGCTGGGCGTGGTGGCTCACGCCTGTAATCCTAGCACTCTGGGAGGCCGAGGCAGGAGGATCGCATGAGCCCAGGAGTTTGAGGTTGCTGTGAGCTACGCTGATGCCACAGCACTCTAGCTCGGGCAACAGAGTGAGACTCTGTCTCAGAAAAAAAAGAATAGCCTTTCTTCCAGTTTCCAATAAGATATTCCTCATTTCTGTCAATAGAATGACTTTTACTGTCCATGTTAGTACCAGGATTCTGATCACAACCACTTCAGTAACCTCTGAGAAGACTAATTTTCTCTCTACAGCTCTCTCCTTCTGAGCCCTCACCAGAATCACTTTAATGCTCCATTCAAGGCAGTGTAGGCTTTTCCTAGTGTGGACCTCTGAACTCTTCCAGCCTTTGCCTGTTGCCTAGTTCTGAAGCTGCTTTCATATTTTTAGGTATTTTTTTTACAGCAGCACCCTCACTTCTTGATATCAATTTCTGTCTTAGTCTGATTGCGCTACTATAACAAAATAGCTGAGACTGGATAACTTATAAATAACAGAAATTTATTTCTCCCAATTCTGGTGGCCGAGAAGTCCAAGATCAAGGTACTGGCAGATTTGTTGTCTGGTGAGGAATCTCTGCTTCAAAAATGGTGCCTCTTACTGCATCCTCACATGGCAGAAGGACAAAAGGGAAAAAGAGATGAACATTCCCTTGCACCTCTTTTACAAGGTCACTGATTCCATTCAGGAGGGCCTCCTCCCTCATGATTCGATCACCTCCTAAAGGCCTGCCTCTTAATCCTAATCACATTGGTGACTAAGTTTCAACATGTGAATTTAGGGGAGACATTTCAGACCACAGCATCCTGCCACCCTACCCCCCACTTATCTTAGAACATAAATCTAGTGAGGACTTAGGCCTTGTCTTTCTCCTGTCTCTTCTGTGTTCTGCGGTTCTGTTTTTCACTGGGCACTGAAGGAAGACATTCTAGCTCCATGCCCTGTAGGCCTCATTTGTATTCTTCTGTGGCCCAAGTGAGGCCCTAGAAGTCCTTATTCTGACCTTCCTCTGTACCTCTCCCTCCTTCTTGGGAACTCTTCTGTTTCCGTACGTGTTAGTAGGCAGCCAAAAGATTCTAAAGCTGTTAAGTTCACTGTAAGTCCATACTAATTAGATATGACTTTCATATTTTCCAATTTCCTCTAGACTTTGCTGCTCAGAAGTTCTTTATTCATCTAATTCACTTCCTGTTTTGTTTTATAAAAAATCCTTCCTTAGATTCTAATCTTGCCTTTCTGAATCCTTCCTTTCAATAAATAAGACCTGATAAGATCAAGACTATTCAGTATCACTTCTCTCTTTACCTTATACATTTGTCTTTATTCTTAATTATCCCTTTCTTCTTGTCCCTAAGAAGAAAATGTTCTTCCAAATAACCGTGATTCACAGATTCCAGGAAACAAAACCAAATCCAAATAAAGACCTTTTTCTCAGACATTAGAGATGGTGTCTTGAGAGGAAAGCAAAGTCTGTTTATATCTGTCTTATTCTCTCTGACAAAAGAATAGTCTTTATCCCTTGCTGTACAACAAATCACCCAAGAACCTTGTCATGCAAAATAAAACTTTACTATTATTTCTCTTGGTTCTGGGTGTTGGAAGGATCAGCTCATTTGGTTGCAGTGAGATGACGGTTGAGGCTGGAGTTATCTGAAGGTTTCTCTGTTCACATGTCTGGGTCTTGGGTTGGGACAGCTAAAACAGCTGGAGGCTGGTTGCAAATCTCTCTCCATGTGGCTAGCGTGGGCTTCCTCACATCATGGCAGCCACAGGAGTTGAACTTCTTACACAGCAATTCAGGGTATTAAGAGCAAGTGCTCCAAGAGACCAAGGCAGAAATTGCGAAGATTCTTGTGACTTAGACTCACAGTGCAGTGGAGTGACTCTGCATGACTCCTGTCAGTTACAAGTCACAAGGCCAGGAGTCTACATAATGTGAATGTCACAGGGTGTGGCTAATTGGGTGACCATCTTTGGAGACTGTTTCCCAGAAGTAGGTGTATACCTCACTACCTCCTTACTCCTTCAATCCTGCAATCTGTCTTTATTTCCCCTGCTTCCTTAAAACCATTCTCTTAAATTGTTCTCTAAAAGATCAGTAATGTCTTCCTTTTCTCAAATCAGCATGCCTGGAACAAACCACCTTCTCCCGAAGCTGGCATTTCCTCTGAACATTTCTATCACTGGCATCTGGTTCTTCCTGTCACCCAGGTTCCAAGTCTCCACTATTTGTTTTCCCTCTTGTTCATTGCTTTGTAATCAATTATTGCAGCAGATCAGTCTTCACTGTCTTATGGCTCTCCATTTCCATTCTCATTTAGATCTCTCATTATTTTTTAACTGGACTATTGCAGTAGTTTTCTTAATTATCATTTTTTGCTTTTAGTCTTTTTCCCCCCAATCCATCCTGTATAATACCTGGATTAATATTTCTAAAGCGTGGATTTATTGAATTATGTTCTGCTTAAAAATGAACTCCAAAATTCTGGAGTACCCTATGGTCCGTGATCAGATTCACCCTGCCTTGCCAGTTTTAGATCTCATTACTTTGTTTCATGGACCTTCCATTTCAGCTAAATTCAAATTCTTGCCTGCCACTAAATATCCATTTTCTATGAGTGTGCCTTTCCAAACTAATTCTCCTCTCTGTAATGTTCAAGTTCAACCCCTGTATTAAAGTTTTACCTGTTTGTGAATTCCTGTAGCACTTCTTGGATCCCTCTTGTATTGCTACATTGTCTAGTCTTTTAACTTTGCTTAAACTGAAAGCATCTCTAAGGCTGCAACTGAGTCTCATTTCACTTACATTTACTCTAGTGCTTTGTATAATCAGTGCACTCAGTTACTAGCACTGACTTTTACATATGCCTCTTGGGGCTCATAGATTGAGTGACTTGTCCAAGATCGCACAATTCTGTGGAAGAGATGGGACTCAACTTCAAATCCTGTGCATTTCTGTGGGTAACCACATTCTGGAGCTGCCTTAAATATTTGTTGGTGGGGTAAATTATTTCTGTTCACCCTCATAGGCATATATATTATGCTGAACTTTTTATTGAATTGTTTTATCTTTTTTTTTCTGCATTATAATGCCAAGAATGCCAATGCTCAGTGGTACAGTGGAAACTAAATCATTTTCAAAAGCATATTATGCTGACAGAGAGGCCCAGGGCAATTTAGAAGTTATAGGAAATCTCACAAAATTATCTTGATTATTTTGAATTCCCATTGGTTCCAGTGTTTCTGGGAGGCAGCATTTTTATGCATCATTTTAAGAATCAGCTAGAAGATAAATATGCATTATTCCATTAACTTCTTCTTCTCTGGCATCAAAATTTGTTGTTTATTCCTATGCTTAAATTTGAAATTCTTTTGAAGGTACAACACTTTTGCATGCTGTATCCTTGCACAGGCCACCTTTAGATAAACAACCTCATTGTCTCTTACAGATGCTGCTTATGAAAATACTTTATAAATTGAAAACATTATACCCATGGTTAGCTGGTTAGCAGTGCCTGGATACTCACCATGTGAAGTGATGCCTAAGGGAAAGTGCCTTTTCTATCTGCCCAGGTGGGCTGCCTACTCTACAGATATGCACAGCCCAGCTGGCCTTCATCACATGGGCTCTCTTGAAAACTAGGGAAGGAATCTCTGGCTCCTTTTCTTGCCATTTCCACATGCCGTTGACTAAGTTGTCTTATAGAGATCTATACTTTTTCACCCTCAGCAAACAGGTGCATAGCATAGCATATTCAGGGCTGTAAACAGAAGTGTCATTTCTCACACCTGGATATGTTCCTCCTGGCTCAGTTAATGGGCCATTTATTATTGGAGATGTCATAAAATAAAGATGGTTCTCATAAGCATATTTTTATCCATTTTCCTCAAGGACCTAGGAATTGGGACAATTCAGACCAACTAGGACATTGTCAATTAATCCTTAACATTTCCTTTGTTATTACTACTTCATGCAATAGATGCGTAGGACTCTAGCAGTTGACTTTTTGTGTGTGTGCATCTGCACAGGCAGTTTCAATTCAAATCTCAATTCCAATACTTACTGGCTGTGTGAATTTGGGCTAGTTATTTAGCCTCTCTGATGCTCAGTTTTCTTATTTATCAAACAGAGCAAATCTGAATTTTGAGGGATATTGTGAGGGAAGAAAATGAGTGTGCCAACTTTGACTGTCAAAGTCACTATCAGAAGTGAGAGCAACCAAATTCAACATTCAAAATATAATTAGACACTGTACAGACAACCTAATACTGTTATGTTGCTCACCACCATGGCTGCTTCTAGTCATGAGTAGAGAGTGGATAATTGAGCACACCTGGCATTTAGTATGAATGCTCTAACCTGGAGAGACTGTTGGCATTGTGTGAGAAGCTGGTCAAGGAATCTCTGCCAGATCTAATTTCACAACCACCGCCATGCCTGGGTGTGCTGTAGGACATCTGTGGTTGGAACTATATGGCCTTACTTGTCAGCCTCCAAATGGGCATGTGCCTGATTTGGTTCTTGTTTCTCATCAGTGGGTAACAGCCTGACCAAGTTAAAACAAATCCGGAGGTCAGGGTTTATGAGAAAAGCTTGAATGTAACCTCAGGAAACTTCTGTGGGTATGTTGGCCAGCCTCCCACTAAAGTTTGCAGTAATTTGAGTATCTTAGGCATCTATTAAATGCCTACTTTGTGTCAAACACTACATGGGAGATATTTACTTTGGTGCAAAAGTAATTGCGGTTTCAGACCATGAATTTTGAATCATTATAACTAGGCTCAAATACATCTTTATTAATCAAAATAGGAATCATTACAATCAACACATTTTTGCCAACAAGAAATAAGTTTATTCCTGCCACATAAAAATCCATGCGATGGGATTTTCTTTTTTTTTTTGGACAGAGTCTATCTCTGTTGCCCAGGCTAGAGTGCTGTGGCATTAGCCTAGCTCACAGCAATCTCAAACTCCTGGGCCCGAGCAATCCTCCTGCCTCTCCTGAGTAGCTGGTACTACAGGTGCGTACCGCCACACCCAGCTAATTTTTTCTATTTTTGGTAGAGATGGGGTTTCACCCTTGCTGAGGCTGGTCTCGAATTCCTGACCTCAGGTGATCCTCCCCCTCGGCCTCCCAGAATGCTAGGATTACAGGTGTGAGCCACCAGACCCGGTCTCGATGAACTCTTGGCATTTTCTGCATCCTGCTGGTTGTGGAAGCATTTTCCATGCAAAAAGTTGTCAAGATGCTTGAAGAAGTGGTAGTGGGTTGGCAAGAAGTTAGGTGAATATGGCAGTTGAGGCAAAACTTCGTAGCTCAATTCAACTTTGGAAGCACCTTGGTTGTGACATGCAGTTGGGCGTTGTCATGGAGAAGAATTGGGCCCTTTCTATTGACCTACGCTGGCTGTAGGCGTTGCAGTTTTCAGTGCATCTCATGGATTTGCTGAGCATACTTCTCAGATGTCATGGTTTTGCCGGGATTCAGAAAGCTGTAGTGGATCAGACTGGCAGCAGACCAAGACGCAGTGACCATGACCATTTTTTGGTGCAAGTTTGGCTTTGGGAAGTGCTTTGGAGCTTCTCCTTGGTCCAACCACTGAGCTGATTGTCACTGGTTGTCATATAAAATCCACTTTTCGTTGCACATCACAATCTGACGTACATTCGTGATTCGTTATTGTGTATATGAGAAAACAACACTTTAAAATGAGGATTTTTTTTGATTTTCAGTCAGCTCATGAGGCACCCACTTACCAAGATTTTTCACCTTTCCAATTTGCTTTAAATGCCAAATGACCATAGAATGGTCGACGTTGAGCTCTTCGTCAACTTCTCATGTGGTTGTAAGAGGATCAGCTTCTATGAT
>NW_012134414.1:1836837-1839584 GCF_000956105.1 Propithecus coquereli
GGTTTTTAAAAAATTTGTCATAAGCTTTTTTGTATGTTGCATACTCAGTCATGTATAATGGCTGCTTCTAATTAATCAAGCAGCTGGACTATACTTGACCTTGCCCTGTAATTTGTTCCTCTGCTATAAATAGCATGTGGCTGGATGTTTGCCTATAACTAGAATTAGTAATAGATTCCCAGAGACAGAATTCCTAGGTCAATGAAAATAAATAAACAATGCATTGTTGATGCTCAGAGGCACACACTTTTAAAAAGAGAGTGAAGCCCATATAACATCCTTCTGCCAGTAGACACCTCTATTTCTAGATGCTAAATCTAGGGTCAAAGCTAAATTAAAATTAGTTGACAAAACTACAAACCTGGAAATCTACAAAGGGACAGTGTTTTTGGTTTTAGCAAGGACATTGAATAGGACACTTCTTATATTGCCAACAGGGTGTGTGACATTTGGCCTTGCTACGAAGCCCCCAGTTTATCTCCTGTGCCATTTAGGATGCTGTGGGTGTGTGGACTCCACAGTCCAGAAGCAAAGCTGGAGAATATCTGTGTGTCCAGCTCTGAAGGAAGTGCTGTATGAAAGTTGTTTTGATAGGCACTGGCTGCCTCCCCCCTAGTTACTGGCATTAATTTTCTACTCACTTTTTTGATGAGGAAATTGGTGGGTAGGTGAGTGAGATGAAGTGGATCTGAGATGATAATTCTGCTTAGGATACAGAACCTTTTTCTTCCTTTCTTTAACTTTACCTTTTGGCTTTTGTGTAAATTAAATTTTAAGTATATACCTATCTAAGCCTCTCCTTCCCCTCACTGAGTCCATGCTCCAAAGTTTTGCTGGTTTTTATGTGGCTACTACTGAAGATTCTTTCTCATGCCCTGTCCTGTCAGCTGCTTATACTCTGCTTCCAGAGGAGACCAGTAATAAATGTGATCAATTAAGCCCCATTAAGTGGGCCCTTGTTCTATAATATACATGATATGTTAGTCTCAACCCCCTGATGGATTTTGCATTTCTTCAGAATCCTTTTAAATGTGATGTTTTCAGCCAGATATTCTTAAAGTTTGGTGCACAGATCCCTAGGGATCCTCAAGACCCTGCGGCAGGTCTATCAGGTTGAAGCTATTTCATTGTAATGCTAAGATGCTATTTGCTTTTTAGATTCTTTTTCCATTTGAATTGATGGTGCAAAAGCAATAATGATTAAAATTGCTGGAGCTTTATTACAAGTCCAGGCAGCAGCACTAAACTGTCCTGGTAATCATTGTATTCACTAATAGGTACTCACAGCTTAAAAAGAAAAGTCAGTTTCACTTAAGGCTATCCTTAATGAAACAGTAAAAATTAATTTGGATACATCTCGACCCTCGTTATATATCTTTTTAATATTCTGTGTGACAAAACAAGAAGTATGCATAAAGAACTCCTATTTCATACTGGGGTAAGATGTGTGATTAAGTTCTGAGCCGAGCTAGCAGTTTTTTTCAGGGAGTATCATTTTTACTTGAAAGAACGATTGACAAACGAGGCTTATTCAGACTTATATATTTGGCAGATATTTTCTCAAAAATGAACAAAGTAAACCTGTCACTTCAAGGAATACAACTGAAAGCATTTGTTGCCAATAATGAAATAGGAGATTTCAGGCAAAAATTAGATTTTAGAAAACATGTATATGCCATCATGAGCTTGGTGGTTATCAATTCTTCGACTTTTCTGATGAGATTGATGGTGATGTAAACAAATATGATTTTTTAAATATTGTATGTGGTATTGTGATATATAAGATATATATACCTACACACACACACACACACACACACACACACACACACACACCACTATTTCCAGGTAGATAGTGTCAAGATAAATTGTAGGATACCCAGCTGGTGTCCACTGGAGAATTTCTTGGCATGTGGGGAAACCCTCCACACATCTGGTATCAGAAATATTGGGTGACTGAGTACAGAAAAAACTTTTCTGCTTTACATTGTATAATGAAATGTGTCAACATTTGGAAGAGCTGCATAATTCAGTGAATACCTACCTTTTCGAATCACCCCTAGCATTATATTACAAAATCGTGTGGTAAATGATCCATTCAAAGTTTAAGATAGACCAGTGAATTTTAATGTAACAGGGTAAAAAAATTCATTGATATGATTTGCTTATGTATTGCAACTAACCCTTAAGAAACTTCTAGTTGTTGAGTTTTGGTGTAATATCAAATGATGGTCACAAGTATCTGAAAAGACTATGAAAATATATTTCCCTCACCGAACAATATATTGTGAATAGATTGAATTCAGGAGCAGAAGTGAGACTCTACCTGTCTTTTAGTAAGCCAGAGATTTCTTTTAAAAAGTAGAGTAATGTCATTCTTCTCACTAACTTTTTTGTTTTTGGAAAACAAAGGGTATTTTTTTCTACCTAAAAATCTAATATTTATATTAACGTGTTGGTATATCATTGTCGTTTATTTTTTTATTTTATTTTTTTAATTTCAGCATATTATAGGGGTACAGATGTCTAGGTTACGATGTTGCCCTTGTCCCCCCTCCCCCCCAAGTCCGAGTTTCAAGCATGCCCATCTCTCAGATGGTGCACATTGCACTCTTTGTGTATGCATATACCTGTCCCCTCCTCCCATCTACCCTCTCCCCGCTACCCGACATCCAATAAGTGTTATACGTGCACTTATGTGTTGGTCAGTTAATACCAATTTGATGGTGAGTACATGTGGTGCTTGT
>NW_012134414.1:1839634-1843816 GCF_000956105.1 Propithecus coquereli
AAAAAAATAAAGCCAGAAATGTGCATTAAAATTATAACATAACCACATTTATTTGAGAATGTATTCCAGTATCAAACGGCAAATTTCAACAATGCTAAAACCACATTACTTTTGCACCAACCTATTGTAAGAAGACATAATTTAGTAGTTTTTATAAAGAATTTAGAATAGTCACTGGTAAGCTTGAGGAAAACAATGTTGAACAGAGCATAGGCTCAAACTAGAGATGGCTAAAGTTTTTGCTGATTCAGATGTTTTCCACATGACTAAACCTGTCATCACCTTCTAAATGTTCCTGGTTTTGGGCCGTTGCTACATCATAATAATTAGTTTGACATTGAAATTACTAGGCTTATCACCAGCTTTCACCATTTTACCTGGTCTCACCATTTTCTCAAAATGCCATTGGTATAATCCCTTTGTCTCCTTATTCTTCCTTTTCCACAGCACACTTTCTTTGTGGAGACAAAGGTCTCATGGGCCGCTGTATCACTTGAGAGTTTCCAGAGTGTGGCAAGAATCTGGTGATTAGATTGGTTACCTAAATCAGGTATAAGTGCAAAGGCCAATGCCATATCTTTTTCTCCAAACATGAAAAGCCAATTCTGAAAATTTGGAGTTTGTAATTGAAGTATTAACCCAACAGGATTATCTTGAGCCTGCAGCCACAGTAATCAGGAGGATACAGTTGCTTCAAATTTCTGATATTAGGCTATTGCAGCTCTGATCCATCTATTAATACTTTCTCCTATCCTACTTGGGCAGCCTTCTAGATTTCCTTCCTCCTCCTTCCCTCCATCTTCTCCTTCCTTCCCTCTGTACTTCCACCCTTGTTTATTGAGCTTCTATTATGTGCTAGGCACTATTTTAGACACTAGGGGTATATCTGTGATCAAACAGAATCTCTACCCTTATGAAAATTATATTCTAGTGGGAGAAAAAGACAGTTAAATATATATCAGGTAATGATCATGTACCTCATTAACATTTTACATGTTTCCTTCTCCAGAAGACCAAAGAATTGTGGAAGGGGCCTAATACTCAGGAAGTTAGGTTACTCCTCTGATACTTACAGTCTGCGAAGTTTAGGCCTCTTAGGGACCCAGGCCCTAGAGTTGATTGTACTTGCTTAAATTAGAAGACATCATTTCCCAATGCTGGCTGTGGTCTTTTCAACGGAAGAGAGCACGTGTGTTTAGGAGCCACCTATCCCCTCCTTTCTTGTGCAGCTAATTCAGCATAGCTTCTCTGAGCCATGACCTGCCCTTCTTTCTCAACTTGTAGGCTAATGCTGAGAAGCTCTGTAGTCTGTACGAAGAGCACTTGAATGAAGCAAATGCAAAACTAAACGAGACGACTCAGATGGCCAATGACCTGACAGCACAAAAGACAAAGCTGTGGAGTGAGAGCGGTAAGTAAAGGTGCTGCTTCACTCGTGAGTCATCCTCCACCCCAAGCAGACTCGAGATTCAGACCTGCTGAGACTGGTGGACACTTTAAGATTCTAGGGGTGGAATGCAGCCTCTGAGGTACCCTTGTCCACAGACACGCCTCTGGTCTGGGAAGTGTTACCTCTGCGCCACTTTAGGTGGCCCTGCGTAGCTCCCTTCCATGAAGTAGAAGAGCAATAGCAGTCAGCAGAAGCAGCTCTCAAGATCCAAGGATGGTAGGGGCTGTCCACACAATCTACCAGTCATGACTTGTATACAACTTCTACTTCTCTGAATGGGCATTGAAAATTTTTTCAGTAGTGAACCTACATCTCTTTTTACACTCAGCGGAAGCCATGGTCTGTACAATGGGCTACATGGGCTTATGTCATTGGCCCCATTGGCCCTCTGATCTCTGCTTCCGCCTGCCCCTTCTCTCACTCTGCCTTCACCACATTGACCTCTTTGCTGTGCTTTGAGCACACCAGCACACTCCCAGCCTCGAGCCTTGCCCTAGCTGCTTTCTCTGCCTGGAATACCTTATTGATTCTGCACAGACTTGCTGATAAGGGCTAATCAAGCGCATATCTGGGAAAAGTCAGGACAGGCCCTGCAGAGAAGGTGACATTGGAACATTGTCAACCCATTTCCTCAAAATGCTTCTCTTTTCTTAGTATTTAGTACTTCCAAACAAACTATATACTTGACATAATATGTATTCATTTCTCTCCCTCTGTCATAATATAAGTTCCACGAGGGCAGGGGTCTTTGGTCATCGATGTATGTCAATGCTCTAGAACACTGTGTGGCTTGGTACTCCATAAACATTTGATAAATAAAATTAGAAAAGCATTCCATGGTTTACTTTTTTACTATCAACCACTATTGATATATTTTTCTCTATTTTTTCTAATCTTTTATATTGTAGCAATCTCTTCGGGTTTTTAAAAAATTTGTCATAAGCTTTTTTGTATGTTGCATACTCAGTCATGTATAATGGCTGCTTCTAATTAATCAAGCAGCTGGACTATACTTGACCTTGCCCTGTAATTTGTTCCTCTGCTATAAATAGCATGTGGCTGGATGTTTGCCTATAACTAGAATTAGTAATAGATTCCCAGAGACAGAATTCCTAGGTCAATGAAAATAAATAAACAATGCATTGTTGATGCTCAGAGGCACACACTTTTAAAAAGAGAGTGAAGCCCATATAACATCCTTCTGCCAGTAGACACCTCTATTTCTAGATGCTAAATCTAGGGTCAAAGCTAAATTAAAATTAGTTGACAAAACTACAAACCTGGAAATCTACAAAGGGACAGTGTTTTTGGTTTTAGCAAGGACATTGAATAGGACACTTCTTATATTGCCAACAGGGTGTGTGACATTTGGCCTTGCTACGAAGCCCCCAGTTTATCTCCTGTGCCATTTAGGATGCTGTGGGTGTGTGGACTCCACAGTCCAGAAGCAAAGCTGGAGAATATCTGTGTGTCCAGCTCTGAAGGAAGTGCTGTATGAAAGTTGTTTTGATAGGCACTGGCTGCCTCCCCCCTAGTTACTGGCATTAATTTTCTACTCACTTTTTTGATGAGGAAATTGGTGGGTAGGTGAGTGAGATGAAGTGGATCTGAGATGATAATTCTGCTTAGGATACAGAACCTTTTTCTTCCTTTCTTTAACTTTACCTTTTGGCTTTTGTGTAAATTAAATTTTAAGTATATACCTATCTAAGCCTCTCCTTCCCCTCACTGAGTCCATGCTCCAAAGTTTTGCTGGTTTTTATGTGGCTACTACTGAAGATTCTTTCTCATGCCCTGTCCTGTCAGCTGCTTATACTCTGCTTCCAGAGGAGACCAGTAATAAATGTGATCAATTAAGCCCCATTAAGTGGGCCCTTGTTCTATAATATACATGATATGTTAGTCTCAACCCCCTGATGGATTTTGCATTTCTTCAGAATCCTTTTAAATGTGATGTTTTCAGCCAGATATTCTTAAAGTTTGGTGCACAGATCCCTAGGGATCCTCAAGACCCTGCGGCAGGTCTATCAGGTTGAAGCTATTTCATTGTAATGCTAAGATGCTATTTGCTTTTTAGATTCTTTTTCCATTTGAATTGATGGTGCAAAAGCAATAATGATTAAAATTGCTGGAGCTTTATTACAAGTCCAGGCAGCAGCACTAAACTGTCCTGGTAATCATTGTATTCACTAATAGGTACTCACAGCTTAAAAAGAAAAGTCAGTTTCACTTAAGGCTATCCTTAATGAAACAGTAAAAATTAATTTGGATACATCTCGACCCTCGTTATATATCTTTTTAATATTCTGTGTGACAAAACAAGAAGTATGCATAAAGAACTCCTATTTCATACTGGGGTAAGATGTGTGATTAAGTTCTGAGCCGAGCTAGCAGTTTTTTTCAGGGAGTATCATTTTTACTTGAAAGAACGATTGACAAACGAGGCTTATTCAGACTTATATATTTGGCAGATATTTTCTCAAAAATGAACAAAGTAAACCTGTCACTTCAAGGAATACAACTGAAAGCATTTGTTGCCAATAATGAAATAGGAGATTTCAGGCAAAAATTAGATTTTAGAAAACATGTATATGCCATCATGAGCTTGGTGGTTATCAATTCTTCGACTTTTCTGATGAGATTGATGGTGATGTAAACAAATATGATTTTTTAAATATTGTATGTGGTATTGTGATATATAAGATATATATACCTACACACACACACACACA
>NW_012134414.1:1851925-1880156 GCF_000956105.1 Propithecus coquereli
GGTTTGATTTTTCTTTAATATTTCAATTTCTTTAGTGAATTTTTCTTCCAAGTCCTGGATTTTTTTTGTGGTTTCTTTGTGTTGGTCATACATTTTTTCTTGCATATCATTGAGTTTTCTTACAATCCATGTTTGAAATTCTTCTTCTGTCATTTTAGTGTTCTGAGTTTGGTTAATGTCAGTTGCTAGAGAGCTGTTGTTCCTCTTTGGGGGTGTGCTTTCCGTTTGAGTCTGCATACTTCCAGAGTTCTTTTTCTGGTTCCCTCCCATCTGCATCAGTTGTTCTTTATTGCCTTTAGATTTTCGTTTGAATAATCACATGCCCTGTTTAGTCTTTGAGCCAGTAGGTGGAGTTCGTGGGTGAGATTTGACCACAACCTTTATGATAAATCAGTAGATGCAGTAAAAGGGTTTGCAGAATGACCTTCCTGTCAGTAGGCGGCACTTCCTGGGAGGAGCAAGCTGCAGTGCTATTTTTGGGTCCTGTAACCGGCTCTTGTTCCTCCGGAGAGGCCCTCTTGCAGAGGAATGGCCCTCTTGCACCTCGGGTAGTGGGTGGGCCCTGGGACTTCCAGGTATGTCCTTGTTCTCCACCTCAGTGGGGGCAGGTCCTGGAGTGAGTCTGGGCAGGGCTGTGTTGGGTAAGCCTGCCCTCAGCCTCCACAACTGCTGTTAGCAGGGGTCGAAGGTCTGCTCCTTTGCTTCTTTGCAAAGCTGCTGGGAGGGGCTTAAATGGCTCCACTCAGCTGAAAAGTCTGGGCTTGCGGGGTGGGGCTATCCGAGACCTGCACTCCAGAGCAGGTCTCGCTCCCCTCCACCCTCCCCCTCTCCATGGCCTCTCCCAGGCCTCTGCCAGCAGGCAGGACCTCAGGCCAATGGATCTTTTCTGGCTATGACGTGGGCTGGCAGATTCTCTGCCCAGGATCACAGCCTGAGCTCCGTGTACAGCCCTTTTTTGGGAGGAGCATTGCTGCTCAGGCACACTGATCTGCCCCTGAAGGCACACACTCCTCAGTAGGCTCTTTCACAGATCTCCCTTCTGTGCCCCAGGGCAGTGCGATTGTGACCTGGGTGTACGGGGTCTGGTCTGCAGGCCTGTCCCTTGGGCCCTGGAGATCAATCCCTGACCCTGTCAGGGGGAGGGGTGCTGGTCTTGAATCACCTACAGGGTGCCCAAGCTGGATTGATTTCACTCCACTTTGGGATTTGTCCCACTTTCCTGGAGTTAGCAGGCAAGCAGTACCTGGGAGGGCTGGCAGGTAGGGAGCTCACAGTCTGAGTACCCCTCATTCTGCTGTAGGGCCCCAAAAGGAAAGGTCCCATTCCTTGGAGATGCCTCCGTGTGACGGCTAAATTGTCTCTCTGGGCACCCACGGGTAGGGAAGGGGAAGGAGAGAATAGAGAAATATGGCATCTGCTAATAGGCTCGGGTCTGTGCACGGGGAGGTGCCCCGAGGGAGCTGGGAGCCTGGCGCCCTGTCCGCAAGAGGCCACTGCTCACTGGTGGCAGCTGTCTCTGGGCTGGTGATGGCAGGTCTCTCCAACTGCTCAGGAGCCCACCAACAGTCCGAGATACAAGGGAGGGGAAAGTTATCTGCTCCACCTACCCTTGTCGCTGGTCTCCAAGCCTCTTGGGGACCTTTCTCCTTTCAGTTCTCCGCTGCAACGTCTTCCCATGGAGTCTCCTGTAGTTTCAGGCACCCTTCCTTCTGACCCTCACCCGGTCTATGTTTTTCTGCTAGTTTATTTTTTTCACTTTCTTCTAAAATCTGTCTTTTTTGCAGAGACACTCTGACAGGTGGCTTTTCTCGCCCGCCATCTTGGTTCCTCCCTCATTGTCATTTATTATTTTTAAATGAACTAATATATAGTTTAAACTTCTGTGTTTTAATTTCTACTACACTATCCATTAAAACCGACATGAACAAAATCTCTTTGGGGTCCTCAATAATTTTTAAGCATATAAAATGTCCCTGAGACCAAAAAGTTTGGAAAGCACTGCTTTAACTCAAACAAATGCTTCCTTACAACGCTGAGAGCTTTAGAAGTTGTTTGTAGCAAGGGAGGTTGAAATCATAAATATTTAGGACTTTTAATGTCATACTAATTATACTATGGAAACAACTACCTTTGCCCAGGCTCAGCTTTCTGGACCATTTCTAGTAACCATGGCATTTCTGTACCATACAGTCGTCCCTCAGTATCCTAGGGGGATTGGTCTTAGGACCTTCAGTGGCTACGAAAATCCATGAATGTGCAAGTCCCTTATACAAGATGATGTAGTATTTGCATATAACCTAGGCAGATCTCCTGTATACTTTAAATCATCACTAGATTACTTGTAATATCTAATAGAATGTAAATGCTATGTAAATAGTTGTTATACTGTATTGTTTAGGAGATAATGACAGGAAAAAAGCCTGTACATGTTCAGTACCGATGCAATCATCCATGTTTTCTGAATATTTCAGGCCTCAGTTTGTCAACTGCATGAATGTGGATTCACAGATATGAAAGGCCAACTGTAGTTAATAAAATAAACAGGGAAGATAGACTAGAATATAATAGAATTTCTTCTCTCGTGGTCACATTTCCTACTATTTAATGACTATTTCTAATAATTATTTAACAATTCAGTTGATAAAATACATTTGCACTCATTTAATTTTCATTAAAAATCTTTTATTACATTGTTATCTTCTTTTTATAGATGAGGGCAAAAAGTTATAATTATCTAAAAATTATATAGACAGAAACTGACACAGTCACATGCAATAAACAAGGGAACATGGTATAGAAGAATGTGTTCTTTAGGGTAAGAACTTCATTCAAATCTGTCTACCTTCACTTAATACTGACTATGTATGTTTCTGTCTCAGTCAGGTTTAAGTAAGTTGCCCTGTTTCCTCCTCTGCGAAATGGTTGATATAATTATCAAGGAGTTACGAAAATGAAACTAGATAATCTGTATAAAATACCTAGGGCATAGAAGGTTCTCAATAAATAGTAGCCAATAATATCTGTTATCGACTCATACTTACTACTAAAAATCAGTTCTTTTTTTAGGGCTCTCTTATAAGCCCTGGAAAGGATCATTGCCATGGTTTTGCTGATAACAGGACTCTCAGACCCTTCCTAAATATCAAAAATATGTGGGTAGGAGTCATTCTGGCTGCCCTTAAAGTCATTAAGTCAAGTGGGGGAGGCAGTAGATGAGGAAGACCATGACTAACTTATTTTGTGAAATCTTTCTGCAGGTGAGTTCCTAAGGAAGCTGGAAGAAAAGGAAGCTCTGATAAGCCAACTTCACAGGGAAGAGAGCAACTTCTCTTGGCTGATTGAAGAACTGAGAGGGCAGCTGGAAAAGGAGACCAAAGTAATGAATCTATTATTTCTTACCAGCCACTTGCCTGTGTGTTTTTAAAAGAAGGATGCTTGGTGGGTTAGCCTATATCTTCTATAAAAGAACAAGGAAAAATGCTCTAGAAATTATGGGAGAAAAAAACCATGCTAGGAAGAGCCCTGATGACTGAAGGATCGTACTTAGTGATTCAAATCGCTTCTATAGTTTGTCAGATTTACAGCAAGCAAAGTATGTATTTCCATTTTGCATTAGTACTTGAACAGAAGGTCAACAAGGCTCTTTATGGATTTTGATTCTGAACTACTCACCAAGAAGTGGAATTAAATAAAAGACTAGGATAAAATAAATGGGGCTGGGTTAGCTCAGTATTACTTTTTAGTTGTCAATAAATTATAGAAATTAGTCATTTCTTCCCATGAGGATATGTAATGGTGCTAGAAGGTGACCCCAATGAAAGTGGTTCTTTAGGATGAAAGCTTAGAGAGCAACATGACAGATGTATTCTTTGAGCCCTGGAATTTAAAGCTAATTCTTAGTTTATATTCAAGGCATCTTATTACTAAGACCCCAAAGTACCTTTCTCGAACATGATCTTACTGAAAAAGCATGTATTCTCAAGATGGAAGGGGTTGAGGCTTTGTTTTAAAATATTGTACCATTTTATTCCCTTAATTCTTCATGCTTTGTATAATATACACAAATTTTTAAATTACCACTCCTTCATATCAGTCATATGAAACAGGTAGAACTAGATCTTTATATATGAAGACACAAAGGCTCCAAGAAGACAAATAACTCATCCAAGGTCACACAGCCAGTGACAAACTGTGAAGGCATTTAAGCAGATAGTGAAACGACTTGATTTATATTTTAGCAGCTCTCCCTGGCTGCCTTCCCAGTGACTTCCAGTTGGCCCACAAGTCCCCCTGATCTGGCTCCAGCCTCCTTCTGTGACCTTACCTCATTTGCTTCTCTCCTTTACTCCTCTCCACTTGTCCTGGCGTCCTTTCTGCCTCTGAAACAAGCCACCCTAGTTGCTGCCTTAGGACTTTGATAGCTGCTCTTCCCATTGCTTAAAAGCCCTTCACCAAAATCCTTAGGGGATGATGAGAAGGAACAAACATTCTATATCATGCCAATCTGCCTTATTTTATTTTATTTTATTGGCTTCTATTATAAATTGTATTTATTGATTTATTTATACGTTTGTTTTGTGTATCTCCATATTCCTTTCTGGCTCCTTAGGGCAGAAGCTTTGTCTCTGTCTGTTTTACTTCTATAATACTAGTGCCTAGAACAGATGCTCAACAAATATATGCTGCACAAATGCCACACAATGGTTTTAAAAGTTCTTCTTTTTAAATAAAATAAAATTAAATAAGAGGAAAGATCTCAATTTGAACCCAAATTTATCTGATTCCAAAGCCTTTGTCCTTCTCAGAGTCACCGGGTATTATTGTTCGTCATTTGCCACAGAAGCGTGTCTGGGCTGAGGCTGCCGTGAACTAAGCCTCGTGCCCTCAGAGCTGCGTCTGCCAGAGAAGATCTTTTTTTCTAATTTATGTAAAGGACCCCTGAGGCCTGACCTGGTTCTTAGCTTATCTCCTGGGAATGATCCTGCTATGTTAGCCAGACACCATTAAAGTGATAGAAATGTTCATTAAACACAGGTCTGCTGTCCAATAAATATAGGAGCCACTGCTACACTACAGGTAGCTATCTAAATTTAAATTTATATTAATTAAAATTAAAAATTCAGCTTTGACCACACATTGTACTGGGCACATTTTGAGTGTTCAATAGCCACATGTGCCTGGTGGTTACCATATTGGACAGTGTACATATGGAACAAGTTCATTCTTGTAGAAAGTTCTACTGGGCAGAACTGTTTTAAAGTGATAAGAATGGAGATTTTCAGAGATTTCAGTGTGAAATAAAAGATTTATTGTCCTCATCAATGGACTGAAAAGGCTAGACTAAATCTTAGTGGTTCCTTTTGATTCAGACAAGAATCTGCATCTTGTATATTGCTAAATGTAAATCTTATTGCCTAAATGGCAGTGAATGTCCTCGCTGCTATCTTTGCATTCTGCACCAATTTCTAGGACTCCAGGCTTGTCTGTTGTTGAAGACCGCATAGTCAGGCTGGCATTTCCTTAAATAGAATTTCCTTCCCTGTCTTAATAGCAGCAATTAGATACTCTTTATCCTTTCTCTTCTTGTCCCAAATTCTCTTCCCGGCATTATCTTACTAGGTTCAGATTCAGCTTGAATTTGTGGCAGGTTGTTATTAACCTTATCTAAGTAAAAAAATTATATCACCTCCAAGCCTTTTGTTGTTAATGGTGGTGGTGCCTTTTTTTTTTTAAAACGTGTGTCCCCCTGCAGTCATAGAGTGCCCTTGTCCATGCTCTGCACTCAGCCAGGCATGACTGTGAACTTCTATGAGAGCAGTATGAAGAAGAGCAAGAGGTCAAGGCTGAGCTGCACAGGGCTCTATCCAAAGGCAACACCGAATTTGTGCAATGGAGAATGAAGTACAAAAATAGTGCCATCCAGAGGACTGAAGACTTGGAGGATGCCAAGCGAGTACAGCATGGCTATCCTTGACTGGAGTTAGTCACACGGAGGAGTATGAGAATAATGTGTCTCTAAAACCTCGTGGTATGCACTTAACAAATCCTTGCTGAGTGTGTGAACAAGTCCCAAACCAAAGCTGAAACAATCATCTCTGGCAAGAAGAACATGCTCTAGAGGGGCTAAAAAAAAAGAAAAGAAAAAATATAGTATAAAATGATAGAGACTATAAAGAGGTCCTGGGGAGAGAAAGGAGGCTCTTTCTAGGGGTATGAGGAAAGTTTTCATGAAAGATATGACTTTGAGCTATGGTTTGAAAATGGGCTATCACTTAAAATCCTGTATTTCATTTGGAACACCAAAATAATTGAGTCCATGTGTGTACACGTCTCCATAGATCAAAAGTCATTGTGCCTCTGGTCTACAACTTGTATACTACAAAGCGGTCTGTGAAGATGGACATGGATAGCTGGAAACATGTTAGGATCAGTCATCATGCCTTATGGGGCAAAGTACTCTTTAAAAAGAAATCATCCCCAGGCCACCCCTGAGGTTAGAATGTCAATTTTACAGCCAGTGCCACATAGAGGTTTTAAAAGTTCTTCTCAGGAACTACAGAAGTTTGGGGCTTAGCTGAGTCTAGACTCACTACCCAGGTGTAGTACTGAAGTATTTTGCTGGGAGGTGGAGGAACTATGTCTTTGAGGGAAAGTGTCAAACTAACCCCAGCTTATAATCATTAAAGGTTTACTCAAAAGAATGTGTCCCTATCTTGGTAGCTTGGCAAAACTCCAGGACAGATCAATACATTTCTCTTTAGCTTCAACTAGAAATAATGTTTTTCAGTTCTTCACCTAAATCTTTCAGAGGCATTGCTGTGCAGTTGCTGAACAGCTGCTGTGTTCTGTCCCAGAAGGGGTACCAAGTGATCCATCTCTGTATCTGCAGTAACTTAAAAAGGGCTTTAGAATGACAGATACTAAAAATACCTGCAGTAGGTGTTTTATCAAAACTCTGGACCACAGAAAGTTTTGGCTTTGAACAGAAATGCTTCCTTATATCCAAATATGGCATTTGCTTCTGAAGTAAGATTTTTTTTTCTTATAATGATTGAAGAATTGGGTGAAAGTGACTATCTGTCATTTGGTTTGATGGTTTATTGGAGGGAGGGTGTAAAAAAGAAGGCAAGATTATAGACGACTTTATGAGCACATAGATTTGTTGGAACTAGTTCTACGGTATGTGACAACTAAAGAAAAATAGTGGACAAACATGGCAATATCTGAAGAACCTTTTTGCTTCAAAATTAGTCAAACATCAAATAAAGAAGGTTCTGTCTGTCCTATGCTTTTCCTCTAAATCACCTCGGGGAGGTAGGAAGCTACAAAAAAAATGTAGGGTCTTGTTTGTTTTGTTTTTTAATTGAAATTGAAGGTCTGCCTGCTTTGCTTCCCAGGCTGGGGGTCATATGATGAGTGAATTCAGCAGAATCAAACTCATCCGAGACCTAATTTACTGCTTCTGAGTTCTAAGTTCTCCAGGGATAAGGATATAGTTTCTTAATTTCCCCTTACATATTCTAGGCAAATAAGTAGGTGCTATGTTTGGCAAGTTAAGGAGCAAAATAGTCATTGGTATTAAATGTAGAACAAAATTACCAGGAAAACGAGGGTGACCAATTTGTCCAGTTTGCCCTGGACTTTTCCTGTTTTAGCCTTGAAACTGTCACATCCTGGTGAGATCTCTCATTCCAGGCAGTTCCAGGCACTCCCAGGCAAACCAGTATGATTGGTCACCTATTTCCTGCTATCAGTAGAGCATTCCCAAAGTAGTCATAATAAATATGATTATTTTACAGGACTCCAACTATCTTAGGTTGGGTAAAGCAACAGAATTTCCTCTTAACAGTTAAGAAAATGAAGCAATGAAGTGAAGTGACTATGGTTAGAAAGTCAGTGAACAAGGAGTTGTTTATAGCCCAGATCTTTCTTGAATACAGGATTCCACAAAAGAGGACTTTATTACCACATTGCTTTGTTCGCCTAGTTGCGTGGTCCATGTTAATTTCCGAGGACCTTTTTTCTACTTAATAGCAGTAGATTAAAAAAAGCTTTGGCACATTCAGTACCTTTCATCTAAGAGGTATAATGAGTGAGTAAGAATAGACTGCCAGCATCCCTGCAGGAGATGTAGGGAAGAAAACACATTTCGTCCATTAGAATTCCTGAGAGCAGTGTATTATGGGGGTGGTGGAGGAAGCACTGTAAGAAACCACTCATCTCAGCAATGCTGGAGGACAACAGTGGGGGCCAAAGTACCCACTAAGAGCAATAGGACCTGTTAAGTGAACACAATGATGAGATGGATTTGGGTTTATAGGTCTGGGGAGAGGAGCTGAGTTGGAGAAGAAATTCAGAGAGAAGACGGAATTGTGGTTTGTTTAGGAGCCACATAAGAGGGAGAGAAAATGAGCACGAGAAAGCAGGAGAGTGTTCCTTAGAAACAACACAGCCAAGGAGCTCTTAAGCAACTAAATGTGCCTACAGATTTTTAAGTTGCTTACTGTTGTTCAGTACAATCTCCTTTTTCCCATTTCTTATGAAATTGTCAATAAAGTCAGAATTGCTTATTAATGGTTTAGGATAAGCAAATATTTATAGGAATTCAAAGAGATCCTGAGTTCCAAGTTCAGGTTGATGGAGGGTGTGGAAAATAAAGACCACGTGCACACAGGAGCCAGAGGATGGTGGTCAGCAGACATCTAGGTTCTTCAGGTGCTAGGAGGTCACTTTCAGACATGAGCTGCTTTCGCTTCATCCTATTAAGCCAGCCCCAGAGGCCGCACTGCTTTGTACCCAAACACCGTCTTTAATCCAGGACGGACTTGATGAGCTCTCAGAGTGTTGTCGCTTCACTGCCCTTTGGGTGTCCCCTTCTTGGGAAGAAGTTGGCTATCAGGTTGCAGGAGGCTGCTGAAGACATGGAGGTGACCAATTCCAGAAATGCCTCCCTGGAAAGGGCCAGGCACTGGCTGCAGCTCGAGCTCGAGGATGCCCTGTCGGACCTGGGGAAGGCTCACTCTGCGGCTGCCAAGCGGGACCAGAAGCAGCAGCAGTCTGACGAGGCCCTTGCCGACTGGCAGCAGAAGCATGGGGAGTCCCGGATGTTGCTGGATGCTTCTCAGGGGGAGGTCCAGGCTCTCAGCAGTGAGCTCCTCATGCTCAAGCACGCCTATGAGGAGAGCACCACGGGCCAGGAGACACTCAGGAGGGAGAACAAGAAGCTCCAAGGTACTCAGAGCTGGGCTCAGAACAAAGCCTGAGCAGGGAGCTCTGGGAGGGCCCTGGTTACGGGCCAGGCTGTCTTCTGTGAGCACAAGACTTCCGCACTTCCGTGTTCCCATCATGTTTCACTTTTCAATTTTTAATACTTCTGTTTGATTTTTTTTTTAACTACAGATTTTATTTGTATTAAATTAATTCTAAAAGTAAGACTAGTTTCCTACCTTTAGATTCAGTTCTGCTCTGTAAAGGAAGCCACTGTTAAGAATTTCTTGATATCCATGGCCTTACTAAGATTTTCCGTGTATATTCTGTATTCATCTGCATATTTTTTACCCAAATTACATTGTTCTACACCTTTTACTTTTTCACTTATGAACATATTTTCTAATTTAATAAATATTTCTATAGCCCATACTATGTATGTGTTATATATAGAACAGTATATAAGACCTATGCTGTTGTATATGTAACTATTCATTGTTTAATTCTCAGAACAGTCTTAGTGTTAGTTTCCTCATCTGTAAAATGGAGTTTATATTGGTCATAAGATCAAGTAACTTGTCCAAATTCACATTTGATAAGTAGCAAATCTGGGATTTGAGCCCAGTCAGCATGGCTCTAGCATATATGCACTTAACTACTGAATCATGCAAACTTCCCATGTACCTTATGGTTCTTTGCATGTCTATACATAGAAACTTACCACATATTTTTTAATAGCTATATAGCATTTCATAGGAAGGATGACTATCATTCAACTAGACCTTATTAATTTTAAATCCAATTATTCACAAATATAAATAATCCTATATTGTACATCCCTGTACATGTATTTGTGCACATGTAAAAATATTTCAGTAGAATAGATCCCTAGAAATGAAATTGCTGGGTTAAAGGAATGAATTTTTAAATTTTGATATACTGCCAAACAGCCCTTCAAAGAGGCTGCCAGCTTACACCAGCACCAACAGTGGGGTGCATGAAAACCTCAAGATGCTCTGGAAGCACGTTCATTATTACTGGAGGCATAAATGAAATTGCTTTCTCTGTTGACCTCCGTAGTCCAAGATCAGATCACTGACTGTGTGAGGGGTGCTAGAACTGTGGTTAGAAAATTTTAGCTGCATCCAAACCACCTGGAAGGCTTGTTAAAGCACAGATGGCTGGGGCCACCCCAGGGTTTCTGATTCAGTGGGTCTGAGATGGGGCCTGAGAATTCACATTTGCATTTGAATTTTGTAAGTGAAGCCTGGGTCTGAGGTGGAGTTTGGGGCTGAAGAGAGCCTTTTCAAAACATGTTTCTTTTGGTAACTTTTAAAGATTCTTGTCATATCACATCATAGCCCAGGATCTTAGCACTGGAGGAGCAGGTGACCTCTTGAGCCGCCCTCCACTGTCTCTGGACTGGGCAATTCCACAGTTCTTAGGTACTAGAGGCTTCCTTCATGAAGAGACAGAACCGACAATAACAATATCAGGTGGCAGAGGTTTTGGGATTTCTGGATGCCTTACTCTCTCTGCCACAGGCTTGTGTTCATGAGAGCCTAGCCAAAACTCTCAAGTGCTTGAGCTGAAGCCAGTCTTCTCTGATCCCTGTCCGATTCTCTGGCCTATCTGGGGGCAGGCCTGGGCTGCTGGCAGACACTGACCAGCTTGTGCTTTAAGTTCCTGGCCCAGCTGAGCAGTGGCTGACACAATGGCAGCCACCGGTGTTGATAGCTAAGCACTTCCACTGGAAGCGTAGGTATTCCAGGTCTGTGTTCCTCCAGGTGGAATCTGGCATGGCTCTGACAAGCAGGCCCGCCATGTAAAGTTGTACAGGTTGTCCAGTGCACAACACTCTAAGAAACACCATCCTTAACAATTGTTGTAGAAAATTTTCTGATGGCAAAAATAAAAGGGGATGACTTTTTCTAATTTTTAGGTCCCATATGGACTAGTGATGGCCCTGCCATCGAGTTACCAAAGGGGGGATCCCAGTGGGCCTTTAGGAACCATCTGCTCTGCCTGACATCATGGGTCTGAGACTTGGCCATTCACTAACTTTGCTTTTCTTCCCTCTCTCTCCAGAAGAGATTTCTAATCTGGCAAACCAGGTTAGAGAAGGAACCAAGAACTTAACTCAAATGGAAGAGGTCAAGAAACTGATTGAACAAGAAAAGACCGAAGTCCAGGTGACCCTGGAAGAAGCAGAGGTATCATCATCAGCAGGGGGAAAAGAAAGTTTTCATCATTGTGACGCAGCAGCAGGTCTGCGTTCTAGTAGCCACAGCAACAACACGGCGACACTTGTTCCAGTGTTTACTACATGCTAGGCACTGTGCCAAATGCTTGATGTGCATTTTTTTATGTAATCACCCCAGCAAACTATTGTCATCATTTTATAAAAGAGAAAATTGAGGCTCAGAGAGCAGGATAAACAATAGTGAATGCAAATTTCCTGATTATAGTAAGAACAGGAACCATGCCTCTCTTGTTCACCAGTGTATCCCCAGTGCCTAGACCCTCACTGCTCAAAATGTGGCCCATGGAATGTGGCATGGACATCACTTGGGACCTTGTTAGAAATTCAGACTCTCAGCTCTGTCCCCATCTCTGTTGAATCAGGATCTGCATTTTAACAAGATCCCTTGGTGGTTCATATGCACATTAGTATTTGAGAAGCACTGGCCTAGAACATTGCCTGGCATATAGTAGAGGCTCAGTAAATATTTGTCAAATGTCAAATGAATAAATATCCTCATAGCTGCTCCCTTTTTAAAGAGTCAGTCAAAACAACCTTTTCTTAAAAAAAAAAAAAAAAAAAACTTTAGGTGTTTTAGTTTTAAAAATGAGATTCAAAGTGATGCTCTCAAACATTTGTCTCTGAAAGCTCATCTTTGTGCAGATTATTTGACCGGAGTGTTTTCAGTGCCATGGTTTAAAAGTTTAGGAAATATCCCTGGATGTTTAATCATGTTAGCAGCTAAAAGGACCACTAAGAAGACCTTTTGCCAAAGACCATAAACTGAAAAGGAAGTTACCCAGTCGTGGTTGTTAGGTGGTTAACAGGCCCCACGTAGCCTCTTTCCTCTTTCATCTTCCTGACTCAGCTGGGTGTCAGGTTCTCACTAAGCAACAGACACATTAAAATAGCCCCTACTCACCCACCCAGCAGTAGAGAAAATGGGTTTTGAAAGGCGTGGCAGTCAATTTTACGCAGGGGCCTTTTGGAAGGTGTGGTAGTAGAAAATTAGACCTCAGAGGACTGCTCTGTGCCAAGCATTGTCTGTTAAATTCCCCTCACCATTTCCCTTCTGGAAACAACCTGCCAGGCAGACGTGTCCATGTTACCCTGTGTGGGGAGTTGTCAAGCAGACAGCATTGACCCAGCTCCTGCCCTTTTCTGCGTAAGTGTTTCCCAAGCCATCTGCATTGATAGGGAATCCTTTCCGTTGGCAGTGTAGTGTCCCCTAGCAAGGCTGGTCCTTGCACAGTTGGTGAACTTTGGTGAACTTTGTTTTGTTTACTTGTTTGTTCCCTTTGATTCCGGTCATCCCGGCTTGGGACTTTTTGAAGCCACCACCTTAACCCAAAAAAGTAACTTTTATGATAGAAATTTCAAGCACTATGACAAGCCAATGAGAAATATAATAGGCAGGGACAATTTTAGTCTTGTATAACACAGAGGCATCTTCATATGTGTAATCAACCAGCACTCATGTCAGAGGTGAGAATGGTATTAAGGCCATAGTGCTCACACCGTTTGGTACCACTAGATGGCAATATCTTCTATCCTCATTTCCTCAAGTTCCATCTTCAGCCACATCCATAAATACTTCATCAACTTGGACATGTATTTGTAACATCGGGTTACTTATTGTCCTGGGTGAGCCTTTATGAGAAACTTTATCAGATTTTTTTAAAGCCATAAAACTCAAATTATCCCAGGATACCTTCTCTAAAGATTCACTTTCTCAGTACATTTTAGAGGGTTAGAGGTGACAGTTTCCCACTAAAGGAACTATACCACTCCCTCTGAGGAAATTGCCATCCAAGGATTTGTTTTCAGTTTACTTTTTTTTATTATTGAAGGTAACGTCAAGAGAGCAGCAAGGGAGGCCTTATTAAGATTCCCAATATCTTATTTTTATTTTAAAATTGCTACTCAGTTTTACTTTCTACTTTTCGTGGTCTGTGCTAAGCACACCTCAAGAGAGGCTATAAAAATGACTTCTACCCTCAAGACTGTCCATAGTTAATTGACCAAAATTGTTTCACCCTTTGTGCCCTTATATTACCAGTATCATCCAAGTGTTTTTTAGGTTTCTTCTTTTTCTGTATATATTTTATCTTTGGGACAGGCTTTAAAGATTTATTCAAACCTACACTTTTAAGATTGAATTACCTTTATGACATTCCTGGCAATAATTGCCTTGGCTATATTTAAACACTCAGAGGGGCAGGAGATCATCCTACCTGTCAAACAATCCATTTGTAGTAGTAGTACTAAGTATGGTGATGATGACTCACATTGAGTGTTATGTGTCAAGTATATGCTAAATTTCTTTATTGTCAATATGACAATATCGGGGCGCTGTCCTGTTGCTTGTTTTCTGAATGCATTCACCTTTTCCCCTATCCCTCTGCCATGTCCAGATATAAACAAAAGATTCCAGGTAGGAGTTGTCACCTTCTTTGTTCTAGCTTCAGTGCTTTTATTGATTCATCCCAAAGATGGAATATGTTAGAAAAAGTCAAGAGTAATACACTTAAGAGTTTAAATATAGCCACAGGCAAGATTGGAGTTTTCTATTTTAAAACATACTTTGGAATTCTAGCTCTTGAGCTACTGCTGAAAGACCCAGGAATGTCAAAGCTGTAAGTAAAATGACAAATGAAAGCAATTATTTGTCTCATCCTGTTTCAGTCTCTAGGGACCTGACTTGAACCTAGATCTCTCCCAGCCAGTCTAAAGAGAGCTACATTAGTGACATACATTTTGAGGAAAAACAACAACAACAACAAAACAACAAACTTTTGTCCAAAAGCGGACTTCATTTAGTGCCTTTTATTTATGCATTTCAGGGAGCCCTGGAACGTAATGAAAGCACACTTCTGCATTTCCAGTATGAACTCTTGGAAGCTAAAGCAGAACTTGAAAGAAAGCTTTCAGAGAAAGATGAAGAAATAGAAAAATTTTAAGTATTTGATTATTTTGATGAGCAACAGTTTCATATTTGAGAATGCTTGGCCGATCTGAACTCATTGTGTTTGGCTGCTTTTCTGGCTTCTGTTACTTAGTTTAAATGCACACTGGATTATTTCCGGTAAGTTCACCACTATTAATATAAAGGAGTACCTATACCCCATTCCTGCCAGTTTGTATCATTTTCCTATATTCAAGCAGCTTCTCCTCTCACTGAGACTCAAGATAACACCCCAAAAACCGATTATATGCAGAAGGACCGTGTAGACTGTCTGGGTCTTCCTATAACAAGTCTATTTCTTGGGCATTCAATAAATTGATAATACTGAACCATGGAGGAAAAACTAAAAAAATTGAAGCAGTACATTAAAATTAATGTCAGATCAGAGTGAAGTTTTCACACAGCCCTGCCTGTACCTGTAGCCATTTGTTTGAAGAAGGACAGAAGCCAGGAGGAGCTAAGCTTCTTATTGAATCCCCGTTGAAGCAGCCGCGTCTTAATAGTCAGGAAACTGAATTAGACAAGGCTCATGGGTCGTAGGATTTTTTTTTCTTAGCTTTTTCATAACAAGCTGATGACTTTCGACATTTCACTTCTTAGCCTCTCAGTGAAGTGAAGGGATAAAAGCGGCCCCTCTGTGTCATAGAAGGTGGTGAGGAAGATCAGTGAGCTAATGTTGGCAAAGCACTTCACACGCTATAGATCAAAGGCACAATTATAAACACATGGAATTAACGATGGTGATATTAGCTATCTGATCTCCTTCCTTAAGTCAATGCTGTATGTCAGCAAGGAAAATCATTTGTGTCTGAGGTTCAACTGACAACTTACTTTCAGTGTGTTTGTTAAACAATTAAATAGACCCGTTAACACATTCAGTCGAACTGACCTCTTTCCCATAGCCATTTTCAGACGGAACTTGCACGGGGTCAATTTTTTAATGAGGATGTCAAGCCAAATTTGGCTCTCTTTGTGCTTTCAGTTATCTCTGCTCTCACTCGCTGGCCTTTTCCTCTATAGGACTGACTGTGGTGAAGAATTCTGTTCTACTTAAGAGGCTCTGAGTCAGTGTCTAAAAGAATTTTTTTGATGAAGGGCAAAAACATCGGGCCTTGATATTTGCCCTAGTTCCTTCCACAAGGAACAAAAATTGAATGTCTCCTGTGCAGTCAAAAAAAAAAAAACAAACCAAAACTGATTTCAAGTAATGTCAAACCTGTGCCTATAAATAAACCCAGCTGAGAAAGAAAAAATGATTCCTCTATAGGACTGACTGTGGTGAAGAATTCTGTTCTACTTAAGAGGCTCTGAGTCAGTGTCTAAAAGAATTTTTTTGATGAAGGGCAAAAACATCGGGCCTTGATATTTGCCCTAGTTCCTTCCACAAGGAACAAAAATTGAAAAAAAAAAAAAAACAAACAAAACTGATTTCAAGTAATGTCAAACCTGTGCCTATAAATAAACCCAGCTGAGAAAGAAAAAATGAATCCTCAGAGAGAGAGTCTGCGTCTTGTCAGGAACATCTGAATTTGTGGAGCAGTTCACCAATTATAATAATGTTAGCGCAAAGGAAGTTGGAGATCGGAACAGCGAGGGCTGGGAGGAGAAAGAACTGAAGACTAGGCAGGAGCTGTAAGGGACTGAGAAAAGAAGGGGCGAGCTGGAGGCAGGGGGCGTGAGCCAGTCATAAGTCTTAGTTAATGATTCAGAATCACTATAATAGATACATCTAGAGAGGAAAGATGAGCATATCTTACAAAATATCACAAATGCCATCCCAGAACCTTTCTGTTATGAATGCAGATTGTATCAAAATGCCTTGGTTGAAGCTGGTGGTTTAATTTGACTTCAGGTCTGGCAGGGGATCTTGAGGAAACCGAATAGAATGTCAGGGAAAATGAGCAGAGAGTAAGAGCCCAAGCAATCAAGGATAAGCCAGGGAAGCTTTAGAAAGCAAGGAGAATATTACCTGAGGGCAAGATCAGGTTCAAGGTCCTATGCCCACATAAAGCTGTAGTAGCTCCACAGAAACTGAAGAAGCCCAGTAAGATAGGACCCAGTAAGTCAAAGGGACCAAGACAGCAGACAAGGAGACCCCCAGGCAAAACCTTGATAGTGCAGAGACGGGGTAACTCATTCTCTGCTCCTAGTTCTCTCTCCCATCCTGGTGAGGACGAATCCTGAGTGATTCGGCCTGGAGCCTGTTGTTGGTGAAAGTATGAGCAGATGGTATGTGCGTGATATGTTTCACTTGTCAACAAGTATTTTGAGTGCTTAATGTTCTCCAAACACTGTGCCTAATATTCTAGCCAGGGATTCCTAAACATTTATGGATGATAGGGTATTTTATTTTTTATTTCTACAAATATCGGCAGAGCTAGAGGTAGCGAGGTGAGAGTGCAGTCACTGATGGTAGGAGAGGAAGAGCTTTGGTGGCTGGCTTTGATCTTCCCATCCTAGACACGGGAAAGGAGACCAGATTGAAGGCCAACTGGTGGCCATAATTGCTGTGTGAGTTGAGCCCTGCTGCAAGGTCCAAGATTGGGCTGAGAGCAAGCTGGTCAGGTGTAGGCCGGGTCTTCAGAGACCACCAATTACATTCCTCTTCCAGCTATTCAAAGAAATACTGAAATGCATGAGAGTCCTCTAACTGGTCCAGAGCCATGGTGTGCCTGGCCAGTATTCTGTTCTCCCTAGACACACCCAGAGAGGTGCTTTTAGGAATGAGGCACTGAAATTCCTTGCTCTCTGCATTTGTTTTGTTTTCGTTTGGTTTGATCACCTATAGAAGGGTTAGGCAAACCTTTTCTGTAAAGGGTCAGATAGTAAATATTTCCTGCTTTGCGAACCATATGGCCTCTGTGGCAACTGCTCAACTCTGTAGTTTTAGCTTGAAAGCAGCCAGACCCAATAAAGCCAATGGCCATGGTGGGATTTGGCCGACAGCTCATAGTTTACCTACCTGATCTGCAACCTGAGGTATCTAGTAATGTTCCATCATCTTTTCCTTCCATAAGTCCACTCCTCTGAACTCAGTCATGTCAAATTTTGCCATGTGGTCTTCATTTACATGCACTGACTTCATTTTTTTTTTAATTGTCTGAGTAAGTCTCAGACAATAAAAGAATATGTTGAAATCTTTTCCCATTTCTAAGGAAACTATTTTAGGATGTCTTTGAAGAGTAGAGAGTCTCAAACTTAGACATGGTAGCAAAATAACTTGTTAATCATTTTAAAGCTGAATCATGTATTTGGATTAAGTAAAATGTCTCATTTTTCTGATATAGATGAGCAGTTTTGTAAGAGGAAAAATGACCTATTGAACTGTCAATTTAAAGTCATTAGCTTTTCAAGGTTTTTAGCTTTTATCCTGATTTTTTTTCTTTTGCATTTGGGTTATTTTTTTAACTTGTACTTCACATTTTAGGAAAAAGAAGGAACTTCTTACTCTGTTGCCTGAGGTCCTGAGTGCTTCATTTTTCTTAAAAAATGTACTTGAGGGAGTTTTCATTTTAAAAATTTCTAGACTCTGCATGAAATGTGTTGACTGTTTAGCAGCCATTCTCCAGGCTGGTATTGTACCCATGTCTCTTAAACCATCACACATTTTACTTATCTGCAGGCACTCATGAAGTTTCATCAACAACTGTGGAAAAAGTGTGGTTTGAAACATTCAGTTTATCTGCTTAAGTAGAATGTATTTCTGTGTAGAGGATTTTGACACCAGGCTAGGGATGCTTTAGCATCCCTGTGTAAGGAGAGTCAGCCGTGGGAAAAATGAGTTTTCTCAGTGTAAGACAGAAATGTCTACAGCTTTTAGTGATGTGGAGTGTGAGCATCCCTGTGTTGGTTTGCTAGGGCTGTCACAACAAAATACACAGATGGTGGCTTAAACAATAGGAGTTTATTTTCTCACAGTTCTGGAGACTAGAGGTCCAAGATCAAGGCGTTGGCAGGTTTGCTTCTCCCGAGGCCTCTCTCCTTGCTTTGCAGATGGTCACTTTCTCGCTGTGTTCTCGTGTGTTCTTTCCTCTGCGCACATGTGTCCCTGTAATCCTTTCTTTTCTTATAAGGACACCAGTCCCATTGGATTACAGCCCTACCCTAGTGGCCTCGTTTAATCCTTATTACCTCTTCAAAGGCCTTATCTCCAAATACAGTCACATTCTGAAGTCCTGGGGGTCAAGATTTGAACATATGAATTATTTTTGTGGGGGGACATAATTTAGTCCCTAAAAATCCCTTTTAACTTTACATACTGACATCCCTACAGAATTCTGATCTGGGAGCCGAACAAAAGCCCAGGGCCTAAGGATAGGCGTGAGATGCTGACTTCAGCTTGCGGAGGCCAAGGAGATGGGGTTGGCAGAGGACAGGCACTAACCCTGAGCTCTGTAACCAGAAAGAGTTATTTCCCATACATTTCCATAACTGCTTCTGAGAAGGGTGGTCATGAAAAGTGGTGCCTGTCATCTACTCACAAGCTCTGACCACACTCCATCCTGCAGGTTACATGCCTCAGAGCTCAAGATGCAGGCTTGATGGCAGTTCAATGTGGAATCTAATTCTGGCCCAAGATGAATACGCATTTGCTCTTTGTGCAGAAGGACTCTATGAGGAAGAAGAATAGAAAGGCTTTTCCTTCTTCTGCTCTCTCTTATCTGTTCAGCACTAGGGCCGTGTTTCATAGAGTGAGCTTAACAGGGCATGTGCTAGTTATGCAAGTTAAACTGTCCCAACAATCACCAAATCTCAGTGGCTTAAAACAATAAGAGTTCATTTTTGCCTACGTCTGGGTCCAATGTGAGGTAGGATGAAGAGTGTGTCGTTATTCTTCAAAGTCATCAAAAAGCCCAGGTCCCTCCCTTCTTGGGATTTCATGACCTTCCATATGTGGCTGCCAAGTTTTCTAGAGATGGAGAAGAGAGTACAGGATCACACAAGTGAATATTTGGATGAGCCAGGCTTGGAATGGTACACTTCACCACTGCCCACAGACCACTGACTGGAATTCAGTCACGTGGTCCCAAACTAACTGCAAAAGGGTTGGGAAATGAAAATTGCCGTGAGTTCCCCCAATTTTTTTATTGCCTTCCTAAACGCACAGCTGTTGTCCTAGCTTCTGTCACTTTGCAAATGCCTTTTCAGGTCAGGGATTTTGTTCTTGCAAAGGAATATTTAAAGTAATTCAGGCCGGGCGCGGTGGCTCACACCTGTAATCCTAACAATCTGGGAGGCCGAGGAGGGTGGAATGCTCAAGGTCAGGAGTTCGAGGCCAGCCTGAGCAAGAGCGAGACCCCATCTCTACTAAAAATAGAAAGAAATTATCTGGACAACTGAAAATATATATATAGAAAAAATTAGCTGGGCATGGTGGCGCATGCCTGTAGTCCCAGCTATTCAGGAGGCTGAGGCAGGAGGATCGCTTGAGCCCAGGAGTTTGAGGTTGCTGTGAGCTAGACTGACACCACGCACTCTAGCCCGGGCAACAGAGCCAGACTCTGTCTCAAAAATAAATAAATAAATAAAGTAATTCAATATTACACAATTGGTTTTCTCAGCCAATCCTTGAGTGTACTCTCAAACTCCTAGAGAAAGATAACCACACTATTTATTCTAGGAGAGTTGTATCTCCAGGCCAGGAGAAAAGTGTTGTTGCATCCCAGGACTTGTTCCAACCTGGGTGGCTCTTTCCTGCTTTGTTCAGAGAGATTTCACCATTGAAAGTAGTTTAAATAGTATGGCTGTCTGGAAGAGCATCCTTAGCCACTCTGGGAAACCCAGGTGTTTGCCCTAGACCATCCTTTTGGGGGTTTCAGACAAGACTAAGTCTACCCCACAGAAATCTCAAAAAGATTCTGGTACTTACCCTGATTCTTTGAGGAACTTCGTCTGGAAACCTTAGTCTGTCATGGTGGACATATACTCACTAACTTCTCACCTTCTCTGCTTTTAAAATGAAAGCCCTTTAGACTCATTTTGTTAATTATTTAAATTTTTTTTTTGGATTTTAATTTTTTCCTGTTTTCTAAACTGTTTTGAATATAGCAGGTAAATTTTCTTAATTTGGGTGTGTGATTATTTTTTCCCCCCTTGATTGCTATTCTAAAATTAGGAGGAAACAGCAGTGTGCTTTTGACTCCCTGCAGTCTAGTCTAGTCTCCCTGGATTCTGAAACTAGGAGCAGAATTGAGGCTACCCAGCTGCAGAAGAAGACGGAGGGGGACCTCAGTGAGATGGAACTTCAACTTAGCTGTACCAACCGGAGGGTGTCAGAGTCAACCAAATCCCTGGGTCAGCTCCAGATTCAAATCAAGATATTTTCAAACTGTAATAGTGGGTAGGAAAGGGTGGAAAATGCTTCTGCTTATGGAAGCAAACTAAGCAACAGATTGTGTTGAGACATAAAGGCAAGGACAACAAATCTAATCCCTTAAGAGTGAGGAACATGCTCACATTCAAATAGGTGGGACTTTGGTCAGAGCATCCGTGCATAAGTGCACATCCCACATTGAACTCAGGCGGATCTGTGCTCTCGGCCCATATTTTCTCTTCCAGGAGCTTCAGATGCAACTGGATGACAGCACACACCTGAATGGTGACCTGGAAGAGCAGGTGGCTCTGGCTGAGTGGCATAACTCTCTTCCTCAGTCTGAACTAGGGGAGCTGAGGTCCTTGTAGGAGCAGATGGAACATGGGAGCAGGCTGGCAGAAGAAGAGCTCCTGGAAGCCACAGAAAGAATCATTCTTTTACATACCCAGGTGGGGCCCTTGAACTCTTCCCATTAGCTGAGTCCATTGGTTGAAGGTGGTCGTTCCCACACTAGGGCAGTCTTGGACCATGCACGGTTGCCATGTTGACTCTTGACTGTGGCCCATGAAGCCTGGGGACAGCCTGTGCAGCAGAGCAGTGGTCATACTCTCCATTCGTTCCCAAGTATGTTAGCTCCCTCAGACTGCTGTAACAAAGTACCACAAACTGGGTGGCTTGAAACAACAGAAATTTATCTTCTCACAGTTCTGAAGGCTCTAAGTCTGAAGTCAAGGTGCCAGCATGGCCATGCTGTCTCTGAAAGCTTTAGGGGAATCCTTCCTTGCCTCTTCCTAGCTTCTGGTGGTTTGCTGGCAATATCTGGCATTCCTTGGCTGACTGATGCATCACTCCAACTCTTTGCTTTCACATGGTGTTCTCCTTGTGTGTCTTCACAGCATCTTCCCTCTATGAGGGTCTGTCTCTTTCCACGTTTCTACTTTTTATAAGGGTACTAGTCATATTGGATTAGGACCCACCCTAATGACCTGATTTTCACTTGATTACCTCTTTTCCTTTTTTTCTAGTTGCTTTGTAAACAGAATAAGACCCTATTTCCAAGTAAGGTCACATTCTGAGAAATTGGGGGTTAGGAATTCAACATATCTTTTTCTGAGAGACAGAATTCAACCCATAAAACCAAGCTTTCTACAGAAAGATGTGCTGTCAGGGCACTCACAGCCAGAATGCTGGGGAGAGAGGGATGAACCTTCCCTAGTGTTCCAAGACTGCTTGCCTGGTTCTCTTGCTCTCTGTAAGCCACATGTTCCCCTACCATCCCAGAATTAAAAAAAAAAAAAATACTCCTGCCTTAGAGCTAAGAGATCTCTAACAATTCTGAGTATCTGCTAATGAATATGATGAGCTGTCAGGATTCTGGCTTCTCCTGGAAGGTTATGTAAGTGACACGAAGCAAGAATTCTTAGATCCCTCACCATTCTCATAGAATTAGGAGAAGCTGTAGTCACTAGGAAAAATGTCTACAGTAAATGGGTCATGCAGTAAGCATTTGTAAGGCACCCCCATAACCTGGACAGGTATGTGTGTTATAGATACAAAATGTCTCCATCATCCTAAAAAAGTGAAGACCTAAGTAAACAATTGTAGCGCACTGCTAGGAGTATAATGATAGAGCAAGTTCACCCCTACAGAAAGCCTTCCCTGACAATCCTGGACTTAGGTGGGTGCATAATATGCTTCATTTAAGTCATGAAAGACATGTAGGGAGTTGGCCAGGCAGAGAGCAAAGTCAAGGGCAGAGGCATGGAGGGAAGAGGGAATTTGGGATTTTGAGAGAAATTCACATACTAGAGAATGGAGTAAATGGGGAATATGAGCAGAAATGACATTAAGATATGGATACAGCCAGGTTGCCAGGGACCTTGAGTCTGAGACTGATGGAGTTTGAGTTTTATCTTGCAGCTAATGGAGATCCACTCAAGAATTATGAGTGTCTGAGAGTGAAATTATCAGAATTACATGTTAGGAAGTTTACTCTGGTGATTGGTGATTGTTATGAAGGATGGATTAAAGCAACTAGGGGCAGAACTGCTATGTGCTAGGGTATTAGAAACATCTGTGGGGTCATTTTGGTTTCCACAATGACTAAGAAGTGCCTCTGGGCAGGGTCCAGAAATACCAAAACTCCTTCAAGGTGCAGGATAATCCAAAAGAATTGCCCTTCTCAGAATGTCAATTGTGTCCCCACTGAAAAATACTGGATAAAATGAATTATTAATATAAACCAGAAATGTATCTGCTGAAATGCATTTGTGCCTACAGTTTGACTTTTATGTTTGTGTGCATGAAACAATCCCATTTGGGTACCATGTAGCATAGAAAAATAATCTGTAGGTTATGCATAGTTCCCAGCAGGCTTCAATACTTTCTTTCTCTCTCAAGAAAGCTTATCTAAATACAATGAGTTGGATTCTTATAAAGCGGAATATTTAATTTTTTAAAAAGTAAATCATCCATTGCAGTACTTAATAGCTATTAATAACAAATCATTTGCCACACATATTATTACTAAAAGTGTACCAGTTGGTCCCAATATGATGAAAAACCATTAGCCTAGAGAGAGAGAAGGACGTCGACCAGACAAAAAGCAGGCATGGAGAGGAAAGGATTTGGGGGAAAAAAGGGAAAATTAGGCAGTGGAGATGTGGTCTCTAGGGCAGAGTTTCTGAAACTTTAGGTATACGTGTAAGAATCACTAGCACAAAAATGCTGATTCTCAGATCTCGCCCTAGACCTACTGAATCAGAAGCTCTGCAGTGGGACCCAGGAAGTGAACAAGTTCTCGGGTGCTGCCGCTGCGCCAGGGACTAGCCTTGGACCAGCGCTGGTCTAGGTGGTGTTACACTGCTTACAAGGACCACTCCCCAACCTAAACTGTGCTGGGGCACCTTGAAATTATTAGAATATTATCAATCAAAACATAACGAGCCTTTTATGGTGCCTTCTTAGCTACCTCCTGTTATTTCTAGACCTCCAGCCTAGAACAAAGATATGAGGCCAAACTTATCCTGGACTGATTACATGTGCCCTTTTTCAAACCTGAGCTGTGACAATCTAGACTACCCTCCTGCAAAATACCCTCTAACCTCCTATCTCCTAAAAAAAGAAGCAATTAGAGAGTCATTCAGCTTGCAAAGATTTTAACCATTCTCTCCCTAGCAAAGTTTAAATGATTCTATGTACAAACAAATCAGCACTTATACTTGTACCAACCTTAACAAAGAAAGAGTTTCTATGGAATTATGTACAGTGAGCATCCAACAAACACTCCAGGAAAATACTCTTCTTTTTACCCTCACCCCCAGGCCATGTAGTGGAAAGCCTGGACTGCACAGGGCCTGGTTCCCTGTAAGGACAGAGGATGGCAGTCTTGATGAAGGTGCTGTATGCCACAGAGGAAGCGGGGTAGAACCTGTGAGGCTGGAATAGCTTTCTATTTCCAAAGCTCCATCCTGCCATTGGGAGAGGCCCTAGCTAGAGGAAAGTGAATGTGAAAAGGATAAAGTAAAAGGAGAAATAAAAAATAGAAAGCCCATGCCTTTCATATATGCTCTGTACGCTAAGGTTTCACACCCTCAGAGAAGCTGTGCTTCAAACACAGACCAAATAGCAGCAAAAGGAGCTTTGGCCTCTAGTGTCACACTCAGGAAGGAAAGAATTAGGGCAGCACCAACCACAGAACACAAAGAATCTTCCGTTGTAATAGGGCTCCTAAGGGCTGGGGGATGAGCTTATTTCTGAACTACTTTTCCCACCTCCTCACTGCAAAGTGAGATAGGGAAGGAGGTAGAAAAAGAGGAGGAGTTCTTCCTGGAACTGCATGCTGGAAACTGTGATTTTTATTTCCCAACCCTCTGCTCCCTAAATGTCTGAGTTGACCCTTACTTATGCTCTGGAACACTTGTTTCTACCACATCAAAGAGCAAAAGGCAGAAACACATATTCCTCAACAAGTTGAAAACCAAACACATGTTTGGGGCTTATGGGTCATACATTTTTTCTCCTTTCTGATTCAGGCTGCCATCTTTTTGTCCTGAACCTCTAGTGGGTGAAGTCCCTTCCATTCCAAAGTTGTCTTTGATGGCAGAAACCTCTTGGGGTTGAACTGCTTAAGTGAATATGGCTAACTATAATAAAACTGGCTCCTGGCCAGAGCTGACTTTCATCGCATGTCCTGAACAGAACAGCTTGTATTTGCGTTGCTGGTTCTAACTTATCTAACAGTTGGATGCTGCTTCTCCTTAGAGCACAAGTCTCCTCAGCCAGAGGAAGAGCCTGGAGGCTGATGTTGCCCAGATGCAGAATGAAGCGGAAGAGGCGGTGCGAGGGTGTCAAAGTGCAGAAGAGAAGGCCAGGAAGGCGGCTGCTGAGGTGGGTCCATTGACTGCCTGCTCAGTCCTGTCTTCCAGAGTTCACTGGAGCAACAGCCAAGGGCCAGGGCAAATCTGCAGGCAAAAAGTATTCCATCGATTGTCCATATGGCCAAGAGGAGGTTAGCTGACCCCTCTGCCTCCTTGCTCTCATCTTGAAAAATTAGGCCAATTAGTTCCTCCCTTGAACCTACCCTGGCGATGAAAAGGAGCAGTTGGATTGCTTATAAGCAGAGCCTAATGAAAGCAGGAGTGTTCTTTTGTTCAAGTTAAGCCACTTTCCATTTGTGAATCAATATTTCTAGTGTCTAGAAACAATTCTTCCTGTGTTTCCTTACAAATAGCTATTTTCCTAGGATCTATAATGGTTTTACGGCCATGATCTGAAAAGAATGCTTAATTCACTTATTTTTACAACCCATACTACTGCTTGAGTAGCAAATCAGAATGGTAAAGAAGGGTTTCAGGGCTGGTTTCATACGTTCTTTATTGGCAAATTTAAAGTTGTTGATGGTAGTGCTTTTCCTAAATGACACTAAGCTCAACATTGGCTGCAAGCCTCGATGTGCCTTTGTGGGAACTGGAAAAAGGCCACCCTCTGGGTGTCCCCTGTGAGCACATGCAGCACTTCTCTCAACGGGCATGGTAAGCAGCAGGTACCGTGGAGCGAAAAATATTAGTGGAGGGGGGGAGGTCTGTATGTCGAAGGTCCAGCTTTGCGTGTCCCAGAGCCTTGCTGAGTGGGGTATAGGCTTGATTCAGCCTTTGCTCACTCCTTCCCCATCAAAGTCTTTTGTGCAGCCCATCAAATGCACAACCACTGTAGCCACCCTGACCCTGCTGTGTGAAGGGAAGTTGATCCCTCTGCTAAAAACAGTATGGGAACTGGGAAGACAGGACATTCAATTAGATTTTATATTAGCCATTTTAAAATTCAAGAGAGGAGAGGAGCTTGTGTCTATAGTTGCTCAAGTGATTTAGCACTTGAGGAACTAAACACCAAATCTCAGCCACTGAGTCATAGAATCCAGCTCCCCTTTAAGAATGGAGAAGTGTGCTCATCACTCAGCTGTTTTGTGTCAAGTCAGATACTTCTGCTCTCTGATGGAAATACGGTGTATGAAAGCTTGAAGACATTTGGCCAAGGTAAAAAGCAATATGTGTAACATTTGTGAAAATCCACATAGGTAGAAAGGAATAAAAAGAGCTGCCACTCCTGCTTGGTAAATTTGTGCAGTCACACATTATGAAGATGCTGTCTGCTTAATCCTGCCTTGATAAGATTGTCTTGACAATGTTCAAAAGTGAACTCACCACCTCTTCCCTCTACCTTCCAGCTCTCCAACAGTTTAGCTCTGAGTCCCAACCCCACGTAGAAGAATGTAATTCATTCTTTGCCCTCACCATCTGTACAGAAGTCTCACACTTCAATCCTGCAGATGGTTGGTAACTTGATAGACAGAAAAGCTTTGGCTGGGAGGACCATGTTCTTACATTAAGGGCACCTAGAGATTCACGAAACAGTTCTTAATGATTGCACTGAGAAACCAAGTCCCCGTACACACAGCCAAAGCCAATAGTAGGCTTCACAATTAACCTTCCTCATGCCAGAGTATTGGCAGTGAGGGCATCTTTTACTGCCAA
Source organism: Propithecus coquereli (assembly GCF_000956105.1). Classification (NCBI taxonomy): domain Eukaryota; kingdom Metazoa; phylum Chordata; class Mammalia; order Primates; family Indriidae; genus Propithecus; species Propithecus coquereli. Next base: position 1,878,685 of record NW_012134414.1, read on the forward strand.
ATTCCTGGTGCCTAAACTTGTTTGCGTAGTGAATCACAGAATTACAGAAGTGAGATGTGAAAATGATTTCTGTAGACACTCCTCCACACCTTTTCTGGTGCATCATGTGACACCGGTTACTTTATTCCGTAATAAATCATGTCCTGGAGCTTTATTCAATTAAAAGTCATTGCTTCAGTTGGTCATCTTTCTTTCAATGCAGGTGTTGTGTAATAATGTTCATACGGTGCTCCATCTTTGGTCTGCTTCCACTGCTCCTCACACCAGTCTCTCCCATAGCTGCTGCTATCTCTATTGCCTTAATGTTAACAATCTTGAGAGTGGTAGAGGCTAGGGAGGTGACAGTGCAAAAAAATTAAATATACAGAGTCCAGGCATGGCATTCAGTCAGACCAGGAACAGAAGATCATGGGTATCAATCCCTTTCCTTTTTTCTAGGCAGCAAACTTGTCGGAAGAACTGAAGAAGCAGCAAGACACCAATGCCCACTTGGAGAGGATGAAAAAGAATATGGAGGAGACAATTAAAGACTTACAAAAAATGTTGGATGAAGCAGGGCAGACTGCTCTGATGGGGAGTAGAAAGCAAATCCAGAAAATAGAATCCAGGATAGGAGTTTGCCTGGGTAATCATGAGGGCTGTTCAAGACCTCATTGTCCTGGAATGTCACACCAGATGTCCCCCACATTCTTCATCACTTTTGTTTTTAATACTTTCAGTTCTTTAGGAGTGCCAGGTCTCAATATATGCATTCATTCTTGCTTGGATTTAGGCCACCCAAGAGGACTTTCTTTGGACTGTGAAATCAACCTTCCCTCTTACTGCTAAGTGGAAGTGCGTCTCCTCCCACTCACTACACCAGCTCTAGGCTCTGCGTGCCAGGGCTACCTGCTGTTTCCAAACACACCCTTGCAGTCTTGTTTCTGTGCCTTACTCTTGTTATTTCTTCAGCAGAGAATGCTCACTTTTTGATAGCCAGAGAAAGGAGAGGGAAAACAACTAAATCAATGATCAAGAGGGACTCAGTGAAGATATAGTAAGTGGTGACAGAAATGATGTAGTACCTGCCTTCAGGGAGCTTAAGAACAAACAGTAACCCATCTTGAAAGTAAGATTTTTCAAATTGTTGAATCAATTTCAAAGACTATGCATCAGGGCATTTGATAAATTCTACAAGAATGGAGAGAATATTCAACTGGAATTTGATCAAAAGAGTCCCTGAAAAGTAAGATATCACCTTTGCACATTTATGGTACATTCATACAATGGAATACCAATGTGCATTTCTAACACATCCTTATAGTTATGCTGATTAAAAAGGAATGAGAGGCCGGGCGCGGTGGCTCACGCCTGTAATCCTAGCTCTCTGGGAGGCCGAGGTAGGCGGATTGTTTGAGCTCAGGAGTTCGAAACCAGCCTGAGCAAGAGTGAGACCCCGTCTCTACTAAAATTAGAAAGAAATTAATTGGACA
>NW_012134414.1:1880933-1899646 GCF_000956105.1 Propithecus coquereli
TCAAACTCCTGGGCTCAAGCAATCCTTCTGCCTCAGCCTCCCGAGTAGCTGGGACTACAGGCATGCACCACCATGCCCAGCTAATTTTTTTATATATATATATTTTTAGTTGTCCAGCTAATTTCTATTCTTTTAGTAGAGACTGGATCTCGCTCTTGCTCAGGCTGGTCTCGAACTCCAGAGCTCAAACGATCCATCTGCCTCGGCCTCCCAGAGTGCTAGGATTACAGGCTCTCAGTGGCTTTTAAACTTAGTGTTTTGTCTGCACATACCTTGTGGAACATATAAAGACAAAAAACGGCAAAAGAAACAAACTGCATTTATAGTTTTAAAATATTTTATTGCCACTAATAGAATTATTTATCCAATAGCATACACAAAAACCATGATTTTTAGTATAAGAGAAAAAACATAAAATCAAAGAACTTATGCATTTCCCCCTTAAAAAAATACATGAATAATACTGCTTTGTCCAACTCAAATATAAGATTGCAGGATTTTATTTCCACCTGCTATTTGTCCACAGTTATGGCCTAGAACCGATGATAACTCAGTAGCAAAGAACACCTGAATATCAAAGATACTAAAGAATTATAATTAATTTTCTTAAAAACTTCATAATTCCATTGTTATCTGTTAGGATTACATAAAATAGTATTTACAGGTAAAATTAGATGATGCCTTCAATTTGCTTTAGTAAAGCAGTTTTTCCTTAATCATTTTTTCAAAAAAAGGCAGAAAACCTTAACAAGTCCTTTAAAAAGTAGAGGGAGCCTCTGTTCTCTCACATCCCAACAGACAGAACTGTGTGTTAGGTTCCTGTGTGAGAGGCATCCGGAGGATTTTGTTTTAATGGGCTTCCTCCAAAGGAGTTCACACACCTGTCCTCCCCCCTCACTGCTGTGCCCCTCCCAGGAAGAATGGGAGGGCAGAGTGGCGGCAGTGGTCGGGGGAAGGGAGCGGAACTGGAGGTGGGGGGCAGACTGTCAGGCAGCTCAGGCCTCAGAGCACTGACTGGGCTTCTCTATTTTAAAAGGAGGTCGGGGAGGCCTCCTGGAGAAGGCGGCATTGGAGTCAAGGAGAAGGCAGGGAAAGAGGCTTAGATAACTGGGCAAGAGGCCCCCAGGCCAGCAGCCTTAGCCCCGTCATCTCCCTGCCACCATTTCTGCCTTATTTCTCTCCATAGCACTTGTCACCATCAAACATACTCTGTAGTTTACTTTGTTTTGTCTGTCTGCTTCCCCTGAGAATGTATGCTTACACAGCGAAGAGATTTTTGTCGGTTTTGTTCACCGCTATATCCCTGGCACTGGGCCGTGGTGTGTAGTAGGCGTCTTTGTTGAATGACTGTTACGTTAACCTTGTTGTGTAACTCTATAAGGCTGCAGGCGGTTCATCTGTACTATAGCTTTCCCACAAAGCAGGGCCATAGGGCGGTATGTGACATACGTGTGACAGACATAGGATCTGATTTCTCTAGAGAGTTAGAGCTGAATGTGGAGAAAGAAGCTTAAGATTTAGGTAGTATATTGGCTGCATCTGTACAGTATGCTACGTATAGCTTACTCTCTACTTCCATGCACTGATCCATACACACGTGTGGGTGTGATTTTGTAATCTAGGGAGAGAAGCTTATTACCTCTGCATGAATTAGCCTTTCAAGTCCTTCAGAGTCTAAGCAGTCCTTTTATGAACTCACATAGTTTAACTAACTTGCTTTTAGCTAGGAAGTTTTCCCAGAGAGGTTGCGCTGTTTAATCACTACCAGAAAGAAAGCGGTGTATCCTCCCTTGACTATTAATTTTCGCTCTATTTCAAACGATCATGCCAATTGGCGAACATAATGCCAGCCTTGCTGCCAGCATGTGGTCTGAGGTCGCCGTTTGGTTGCAGGTTCGTGAATTGGAAGGTGAACTGGAGGGTGAAATTCATCACAACACGGAGGCCCAGAGGGGAGCCCACAGACTTGAGCGATGCATCAGAGAGCTGACCTCTACCAGGTATGCCAGGAGACCATTACCTGTGTGGCTGGCTGGGCTCTCCCCTGCAGAAACATGCTCCTTCAAGCCTGAAATGGCCTTCTGGGACTCCTGCAGTTCTGCCTCCATCTTTGTTCTTCCCCAGCAGTAGACACTGACTCACCCTCCCAGGGCTCCTGTGCTATTAGTGGTTTGGGTCTGTCTTTTTTCAGAGCTCTCAGGAAACAAAATGTGAGTGGCAAGTTGCAATTAGAAGTGAAAAGCTATTTATACCATCCGTATTTTTTCACACGGTAGTGTTTGCAGCATGTTCAAAAAGATGTCTTCCTGTGAGAGGCTGAGCGAGAACAACATATAAATGAAGTGACTGGCAGAGGCTCGGCGTAGCTATCCAGCCAGCAGGTTACGTGGGACACTGACTAAATTGGAGCTGGGAATGTTTCCACTCCTATTTTCTGGTTGCACAAACACTCAAGGCCACTGAGGATTCTGTTGTTGGTGCCAGGTGTAAAGCGCATCTGCCAGAGAGGCCTCTCTGTGGTTTCTGAATCTAACCTGTTGAATAACATTGGTCCCAGGCAAATAATTGAAGAGGTGGGCAGACACCTTACAAGTAACTAATGCATTTTCAGAGTAACAGTATAATCCTTCAAATACATTTTCACTTCCTCCCCTTTTCTTTCTAATGCAGTAGACATCGATTCCCTGATAACAAGAGCACTGTATTGTTCTCTCCCCTAGGGTGTAGCATCCTCCTTGCACACAGTAGGTGTGCATACTTTAGTTGTTGAACACAGATGCCAAAAGTTCCTTTCCAGCCCCCTCACACTGCACGCTATAGCTTATTTCAATGAAAAGGCAAACTCATTTTAGGCACCGTTTTTATAGCTCCTTTGACAGTACTAATGCAAAATCTGCCAGGCCTGATTCTGGTTCTCGAGGCTGAGTTGTTAGGGATGTCAAAGCCTGCCTTCCTTGCAGCAGGAAGGATGGTGCTGATAAGAAAGCAGAGCACTTCAGAAGCATCATCTTAGGCTAATTAAGATGAAATGAGCTAGTTGTACAGCTCTTTTATTACTAAGTGGTTCTTTTTCTAAGATGAGTTAGTCTGACACTTCTTTAGATCGTGCTAGGTATATCAGAGCCACCAAGGAGGGAGCCCAGGGTATGTGTGGCTAAGTAAGTAAAAACCTTGGGAAAATGAAAGGTTGTTATTCTACTCTTAAGAAGGGTAGGGAAGCCACCCATGTTGATGGACTGAAATGCTGCTTGTTAATATGCCTGGATTTTTCTTCATTTTATTTTCCCATCGATTATTCTTATTGTTTTCTGTAAACAACTTCACTATAGTACAAAGCGCCAAAGTTATACTTTTTTGGTTTTCATTGTTCCAAGGAACGCATTCTTTTTCTGTTGTATCTTATCTTTGCTTCTTTGTTGCGATAGTCTTAGTGTTTCTGGTGTACTAATATGGAGGTGCATTTCTTAATTTCTTCCAAGTATCTGCACAATGCATAGAGTAGGTCTATTCAGTTATGCAATGATTTTCTGCCATCAAATCAGATAATACCTTTTGAGGTCCTACTTTATGGAAGGTGTCAGGCTAGACCCTGTAAGTTAAAGAGATATTGGAGGACGCTCCACATTTCTTGATATAAATACTTGGTTTTGAAATATTCAAGCTCAATGCTGAGTCAATTTAGTCACCAAAATAATCATCAGAACTATGAGGCAGGGTATTTGGTGATAGCCCATTCACAGGTGCCAATTGAAAATATCATTTTGAAACAGACATAAATGTAGTTTTATTTTTCCTAGGAAAAATCCTCTGGGAAAGGAATCAAATGTGACCTCACTCCACAGCAGTTCTATGACTAGTCCCCACTGACCATTTATCTTCTTTATGTTCCTCTAACATTTGGAAACTCATCCTATTTTCTTTCTCCGGTGCCTAGAAAAATGTTCTATAAAGCAAGACATAAGATTAGGAACTTGTTATAGAATGTCAAGACAGTTCCTCTGTCCCCAACTCTTCTCCCACCTGCTGTGGTTTTTTTTTAAAAAAATTTCTTATGAGTGCATAATAGTTGTATATCTTTATAGGGTACATGTGAAGTTTTGATACAGGTATACAATGTGAATTAATCAAATCAGGGTAATTGGGGTTTCCATCACCTCAGGCATTTAACATTTCTTTGTGTTAGGAACATTCCAATTCTTCTCTTTTATTACAGTTATTTTAAAGTATACCCTAACTTATTGTTGTTTATAGTCACTTTGTTGTGCTATCAAATATTGTTCATTCTATCTAGCCATCTAACTATATTTTTGCACCCATTAACGATCTCCACTTTATTCCTCCTTCCCCACTACCCTTCCCAGCCTCTGATAACTATCATTCTACTCTCTGCCTCATTGCAGTTTTGACTGGCATTTTGCTGATGACTAATGATGTTGAACATTTTTTCATATACCTGTTGGCTATCTGTATGTCTTCTTTTGAGAAATGTCTATTCAGATCTTTTGGTCATTTTTAATTGGATTATTTGTTTGTTTCCTATCAAGTTGTTAGAGTTCCTATTCTAGTATTTAATCCCTGGTCAGATGGGTAGTTTGCAAATATTTTCTCCCATTCTGTGGATTGACTCTTTGTTGATTATTTTTTGTGGGTGTGCTGTGCAGAAGGTTTTCAGCTTGATATGATCCCGTTTGTCTAATTTTGCTTTGGTTGTCTGTGCTTTGGGGGTGTTACTCAAAAAGTCCTTGCCCAGACCAATGTCCTGAAGCATTTCCCCAATGTTGTCTTTTAGTAGTTTTATAGTTTCAGGTCTTAGATTTATATAATGACCTTCTTTGTCTCTTTTTATAGTTTTTGTCTGAAATCTATTTTATCTGAAAGAAGTATAGTTATTCCTGCTCTTTTTTGGTTTCCATTTGCATGGAATATCTTTTTCCATCCCTTTCAGTCTATATTTATCTTTATAGGTAAAGTGTGTTTCTTGCAGACAATATATAGTTGGCTCTTGTTTTTTCATCTATTCAGCCACTCTGTGTCTTTTGATTGGAGAGTTTAGTCCATTCACATTCAATGTTATTATAGACAGGTAAAGACCTACTACTGACATGTCGTTGTTTGATTTCCCCTTGTTTTGTGGTCCTCTCTTCCTTCCTTCCTGTCTTCCTTTGTTAAAAGTGATATTCTCTAGTAATGTAGTTTAATTTCTCACTTTTTTGTTTTTGTGGATCTGTTGTAGGTTTTTTATTTGAGGTTACATGAGGCTTGTAAACAACATTTTGTTACCAATTATTTTAAACACATGACAACTCTGTTTACAACCAAACAAATAAACAAGAGAAATCTAACAGAAATTCTACCCTTTCACTATATCCCCCCAGCTTTTTAACTGTTTTTGTTTCTATCCATATCTTTTTATACTATGTTATTTGAAAAAATGATTGTAGTTATTTTTGATAGGTTAGTATTTTAGTCTTCCTACTCCAGATAGAAGTGGTTTATACACCACAGTTACAGCAATAGAGTACTCTGTATTTGTGTCCTTACACTTACAGTGAGTTATCTACCTTCAGAAGATTTGCCGCTCTTCATTAATGTCCTTTTCTGTCAGATTGAAGAACTCCTTTTAGCATTTCTTGTAGGACAGGTCTGGTGTTGATGAAATGCCTCAGCTTTTGTTTATCTGGGAAGGTCTTTATTTCTCCTTCAAGTTTGAAGGATAGTTTTTGCAGGATATAATATTTTAGGGTTTGGGTTTTTTCCCTTCAGCACTTTGAATATGTCATGCCACTCTCCTCTGGCCCGTATGGTTTCCACTGAGAAGTCTGCTGCCAGACGTATCAGAGCTCTTTTATGTGTTATTTTTTTCTTTTATAGCCTACCTTAGGACCTTTTTTAAAAATCTGTGTCCTTTGGTAGCTTATTAAATGCCTTAGGGTAGCCTTGTTTGGGTTAAATCTGCTTGGTGTTCTATGACCTTCTTGTACCTTAATATTGATATCTTTCTGTAGGCTTAGAATGTTCTTGGTTGTTATTTATTTAAATAAACTTTCTACCCCAATCTCTCTTTCCCTCCTTTTTAAGGCCAATAACTCTTAGATTTGCTCTTTTGAGGCTGTTTTCTATAATAGATCCTGTATGCATGCCTCATTCTTATTTATTCTTTTCTCTCTTCTGACTATGTATTTTTAAATAGCCTGTCTTCAAGCTCACTAATTCTCTCTTGTGCTTGGTCAGTTCTGTTGTCGAGAGACTCTGATGCATTTCTCAGTTTGTCAGTTGAATTCTTAAGCTCTAGAATTTTTACTTTTTTTAAAGAACTATTTCGGACTGTTAAATTTCTCTGATAAACTTCTGAATTCCTTCTCTGTGTTGTCTTGAAGTTCATTGATCTTCTTCAGGACAGCTATTTTGAATTCTGTGTCTGAAACGTCACCTATATCCATCACTCTGGGATTGGTCACTGGTACCTTATTTAGTTTAGTGAGGTCATGTCTTCCTGGATGTTCTTGATGCTTGTGGATATTTGTCCACGTCTGAGCATTGAATAGTTAGGTATTTATTTTAATCTTCACAGTTTGGGCTTGTTTGAATCCATCCTTCTTAAGAAGACTTTCCAGATACTCAGAGGGAATTGAGTGTTATGGTCTAAGTATCTGGTCATCGCAGTCTTATCAGCATTGGGGGTGCCCCAATTCCAGTCATGCTGTTACTTTGGCAGACTCCCAGTGGCACTATCTTGGTGAATTGATTTTTGGTTCTTCTGAAGGTGCTTTGCTTGTGTGGATAGTTGTTGAAGTAGGTATTTGCGGGGAGGGGACGATCACTGGAGGTTTCTATTCTGCTATCTTGCTCCGCACTATCTTCCTACCTGCTCTGTTTTACCTTCAACTGCCTCCTATATTCAGGAATCTGGGTGTAGATATTGTTTAATTCTTTCAAATCTAGTCAAGAATATAATATCTTTATTTTTAGGGATAAGGAAACAAAATTTGGTTAAGTTGCTGTGTTGGGTGGGTTCTCCAGAAACCAGATGCCAAGGTGGAGTTAGAAGTACAGGAGATTTACTGGCTGGTGGTAGCAGCTGTGAACAATGAAGGTGAGAGCAAAACAGGATCAGGCAGAGATGCAAAAGGAAAGGCTGAGGGAGCAAGATTGGATGGAAAGGGCCTCAGACTGCAATGCAGCTCTGAGCAAGTCTCCACAAAGATTACCAGGAAAGGAGTCTCATGTTGGGTAGACACGGCGAGACACTCGTAACTCTGCTGTGCCCAGTTAGTGCCTGGGGGCTGCCTTGGAAGTGTGTGGCCTGAGCGCCAATGCTATAGCAGGACCCAAAGGCACTGCTGTTGGAGGTTATCAGGGAACTGCCCTTCTCACAGCTAAATGGCAAGTTCTTTTCTTGAAGGGAAATCTGTGGTGCACAACCATGGGCCCCACAGTTACTGAAAGCCTCACAGTTGAGATGTGAACCTCAGCCTAACATCAACAGCTTTGCCTTCCCAAGTGGGAGGAACATCATTAATGTCAGCAACCACTTCTAGTCTTTTTCAGTTTTCTTCTATGTGGCCTCCTTTACCACGTCCCTCCCCTCAACAAATTGCTTATCAGCAGTGAAACCTGTGTAGATTTTAGATTTTACTGTAAACACATAATTCTGTGAATTTTCAAATTTCATAAACCCGAGAGGTAGAGGAATAGGCAGGTGAGAACAGAAAAGGGATTCTATTTAAAACATAGACTTGTGTCAGTTCCCCAGCTAGGTGGTTTCCTATGTATCCATTCCTTAAACTTAGTAATTAATGATCTACTGTCAGATTATATTTTAATGTGGGGGTGGGGCATTCCAGATGATGGCAACAACTTGACTAGATCTTGGAATGATGGAGTAAGGCGGGGAGCTGTGGGGAAAGAGGAAACCAAGAGCCCAGTTGGAGTGGAAGGTTTGTGAGGGGCAGTGAAAGGTAAGTGGCGGGGCGGAGCAGGGGGATGGGGGTGGGGTGGAGCATGGATGTTGCCAAAGGAGGTGATGGTTGATGGAATAGGTAAAATGGAGCCAGCAAAAAAGTTTAAGCAGCAGGGGTAGGTTATTTCTTGATTAAATCAGTTTCTCAACTCTCAGCGAGTGGAGCTATAGTCTTCCTTCGGGAAGTTCAACAGCTCCAAAGTGGAAATGCTCCAGTCAAGGGGATATGGGGAATACAGAGCCCTACTATCTGCTCCCCTCTCCCCTCCTTCCTCCTCAGAATACCAAACCTCCGCGGAGCACCGCTGAGACACACTGTCCCCTGAGATTTCCCTTCTCCCGCCCGAGCCTGACTGTAATTGAAGCTACGAGAATGGGCGCACTGAAGTCCCCACAGCTATCTCCGATGATGCCCACACCACAATTTCAGAAAACTTGCCTTTCCTGTAATTCCATTACCCAAAGCCAAAGATCAGTTAGAAAATTCAAAAGAAACATTGTTTCGATTGGGGAATGATTAGTTTTCAGTTTTACATATGTGGCTTTTATAATAATCTACTTCATTCTTACTGAAAAACCCCAGGCAGGCATAGCTTGATTGGCATGGAAAAGCTGAAGACCAAACCGAACCTAAGGGCTGTAACTTCCATTTCAGCAAAGGCCGGTGGAGTGCCGTGGTGGATCAGGAGAAATGACTTGGTCCTTAGAGTTCCGATTATTAATTTCTTGGGACAAGTAGAGTTAAACCATTTTGCAAATCACAACTTTCAGATGATGTTTAATAACGTTTTCTAATCTTTATTTCCTTGCATGAAGCTACCCCTTGGTGAGGTCTGCTGGATCCTCCAATCCCCTTCACATACATACCTGTGCATTTCAGGCCGAGGAAGACAAGAATCTGAGCAGGATGCAGACTCCAATGGAAAAACTTCAGCAGAAAGTGCAAAGCTACAAGCAGCAAGTGGAGGCTGCGGTAAGTGCCTGGGGCAGTTGCAGCCTCAGGGATGTCCCAGCATTAGTTTTGATTAACAGAGACATGTGGCCCTACACTAGGCGAGCAGCTTGTTGGAGAGGACCTGCTTGGCTTAGAGTCTGCTCATTCTCTGGTTTTTCTCAAGTTACAGTTATTGCCCATGGTAAAAATGTGTGCTGCTTTACCCTCGAGGAAGCCAGGGCTCTCTCCTTTGACCTCATGGTGACACCTAAGCATGTGCACGCCAAGAAACTAGGCAAGTAAGAGCAGGGTGTTAGGTAGGGATGGCAAATTTTTGGCAGAGTAGTCCCCCTGGGGCCTCTCTCACCCCCAAGCCTTAGTTGACCATAAACACAGTTCACAGTATTTTTTCTTGATGATCCTGGACATGGTTGTAGACAAAACCACCATCACTTGAAATGTACTTGCCTTCCCTGTGTTTATAGCTACATGGAATGTAATTAAGTGCTATATATATTGGTTTATCCTTAATAATATCTCTTGAGGGGTTTCAAATTGATTATTTAAATGATTTGGTCTAAAACACTGCTATGTCTAATAATTACCTGTTGACCCATATAATTTTAAAGACAAGCCCCCTCTACCAAAAGATAGAACAGGATGTTAAACTGGCTAAGCAAACAACTGTGGTAATTTTATCATATACCAAGTCAGTGAATGCTATACTGCATCCAGTTGATGAAAACTGTTGACTAGGTTCTGAATTTCCAGGGAACAAAAGTTATAAAAATGGATCTTGTGCCTGCTAGAAAATCTGAATCCCTATATATCATATCAAAATATGATATTCCATTCAATACTCAGAACTTTAGATTCCTTTCACATTTTTCAACTTTCTCCTCTCAAAGCAAAAAAAATTGACTACATAGGCACAGAGGGTTTTTTTTTTTATTATTTTTATAGGAAGCACAAGCCAATCAATATCTTTCCAAGTATAAGTAGCAGCAACATGAGTTGAACAAAGTGAAGGAAAGGGCAGAGGTGGCAGAATCTTAAGTCAATAAATTCAAGATTAAAGCAAAAGAGTTTGGGGAAAAAGGTATGGCATATATTTAATTCTGTTCTCACTCTTAAATCATGTTGTTTAGGGCCCATGTCATTGCATAGACCAATATAACAAGAAATTTTTCCCTTTAAAAGCTTTTAAACAACAAAAAGTTCCAATAAAATCTTTCCATATTTACTATATTTTTCCAGATAGAATGAAATACTAAGTGTTTGAGTGTATGTACATTGCTTATACTTCTCAAATGCTTAATTCCATGTTAACTAGCAGGCTCTGGGACCTTGACTCATTTGTGTAAAATAATCAAGAATGATTTTAAAAAGCACGGGTGGATCTGCTTGAAATTCTGCGTGAACTTTTTCCATGGTAGACATGTGCGTGACTTTGTACTGTGTTAATAAGGGGACCAAAACGGAAGATGTTTAAAACTGGGGCAGTGAAAGAAAACAAACACAAGAATCCTGCTTTTTAGTTCTCATTTTGCCCTAAAACGCTGAGAAAAGATCTTTCTATGTCGGTGGCCCTTGAAATGGCCGTTCTAATCCAGTGGTAGAGGCCACTGCCCTAATTTTACTAGTAAAGTGACAGAGTGACAAAGAACACTGAACTGAATGTCTGGCAGGGTCAGGGTAGCCTCAGCTTCCTTATTGATATTTTCCCAGGAACAGTTTTTTAATGAGGTCTGGCTTTAGCAGAAGGAAGTTAAAGGAGATTACATAATGTGATACTAGCACCGAACATAGTTCCTAGCACAGAAAGGCACCATCATTTCATTTTTAAAAATTTCGTGCATAACTATCCCTCTTTCTTATTATAAATGAATTACTAGTAACCCTGCAAGTCCATAGCATTGCCAGTAATACATGTAAATAAGAGAGGTCAAAAGGAACTCTTTTGAAGGAGAGACTAAAAGTTGGTTATATTGAACATTTTTAGATCTAAATATGAGAAGCATGAATCATTGGCAGACTCCAGAAGTTTCTTACTGATGATTGAATAGCTGTCTCAAGGGTAAGTCCCCTATGGAGAGGTCCAGTTAAATGGTTTGACCTCTGACCTCAATTTGAGCAGTGTTACGGCACTGGATTTAGGGTCTCCTGTGCAGAGCCTGCCAGCAACCCGATGTAATTATTCGTTTAGGGAGGTGCCTCCCATGTGCTGCAATTGCACTCAGCTGCAGGAGGTCGAAGGGCCTCTCAAACAGATGCCATGCATTCGACTTTGTCACAGTTATTTCCAACAAAGAATACAGCCAGTGAAGCAGAAATTGCTTTTGAGAGGAATAGGAAAACCTTCCTTGGCAGTGCAGTGACTAATTGTTTCCCATTCACAGAAAAAAAAAAAAAAAGCCTCACAATCCTTTTAACTGTCATAAGTACAAGAAAAAGGTTTTCTGATAGAATTCTGTGTCCTGGCTGTGAAGCAGACTGGTGATGTGGCTGCAGAATCTTTCCCCTCATGGGGTCAGCTGAACAGGGCGTTGCCTTCACTGGCAAGGAAAGGCAGCAGAAAATTGAGAGTGACCAAGCATGCCCTTGGGGTGAATTACTCGTGTCTGCTTTCTATAATGCAGATAATTGCCTCAATTCTCTGCCTCCCTTTGAAGTTAATGAAGAGTTGGCTAAGGCTGGCTCACCTCTGGAAAGGCCTCAGCTTGATTCTGGGCATGTGTTCCACTGGTGAAAGTTGCAGGAATTTCACAGAATACACTGACATTCTGTTTTTCAGGTTCAAGAAGAATAAGCAGTCCCTGCTTTCAAAGGACAACAGTTGAAAATGTATAAGGAAAATGCCGGTTCACAACCAAAAACTTAGGCTACATTTCAAACAAACTGCATTTCTGTTTAAATTGCTTTTCATACCCTATAAACATAAGAGATTAGAAAAATGTAATAATTAAAGGGACTATCATTGCTTCCAAGGTTATTGGGGATTTTTTTGATCCTCCAATGCAAGTAAACTACCTTCTAACATTTCACATGACAGATTAAATAGAGGCAAGAATCTTTTAAATTCTGATGTTAAGAAATGAATTAATACTTGATGTGTTGTTAGTATTGCCTCTGAATGGGTAAGACTCATAGAAGACATCCTTAGACCAATCATACTCCATGGGGACTAGGGCATGTTGGTAAATGGTTGTTACTGTAGTGAACTTTGACTCATCCCTAGATCCACGAATCTATGTCTTTAGCCAGTAGTGGTAAAAGTTGATAACATTTTCTCTTAGCATTTTAACTTGTAGACAAAACCTTGGGACAGCTTGAAAATTTTACCGAAGGACGAAAAGGTGAGATCAGTGACAGTTCCCTGGACCCATAGTTCTTCCAGTTCCTCCCAGTCTCCTCCTCCAGTTTTGCAGAGGCCGGGTACGTGGGCAGCTCCATGGCAACGGGCACAAGTTCCTCCTGCAGATCACCCACAGCATTGCCATGGAGGCCGCAAGACACAGACATGGGCTCTGTTTGTTTTAACGGACTCTTCTTCCCAACTGCTGGCACAGCCCACCTACAGCGACTTCAGGCCCAGTACCAGATGTGGAGGCAGCAGCCTGGCATAGACTGCTCCACCAGCACTTGGGTAAGGTTGAGTCTCTGTAATAGATCCTTACTCTGTCATTCTCAGTGGCCTGCCTTCTCTGATCCAACCCCAATTCATGGATTAATTCAGGGGCTCAGCAGTATCAAAGGACCCAGGTTCTTTCTTGTCTGACATCTTCAGTGGTGTTAGTCTTTAAATTTGTCCTTCTAAAAACGAAACACCTTTCCAGAATTACCCCTCTGGGATACTTTTCTTTCTATCCTATTGATCAGATTTCCTCATAAGCCCGCGCTAAGCCAGACTAGTAGCAAGAGGGCTAGAATTGCCTGGTTTGACTCAGACAGATTAAAGCTGATCTTCCCCCAAATCAGGCCCACTCTGAGCAAGCTGAACCAAATTTGAGTTTGGTGATAGGGACAGAGTGGGTGGCACAGCTACACAGTGAACTACCGGGGGTGTCTGTCATGCTGTATCCAAAGCAATGGGCTCTCGATCTCAAACCAGTGAGAAAATGCTAAACATGTAACATGTGACTTTTAAGGGTTTTTGTCTGGAATAGTAATTTTAAAAAAGCTTTTGTAAAAATAAATTTGAAATTACCCTTTAATAACCCAATATTTACATCCAGGAAACATCTCCATATCCCAAACCTGGTCGTAGAAATTTGCTGTTGTCACACTACCAATCCTGAAACTGGAATGCTATTGTTTCTCCACACTCAGGCACTCAGTAAAACCAGTATCAGCAAACTTCAGCTTGGAAACACACATCCAGTTTTAATTTGAGTAACTGTCACAACATTGTAGCAAAAACTTAGCATTAAGAAAACTACAGGGTGTCCCAAAAGTCGCTATACATAGGGAAAATGGGAAATTGTAACTAAATGTACCTTTGTATGGAGATGTTTGGGATACCCTGTATGTACATGGGAGAAAAATCGGACCAGATGGCACCAAAACCACAATTCAGAATTTGTTTTCTTCAATAAACTATAGGATCAGAACCTTGATCAACGAAGTCACAAAAAGCCTGGTTATAGTGACAAATTCACAAGCATTAACATTAGATTATTTCTTTCATATAAACTGATGATTAAAATTAAGGAGACCAGATCATCAAGTCTTCTGGGCTCTCCCTTCTCTCCTTGCATAAAAATTTATATGGAAATCTAAATCTATGGCAAGGCTGATTAACAATATGAACCAGAAGAGTTCATTAATCTATCTTCATGACTAGAATCACTGAACTATGTAAGCCTGGTGTTAGCAGGCATAACCCAACTTGAGAAATATTAATTCTTGTGTTGATTTCACCCCCTTTCCCTAAGTGGTCTTAGAGATACTGACATTCTTACTCTTCAGGGTCCCCTAAGACTCACCATCCTAAATCTAGTTGCTCACCCTGATATAACCATTTATATAAAACTAGAATAAAATATCTTATTAAATCAATTGTCTTGGTTTCTAGGCCTTGGTTTTTGACCTTTCCACTAAGGTGACTACCTATTCTCTCACCCATTATCAGTTGATCACATTTTGAATCAGCTCCTAGTGGTAAACATTTCTTCCCAGTTCTCAGCGAAAGCCTTGTTGTAACCTCCTGGGCTGACTGTAGCAGGAATGTAAATGAATGAGACAGTTCTCTTCTAAGTTGAATTGGAATCCTTAACATCCAGGCATTTACACTCTTAATGTAGGTAGGAGATCAGCAAATGATGCGTATGTCTTGAAGAGTAATGTGATACCATAAAAGAGAATGGTTACCAGTCTTTACAGTAGTAAAATTGTCTGGTCTGACAAGCCCTTGTCTGGGATTGCACTGAAGAAAGGGGAGATGAAGTCACTGGATATTAAGGATGCTTGTCATGTGTTGTCACAGTCTTGTCTTCATTACATGTACTGGCTGAATATTCTGAAAGAGGCTAGAACCAAGAAAAATGAACTTTAAATGTCTATTTGATGGCAGCGGTTTTTCTGAGGGGAGGGGGTAAATTGATGAGCTTTAGGCTATGGCTTGCATTTGTAATTATAGATCCATGAGACAGTTATAAGTAGCTGAGTCTAATCAGTTAATTTTAATCTCCCTGCTAGACGTTCCTCAGTTTTTAACAGTGGAAAAGAGTTTACCCTGATCCTGGCCCTTATTTATGATTAATGGAACACACAAGTAAAAGGTAGGTAGCAAAAAGGAGGTGCACAGTCAAACTAATCTGTAAGGGAGTTATTCCCCAAGGAACCTAGAAGTGGCTGGAAAGGTATGGAAGTTCAGCTATTTGAGTCTGGGCAGAAACCATAGCCTGCTCTTCTCCATTACATCTGTATTTGCGTTTCTGTCCACTGCTATACCGTCTCACGCTCCATGCTCCTATCAGAAGAATAAGCACGTTGTCGCACCTTCATATGCTCAATGCTGTTTGAGATCTTTTCTATGAATAACAATAGGAGATGAGAAGAGCAACCATTTATTTAAGCACATAGAGCCTGTTTAATTACAGACATTGGGAAAAGCCTAATTGTATTTTTTTTTCTTCCTATAGTATCCAGCAATCCCTCCTGCTGTTTTTTCTCTGTAAAAGTCTTACGTGATGATATGTGAATCAGTCAGAACTTCAATTACCTTTTTATAGTAGCATCTTTATACTACAAATGGTTTGGTAAAGGAAATGACGCCTTACCAAATTTTCTTCTGCATTGTCAGCATCGCTGGCGCTCTCACCAATAAAGACGTGGCTACTTTCTACAGGAAAAAAGAATTTTAAAACATTAAATGAAAAAATTAAACACTGAAATTCTCCCTTGTTCCTATCTCAATATAATTATGGTATTAGAATCCCCTTCGTTACTCCCCCTTTGATGTCTTTCTTTTAACAAACAGCCTTAAAAATGTATTCAGTGTAGAAACACATCATCAGAAACAGCAGTAAATTTGTATGGTTGATTCAGGTGCCCCAGAGGGACCAGAGGCAGTTCAGTCAGCCCAGCAGATCCTGGCTCTTTAGGATTGTTGGCCTGGTTCCTCCCAACTGCTAATAATGCAAAAGTCATGGCCGAACAGGGACTGAGAGTGATGGTTAGAGAAGAACGGAGTACAGTGTCATTTCTCAAGGAAGGCCTCCTTCTGGGCTTTCCTAAAATCTGGCGCTTTTGTACCTATCCTAGATGAAGGTCATTTTAAAACAGTAATAGAAAAGGGAATTTAAAAATATATGAACCACAGTCAAATGAAACTACAGCCAGGGAGCTGGAGGTAGGCGAGGTTTTGTGGCTTTTAGTATAACAGTTTCAAATGTATTGTCAGCCCATCTAACTGCAGAACTATAGAATATTTTTTTTTAAGTGGCAAATACTCTGACATAGTTTTTGCCCATATCTTCTGACTGCTCCTCCAGAACCAGAAGCCATTCTTCTCACTGCTGTGGGAGGCTCACCTGGTTGGACTCCATCAGCAGCATGTCTGTTCCCTCTGGTTTCTAGTTGGGTTAGAGATCAGTGAGAAGGAAGAGTGAAGTCAGGCATTCATTCCCCCGCTCTTTCCCTATAAATCGCCTTGATCTGGCTGTGTCCTTCCATTGATGATCACTCTCCTTACAAGGCAACTGATTTTATGTGACCCTCTCCTTCCAAGTTTTGGGAAGTGCTCCCTGTCCTAGTCCCTTCAAGTTTAGGTTTGGTGGTGAATCAGGTGCTCCTAGCTCTGGGGGAACGTACTGTCTTCTGAGTTCCCTTTGTACAGTTTGGTGTGCCATGTGTTTTCTGTTGGAAACTGACTTATGCAGACTTCCAATGTAGAAACTAAACTGTCATTCTTGAGCAGTGCAGGTGGCACCCCCTCTCTCATAATTTGAAGCTAATCTAATCACAAGTACCATTATATTCAGTCAGGGGTTACCGTTGGGGGACAAATTAGTCTGCCCGTGACCTCTTACATCTGGCCAGCTAAGGGACAGGAACTAGCCTGGCTATTACTACAAATGATCACTGATTAGAAGTGGTGAAACTTGTTTGCTGTGACCCTTCAAACTTTATCTTCAATAATGGTTTCTGCTATAACCAAAATCCCCTAACTTTAGCATGGGCAATAGGCTAATATCAACCAGAAGAACACTTGAAAGGGACATAGGATCTATCTCAACTTGCCAGGGAAGGCAGAGCCTTCTCAGGGGGATGATGAAATAAGGGAGAGCTGCTGGGGGCCTAGGCCTGCCTCTGCCACTAGGTTAGCTACGCAGCTCTAGGTGGTGCACACAAATCTGTTTCACATGCCCGCTTGGCACTTGAGCTCACTTCCAGGATTCCTGTTTCCTGATCTGTAAAATGCAGAGAACAACTAGATCTAATTTTTGCCCAGATCCCTTCCAGCTCAAATTCTGTTAATAAAAGCAAGAAGTTCCATGACATCTTAAGATACTTTAAATTACTGTAAATAGTACAGGTTTGTTGTATAAAATTTAGTTTAGAAAAAAAATTTTAACAAAGATTAAAATGACCCATAAAAACAATGCAGTTTTGATCAGCACCAACCATGGACTAAGCTCAGAGCACAAGAGAACAGAGCTCAGGAATGGAAGTAGTGAGCAGGAAGCCCAGAGACTTACATATCAGGGCTTCCTTCTGAGATGTGAGGAAAAGGGAGAATCTATGGTCCCATCACACCAAAGGCAACTTTTTAAAGTTTTAGCTTCTTTAAAATGTGTTTTATTTCAATAGATTTAGGGAGTACAAGTGGAATTTTGTTACATGGAAGAATTATATAGTGGTGAAGTCTGGGCTTTTAGTGTACCCATCACCTGAATACCCAAAAGGTAATTTATACCCAAAAGGTAATTTTCTACCCCTCACCCGCTTCTGAGTCTCCAGTGTCCATTATACCACTCTGTATGACCATGCGTAGCCATAGCTTAGCTCCCACTTGTAAGTGAGAACAGGTGGTATTTGGTTTTCTGTTCCTAGGTTACTTCACTTAGGATAATGGTCTCCAGTTCCATCCAACTTTCTGCTGTTCTTTTACCTTTGGCTTTTTTTTCTATGCAGGGTAAATAAATCACCCTGTTTATCATTTTTAACACCAGATTAAAATTTTTTGATAAAGAAAACCAAATGATTTTCAATTAACTAGTTCACCTATTATTTATTGAAAACAGTAGGAAAACTGGAAGTAATGGTAGTGTGCTGCAGTGAATGTGGTTGTATGCATGTTGGTATGCCTGATTATTTAACTCAAGATCCAATTCTTAGAGGTAGAATGGTTAGGTGGAAACATAGAAGCATTTTAAAGCATTTGATAAATTTTGTGAATGACTCCAGAAAATTCAGATCTATTTACATGCCCAGTAGCGGCATGTATTTCCATGTTATCTTTATATATGATGTGGAACACCCAGGGGTAGGACCCGAATTATTCATGAGATATTACCTGTGCTGAAATTGTTACTTCTTAACGTACAGACCGGGCAACATTTTACCGTAGGAACTGACAAAATCAGAACAATCACCAAAACCAGAAAAGCTGCCAAAACCAGAAAAAGTCTGTGCCGGGAAGCTGTTCCTTGGCTCTGTTCTAAATAAAACAAAGAAACAAAGTCTGTGAACTGGAAGAAAAATTACCAAATAAGAAAAGTGTGGGTGGGTGTAGAGTATGTTTACTATTTTTAAAACTAGTTATTTTTGCATTACAGGTAGGAGGCAGAATTCATATGCATAATGAAAAGGTCCTTTAGAGATAAAACCAAGAGCCCAGTCTGGATAGGAGAGTTTGTCATGAGCTTACAAATATCTCCCAGTCTCAGTGTCTCTATTGTGGGAAACCTACAGATACCATAGTATTATTGGACCTTGGTGAGGGTGGGAGGGGAGAAAAGAGTCTAAAAACTGGAGAGGCTATAAGTCTATTATACATTTTAAGAGTCTATTGTTTTGCATGGTAATAAGAAAATTAACACACTTTTATAAAAGAATAGTGATGACTATAAACTAGCCTCAGCAGAGTGTTCACTTTAGAGGATAAAATGAGGGTACAGTCCACCTCTGGCTTAGAGAAGATGATATCTTAAGGAAAACAGTGATAAGAAATTCAGAGGTGATAAAAGGTACTGAGCAGAAACCATGGTCTTGAGTTAGAGGTGTCAGATAACCACAGGGATAATAGATATGGTAGTCCCCCCTATCCAAAGGAATATGTTCCAAGACCCCTGGTGGATGACTGAATCCTTGGAC
>NW_012134414.1:1912277-1913808 GCF_000956105.1 Propithecus coquereli
AGGCTGAAAAAAAATAGCTAATCTCCTTTTTCCCCATATAAGGGAGATTGAAAGAAAATTTTTGCTTTGTTACTAATATAAAACAATATTTTTCCTTGGAATTGGATAGGGAAATCAAATTAATTTTTCTGCCCCTTAATATTTTCTTGAACAGTAGTTTACAGACAGAAATTGATCACAGTTTGGGTTTGTTCAAATAAAGGAGAGGAAGGAGTGTTAAAAACTGATTATGCTGTGATAGAGGTGGTGGATATAGAGATTAGACAGAAGGAATAATACTAATTAGTTAAATTTGTGTTTAATTGAAAGATTGGAAAGAATTGGAGCTTGTGACCTTCTAAAAGACAAGTACTCCTTCCTTCTCCTCTGATCTTTTAAAATGCAAAGCAGATAGAAAATCCTGTTTAGAGAATGAGCTGTCGAGAAATACAGTAATAATCATGGATAGATCTGATTCTTTCTGTTTCACAAATGCTTTCATTCAACTCAAATACTCAGTAAGGTAAGATAAAGTGGGAGTATTCTACTTTATCACTGAGGAACTAATGCTGAGAAGTAAAAATGATTGCTTAATGTAAAACAGCCAGTAAGGATTAGCCCCTAGGACTTCAGTCTTGGTCTTCTAACTGCCACAAATGGATTTTCTTTCTTTTTTTCTTCTTTTCTTTCCTTGTAAATCAATCCTCATTACCTCCCAACCTCTGCATAGCACTTGTCCACAGAAAGTCCTATGGGGCCTACCTTTCCTTGCCCATCGTCCCATCCAGTTTTGCTTCAGCAGTGAATTTTCAATAGCACATTCATAAGATGAATTTGATCCTGTAATGTCCAGTGTACTTTTTATATAAGAAGGACCCGAAGACCTGATTTCTTCCATGTTACTTTCAGAGACAGGTGTGGTATTGTCCATTTTCCAGGTGATATTTGAAGGAGGATAAACATGTATGCTGCATATTAAGAAACTGTTTGTGCTCCTCTTCTCATACTTCATCATAGGTGTGAGGAAAGCTATATGAGAGAAAGAAGGGTACATGAAGAATTGTCATCATTAGCTTCTTTATGGGCCATCTGTGCAGAATACTTTTTAATAACCATGAAATGAAAAGCTAAGTTTTATGAGCAAAACTCAGCAGTTACTGAAAGGAAAAAAAAAAACAAAAAAAAAACCCCCATAGAACCTTAAGATATAGTGTAGTTATCTAGAAGGAATACAAAAACAGTTTGCATGGGTACATGTCAACTAGCAATCTCAATTCTCTAGAAACATAGCTGAAAAAGAAATCTAATGGCCTCATTGAACAACCAAAATGAGAGTGTCATGGTCTATAAACCAGAGTTCATGCAGCACTCTAAACTCTCCAGATACGAGCTCAGAGTGCCTACTTGACTCTTTGCTTACACATAATTCTTAGATTTCTGATTCAAGGTCTGAAGCAGCGAAATGGGACAGAAAGAAAAGGAACAAGTGCTGGAAAAAACAACTTATTAGAAAATATTGCCCATATAGATAATTATATGTCATTGTATTATA
>NW_012134414.1:1925043-1929279 GCF_000956105.1 Propithecus coquereli
TGAAATTGCAATGCTTTTGTTCAAGTCATCTTTATTTTGCTTAAAAATGGCCCCAAAGCACAAGAGCAGTAAAGCTGGCAATTTGGATATGCCAAAGAGAAGCCATAAAGTGCTTCCTTTAAGGTGAAAGCTCTTGAGGTAACAACAACAACAAAAATCATATACTGAGTTTTGGAAGACCTATGGTAAAATTGATGAATCTTCTACCCATAAAATTGTGAAGAAAGAAGAAATCTGTGCTAGTTTTGCTGTCGTGCCTCAAACTGCAAAAGTTACAGCCTCAGTGTATTTATTATAAATGCTTAGTGAAGATAGAAAAAGCATTAAATTTGTGGGTGGAAGACAGGAACAGAAACATGTTCCAATTGAAGTCAATGTGTCATACCAGAAAGCATTGAGCATACATGAAGATTTCAGCAAGGGATCCCCTGAAATGAGTGACACAAAACCATTTACTGAAAATGAGGGAATAGGTTGGGATGAAAACACAAAAATTACTGAAGA
The DNA here is from genome assembly GCF_000956105.1 of Propithecus coquereli. Classification (NCBI taxonomy): domain Eukaryota; kingdom Metazoa; phylum Chordata; class Mammalia; order Primates; family Indriidae; genus Propithecus; species Propithecus coquereli. The sequence goes on from NW_012134414.1 coordinate 1,925,548, forward strand.
GGCTGCATCTGCTGAGAAAGAAGCTATTGTAGCATTTCTGACAGAATTGAAGTTAAGGATACCATCCAAAGTAAGTCTTCATTTCAATTGCAATGAAAGTGAGCTCTTCTGGAAGAAAATCCCAAATAGAACCTACATTCATAAAAGGGCAAAGGAGGCAGCAGGGCATAAAACATGGAAGAAGAATAGATTCACTCTGGTACTATGTGGCAATGCACATACAGGGTTTGGTACTATCCATGGTTTCAGACATCCAGTGGAGGTCTTGGAACATATCCCCCAAGGATAATGGGGGGCTACTGTACCTATGTGAAGGAGAGATTATGTAGATATGCTAGGCTGACTTTCTAAAGTATTTTGATATGTATTGTTTTTCTCCCGAAGAAAATTCTGCAAGGTATAGCTGCTTCTCACTTTATCCATAATCCTAAGGTTCGCTCATCTGAGATTTGTCCAAGGTCACATACTGACTGATTCAGCAGCAAAATTTAGCAAGAACTATTTCATTCCATTCAGTTCAGTGCAACTTTAATTGGGAAGATCTATTAATAGATTCTCAGAATCATAAATACCCCCCATCTGGGCCTCCTTTTCAAATGTTGGAGCATCTCCCTGGGCAAGGCTGCAAATGGAAAATTGCAGTTCAGAGTAGAAAACCAAGTTTCCTTAAAAGGGTGGGGTTTAGGGTACCAGGAATATTTGACTTGTTCTCTGTCCTGCTAGGGTGGTTTTCTTGCTATAGGCCTTTTCCTAGGAGGGCAGACCGTCCCCTCAGTCTCAACTGGCCAAGGTTTACTCGAGAATGAGAGGTTCTGAGAAGCCTCTTTGTCGGAGATGAAATGGTCCTGATGTTTCACTTTGCATGAACTAAAAATTAGCTATCTGGGTGGGAAGATGGGCCATATGTGGTCCTTAGGACATTTCTTCCTGATTATTTTTTTACATTCCAAAATGAATGCAACATGAGGCAACAGTTTTAAAAATAGACTGTAGGCTTAACAGTGTATTTTACATAAAACTGACACTCTTATATTTTGGAGAAAAATAGGAGCTTCAAATGCATCCCAAGTTTTTCATTCTATACTCTCCAAGTGGCAGCTCTACAAAAGGGAGTGCTATCACTCAGTGTCTGGAAGCTTCTATTCGAAGACTACATTACCTAGGGACAACTCTGTGCTCTTATTCTCCAAATCTCACTATGTAGAATCCTCAAACTTTCAAATCTTTTATTCCTAATTTTCACAACTGGGATGATAGAAATATTTCTAAAACATATGTTCCACTGACTCAAATACCTTTATTAAAGGGTAGAAAGAGTTGCCATGGTCTTCCATGAGGTGAAATTGATAGTTTAAGCATAGGGAGAACATCCAGCTCACCTATAAAGTCAGTTTTATGAGTAACATTTCATGATTCTGTGGTTGGTTGATGAGAAATATTTTAGATAATGAATTTTGGCAGTTCACAGAGGCAAAAATGGGCTGAATTAGGCATACACTTAGTGCTTCGAATATTGTGTGGTGACTGTTTCTTCTAAGTTCATAGACAGTGCCATATCTCCCCAGCATTCAGCAGGGCCTCAATTTTAGCTCCTAATGTGTCTGCAGCCTCCACTCCCCAAACACCAGGCCCTAAGGCACATATTGGGCACAGAAGTGAACAGAAATTTAAGATGCTTAGTCCAGGAAGTCATCAAAATGTATAGGACTCCTCTTCATTTCTGAAGCCTTGAAATCTTGAAGAGGAAATCTACAGGAGTATTTTTCCCCCCAATATAGGACTTCTGTGTGGTTGAAAGGTGGGTGTGGGTACCTATATCCTGACCAGAAATATCCCTGTAGGTAACATTTTGAGAAGTACTAATGTATTCTTTAAAAGCTAGCCTTTCTGTGTGATATTCACAAACCTCTACTGCTATAACCAAAACTCATTATCCAAACTTACTTGCAACTTACCTACATGCAGTGTGTAGACAGTGAGTAAAGTGTATTTGCTTGAAGAAATATTACATAAATATTCCCCAGTGTCTGAAAGACTAAGATCTGTTAGATTCACAGAGAAGTCACTCTGGTTTTTCAGCTCTTTGTTCCATGAGATTCGGGGTTCATTGATAATTATATTTTGTGAGGAGCTCAGATAGTCAGCCAGGACAAAGGAAGTCCCACTTTCCACTCTGGACCAAGTAACTCTGAAGTCTTGGTTTGGTGGAAAGGAGTTGTTTACAAGTTGACATGAAAGTGAAACATGTTCACTTTGCATTCTATGAAGGTCATCTGACAACAGAATAGAAAAGGAAACATCGTTGAAGATAAAAATTTCAAATGCATTTTCTAAGTCACACTTAGAAAGCAGGGAACAGAGGTGCTAACATTGATATCTTTGGAAATACCTTTTTGGAAAGCAATTAGATATTTATGCTGTGGAGTTTCTTGAAAGAAAAGCTTTACTACCACCATTTTAAAGTTTCCCACCAACACTAGGTTAGGCCTTCAAGAAAGCCAGGGCCAGCTAGGAAAGTGATGTCCCTGGGTTTTAACTCCTACAACTGAAAGTAAACATTCAGGAATGCTGCTACCAGTTACTAACCTAATGTTTTCCCTCTGTTGACCCTTCAGATGCTGGTGTTGCCCAGGACTCCCCTCTTGTTACCTTACCTGCTTCCTAGAGACATATTACTTTTATGACCCCAGCTGCTTCTTAATCTCTTTATCTAGACAAAGTCTCTTTTCCTGCACATAAGAATATTTCCAAGCATGTACAGGTAATTCCCACCACCCGCCCCTGAACTGAACTTTTAGCAGAGGGATTCTGCTGGGTCTTCTCAGTTTGCGTCTCCAGATCCAGCTTTGTCTTATCCTTCCAGTTCTGTAAGCTGAGCTCCATGGACTACCATGGATGGCTCTTCCTGGCTCCAGATTCACCTACTTTCCAGCCTACCTGCAGGTGAGTGATGCCAAAGCAATCCTTCTAAAATGCAAATCTAGAGTCTCTCTGATGCTTCAAGTCCTTCCTTGGTTCCATCCTACCTCCAGGACTGTTCATCTCTTAATCCTCTAGTTTCACCCTCAACAACTTTGTACTTCACAAATCCAGGCAAATTTACTCTTCTGTGCTTTTTACTTTACCTGGAATGCCTATGTTCTCCTGGAATGTCCTACTACTCTTCTAAAATTGCCCTTATGCAACTTCTGTAAGCACATATTCTGTAACAACCCCATTCATGCCCAACCCCAGTGAAAAGAATAAATCACTCCCTTTGTATGCTACATTCCCAGTTTAGTTTTATTTCTGTGTGTTTGTGCTAAATGCTGTGGATCCAGAAATGAGTAACAGTCCACGTTCTTGAGTTCACAGTCTGAAAGTGACAAAGCTTGGCACATAATAGATTCTCAACAAGACAAAACAGTACTGAGCCTAACGTTGGTGCTTCAGGACACTCAATCTGAGTAAACATGAGAAACTGTGATTTTCCAAAGAAAATATTTACAATCTAATACTAATCTTTTCAACCCTTTCCCATGCTTCTGTTGCTGCCTGAGTAATGGAAAATAACATTGGGTGCTCGTACCTTTAACACTGGACTCATGTAAAGGTGGTGAATCACTCAGTATTTTTTTGGTATTTTGAGAATATGAAACCCTGGGGAAGTGAAGGCTGAAAAAAAATAGCTAATCTCCTTTTTCCCCATATAAGGGAGATTGAAAGAAAATTTTTGCTTTGTTACTAATATAA
>NW_012134414.1:1930979-1933708 GCF_000956105.1 Propithecus coquereli
AGGAAGAAAGCATGTAATATAAAAATTAACCTCATTTATAATATAAAAAATGAAATTTAAGTCAATATTTTTTCAATTGTATTGGCAGAAATTTTTAAGATTGATAATACTTGGTGTAGGTAAGACTAAGGGGAAAATCGATACTCTTATGCTAATAGTGTCAGTAATGTATTAAAATCTTCCATTTGGTACTTTGTTTTCAGATCATGTCCCCGTATTAACTGTCAGAATATTTATTATTGTTTGTGATGTATTATAAAACACTGGAAATGCCTGAACATCCACCAACAGGGGAATGCTTGTATCAATTATAACATGTCCATATTATGAGATTAGTACACATTAAAAACAATGTGGTAGATTTCATGTATTCACTGGGAAGGAAGCCCATAGCGTATAAACTTAGGAAAAAGACATTTTAGAAAAACATGAATGATGTCATTGTTTTAGAAAACATTACGTGCACAGTTACCTCCCACCTTTAACACCACATTGTTCATGATTTTTCCAAATGTAGTTCCTACATAGCAGATATAAATTCCTTCATCCACAAGGCTTAATCTTCTGAGAGACAGAGAAGCATTCCCATTGTGAATCTCACTTTGGAAGAGGGATGTCCTGTTTGTATATCTGGGATCTTGCCTTTCCAAATGGTCACTGCCTCTGTAGTAACTGTGAACATTGATGGTACTTTGAGTCTGCCAGTGAATTATGATTTCGGATCCACTCTTAAATGAGCAAGGGAGAATTATGTCTTCATCAAGTCTTCCAATGATGATTTGCTCATTCGTACTACTCAAATAACTGAAGAAAGCTGAAAAGAAGGTATCTACAATCAAGGGCAGAGAATTTATAAAGAGAATTAGTGATGAATGTTTGTCAAGTGTCATATCAAGACTACCAAGAAGAACTTTCCGAAATCAGCAGTCTGACCATTAACAGACAGCATCATCAAGAACTTTTGGTATTCTGATTAATAGAAACAAGCCATGAAGCTCTGGGTTTGAGTTTCTTCAATTTCAATTGAATAGCTGTTTTATTCAATCTAACTGTGAGAATTGGCAACAGCCCAAAGCATAGGGCTGATTTGCTACCCACTTTATCAATAGTCTTGTCTCTCCTCCAATCCTGGCCTGCCACAGTGCTGGAAATTATATATATAAAAGACTCCTGTTAATTTTTCATTCTCAGAACACTTTCATTTTTAACACCTACTGTAACAATAATAAATTAGTTTATTCAGCTAACTAGAGCCATCAGGCCCTGGAAAAGTGAAACAAATTTAGCTTGGTAGGATTAGGAAATACTTGGAGCATATAGAAGACAGTTCTGGGCTCAGGAATCTGCTAGAATATCTGGACATTAGTTTCAAGCAGGAGAGGACATGGAAAGAAGTCCAAAAGGGAAAATGGAGTAATTCATTCACTTTAACTTTAGGACAACTCTCAGGATATCCTATGAGCCAGTTAAGATATAGTTAAGGAATATTATTCTGGATATAAATGTGGATGTCCAATCGTCTTGCTTTTTTTTCTATCAACTTCAGAAGTTCATTTCAAAAGGAAAATGAATCCAACTCAAGAAGTATTTCTGCAAAGAAAATATTTCTAGCCACTTCATATCATTGAAGGCAGTATTCAGTTTCTTTGACCAATTTACAAATTATTTTAAGTAGATCTTGTGCCCTTCTCTATGGATTCTAAGATAGTAGGACTGCAAAGGACCTTATTTATGGACCGAGGAGTAAATTCCTTTGGACTTTGACCAAGACCACCCAAGATGGGAGAATTGGGTGCTCATGTGGCTCTGCCACAGTCTGTTCCCTCTGGGGCACTTTCCACCCCGCCATGTTCCTCCTCTCTTCCTCAGACTGAGTTTCTCTGCAGAGAGATAGAGAGATGTCATAGTATATGCTGAGAGAAAGATATGGAAATGTGGGAAAGGAGAGGAGTGATTATTAACCTCCCTAATTGCTCTACAAAACCCCTCTAATATAATATTTCACTGGATTATTAAGAATGTCTGTCACTGGACCTAGCAAAGCTGATAACGCCTTCTGTCAAGTGTTAAGTACCAAGCTTACACTTAAAATCAATCAAACTTGCCTTTCTAGTGATTTTATTTCTGGTAGCAGATAACAGATTAGAAAGAGCCTTAATCAGAGCAAACAGAAGAAAACATGACTTTTAATCTTCTTGTAGACTTCCAGAATGATCTCTGTTTCTCATTCACTGATCATTTAGGAAAGTTCAAAACGCTGTGGCTATGGAGGCAATAGCCACCTTGCATTGTGTACTCATGTTCCTACTTAATGATACAAAAAACTAAACACTTGTATTATAGAGGAAGTTACCTTGAAATCCGTTCAGAAGTGGTATGAGAATGAGGGAGATAGACAGCACCACCTGTGCCGTCATGTCTTGTGGAGGTCATATTAGTTATGCTATTAAAGAAGCAAAATATACATGTTATAGACTTTAAATGCAAAAGGAAATTAGAAAAGAATTATAGTGTCTGACTCTAGGAAATTATTTAGACTATGGTACATCCACACAAATAATTCTTTTGTAGCCATTAAACATGACATTGTAAAAGATGGTTAAATGGCATGGAAGGAAGTTCTTAAGACTTTCTAGGAGAAAAATCAGATTACAATACAACTTCAAAACAGCATGGTCCCTTTTTAAAAAGAATGCACATTTCTGCACTATGATACTGACAGGACATAT
>NW_012134414.1:1935248-1937731 GCF_000956105.1 Propithecus coquereli
CACACCATTGAGAAATTTGTCCCAGAAATTTCTTGATAATATAGTAGAAAGATCCCCTTTCTCCTGCATTATCAGGATCTCTCTACTAAATCAATTCCATAAGCATAAGTGCTTCAGTATCACGAATCTTAGAAACATGAGAAAAAGCAAAAATTGTTCTGACTCTTGAGTAGCTATCTACCTATTTCTCAGCTCCATTAACTTCTTAAAATAGTTGTCTAAATCGCTATCCCCATTTCTCCCTTCACAATCTCCCCTCATTCCACTCTTGGCTCTTGTCTGCATGACATGTCATAAACTGCCTTTGTCAGTATCACCAAGAACTTCCGTATTACCCAAAACAGTGATATCATTTGTCCCCATCCTCCTCACGCTCACAGTAGTGTTCAATAAATTGACCGTCATCTTCCTCTTGTAAGATTCTTCTCTTGGGTTCTGGAGTAACATATTCTCTGAGTTTTTCCTTCCTCACTGCTGCTCCTTCCTAGTCCTTTCTGGTTCTCCTCTGCTTGCCCTATTTGTGTGGAAATATGGAATGTTTTCAGGTATTCTACTTTCTCTACACTCTCTGCCTAGGAGAGTTCCTCTCATGGCTCTGAATGCAATCTGTACACCAAGGGTTTTCAAACTTACCTACTGAGTCAACCGCTCATTTGACCTATTCACTTAGATGCCCAAAGCTAACATGAACCTTCATTTCCATTTCATTCCCTGTTTCCCTTTTTCCATTGTTCCATGCCCCACCCCAAACAAAACAAGACAATAACATTATCTTGTTCCTCCTCCAGTCTTCATCTCAATAATTGGTACCAAATTCTTCCTGTTGTTTAGGCCAGAAACTTAGAAATCAATCGATTCTTCCATTCCTTTGCATTCCATATCTAATTCATTAACCAGTCTTTTGTTGTTGTTGTTGTTGTTAATGGATTAAACGTCGTTATTTTTCCACTTCTAACTCTATTACCATTCTGCTCCAAAGCCACCGTCATCTCTTGCCTGGATAGCTAAAAAGAGATATCTGTCTGGTTATCATTTTTCTACTTTTGTCACCTTACAATCCACTTTCAACACAGCAGTCGAGTCATATTTTTAAAATATAAATTATTCTGTAACATTCTTCTAATTAAATCCCTCCAGTGGCTTCCCACCACATGCAGAATAAGATCCAAATTCTTAACCCTAGCATCCCAAGGCTTGCATACTCTGACTCCTGGTGCAACCTCTTCCATGGCAGCCCGTAAAATGCATTCCAAAAGACTTGTGAACACAAGTGCTCCAATTCAAGGGTCAGCATGAGCTGAAAATTGGGTACTTGAGAACTATTTAATTCATGCTTTTTGAATGACAAATTACAGTAACCCATTTATCATCTAAGATAAAGTACTACTAATAAAAAAATACACAACCTCTTCTACATGAAGGCTTGATTTAGCATGGTTGAAATAATTTCAGTTTTCAGCTAAATGAGGCATTTAATGAGTATTTGGTCTTATTTTTATGCCTAACTTTTATTTTTAGGCATTTATTTTCTTCCTCAAAAGCAGCCGAAATCTTCCACCTTGAATTAAACTGAAATTACCCAAGTTGCAATCAGCACCCTTACAAAAGGGTTCAAGTATTAGAAGCATTTTGTTCTGGTACATTTGGGCTGGATTTCGATGTGAGGGAGAAAGGCAGAGAGAGGCAGCCTCTGTGATGGAACATGGCAAGAAGAAATTTAGATGCTAAGACTAATCAGATGGGTGAGAAAATCGAGGCCATTTCTATAAGCATAAAATAAAAAGGATAGAACAGCTATTTCTATGCCCATCTTAATAGCTGCAGACCAAATGTACTATAGCCATCAGCACTAATTGTGACAATGACAAACATCACTGCGGTTGGGTCAGATTCTCTAGCCTGCACATTAATAACACTCAAGACCATTCGACAATGTATATGTACTTCAAAGTATGTTGTACATGATAAAAACAATGTTATCTGCCAATTAAATTAAAAAAAGAGACAATCCTGGCCTCATGACTGCTGGTCTCGATCCGGCAAGAGCCACAGAACACATCAATTCTCTTTTATGAAAAAGAAGAAGGTTTCACGTCACTTGCATCATCACTCCAGTTCACAACTTCTGAATTCCTTTGAGGAAAAGCAGCTTCTAGGGTGCTATGTTCTCCTCCGCATTGTTTTTGAATTCGGTGCCTCTCCACGGGGCACTCATGGTGTAGAGCCAATTTATAAAAGAAGTCTTAACAAAAGGAAAACTCTTTGCAGCATCCTGGGGATTTCTCCTTAGCATCCACTTAGATTTTAATAGGATTGACTTTGTTTAGACAGACAAAGAACAAAAGAATAATTTTAAGATTACCCTCTCTTTACTCACAGTATCTCCCCTGATGTGTTACAGTGGAATTCTACCACTTATGGGATTCTTATATTGAGTTAAAATTTTAGATCTCTAAGTTTTTTTTTTGAAAACAGGCTAAGAG
>NW_012134414.1:1940991-1944459 GCF_000956105.1 Propithecus coquereli
GAGTTCAAGAACAAACTTGGTATTTCTTAGACAATTAAGTTGAATAAGATGAATGCTTTGGAAAGGCTAAATAAAAGCAAGTCACAAAAAAATCTGCTGTTGGATTAGGTGTAGGAGAGACAATGGTAAAAGACTGAAAGCAAATCATACAGGTCTAGAAGGAGTTGGACTCTTTTGTAACAATTTGAATGCAGAATTCTCTGGCCATTTTCGAGAAACAAAAACTGGGAATACTGAATAGCGAATTATTGATTTAGCTTTTTCTGTTATTACAGAAAAATAAAACAGTGGCCCATACAGGACAAGACCTTGATTCCCTCTTCCCAAAAATCTAGAAAATGGATAGATGTTCATGTTTTTTTTTTTATTTCAAATATTATGGGGTACAAACATTTTGGTTACATATAATGCCTTTGCCTTGCCCAAGCCAGGGCTACAGGCTTGCCCTTCCACCATATAGTGTGCACCACATTCATTAGTTGTGAGTTTACCCACCCCCACCACACTCCTCCCACCTGACCAGCACCCAATGAATATTACTTCTATGTGAGCACCTTAGTGTTGATCAGTTAGTACCAATTTGATGGCGAGTACATGTGCTGCTTGTTTTTCCATTCTTGTGATATCTTCCTTCGAAGGATGGGCTCAAGCTCTATCTAGGATAATATAAGAGGTTCTAGTTCACCATTGTTTTTTGTAGTTGAGTAGTATTCCATGGTATACATATACCATATTTTATTAATCCACTTATGTATTGATGGGCACTTGGGTTGTTTTCAAATCTTTGCAATTGTGAACTGTGCTGCTATAAACATTCTAGTGCAGATGTCTTTATTATAGAATGTCTTTTTTTCCTTTGTTATATGCCTAGTAGTGGGATTGTTGGATCAAATGGTATTTCTAGTTTTAGCTCTTTGAGATATCTCCAAATTACTTTCCATAGGGGTTGTACTAATTTCCAGTCCCACCAGCAGGGTAAGAGTGTTCCTGTCTCTCCACATCCATGCTAGCATTTCTTGTTTTGGGACTTTTTGATAAAAGCCATTCTCACTGGAGTTAGTTGATATCTCATTGTAGTTTTGATTTGCATTTCCCTAATGATTAGAGATGTTGAGCACTTTTTTATATGTCTGCTGGCCATTATTTTGTCTTCTTTTAAAAAGTTTCAGTTCATGTTCTTTGCCTACTTTTTGATGGGATTGATTTTTTCTTGTTGCTTTTCTTAAGTTCTATGTAGATTCTAGTCATCAGCCATTTATCGGATGTGTAGTATGCAAATATTTTCTCCCATTCTGTAGGTTGTCTATTCACTCTAATGATAGTTTCCTCAGCTGTGCAGAAGCTTTTTAATTTAATCAGGTCCAATTTATTTATTTTTGTTGCTGCTGTGATTACTTTGAGGGTCTTCTTCATAAAGTCTTTGCCTCGGCCAATGTCTATAAGAGTTTTCCCAACATTTTTTTCTAGAATTCTTAAGGTTTCACGCCTTAGGTTTAAGTCTGTTATCCAGTGTGAGTTGATTTTTGTGAGAGGTGAGACGTAGACATCCAGTTTCAATCTTCGGCATGTGGTTACACAGTTTTCCCAGCACCATTTATTAAATAGGGATTCTTTTCCTCATTGTATATTTTTGTCTGCTTTGTCAAAGATTAGATTACATTATGAGGGTGGTTTTATATCTGGGATCTCCATCCTATTCCAAAGGTCCATATCTCTGTTCTTGTGCCAGTAACATGCTGTTTTGGTTACTATAGCCTTGTAGTATAGCTGGCAATCTGATAGACTGATGCCTCCCAATTTGTTCTTTTTGCTTAAGATTGCTTTGGCTATATGAGGTCTTCTCTGGTTCCATAGGAAGCATAGAATTATTTTGTCTAGATCTGTAAAAAATAATGATGGTATTTTGATAGGGATTGCATTAATTCTGTAGATCACTTTAGGTAGTAGGGACATTTTAACAATATTGATGCTGCCAATCCATGAGCATGGTAGCATTCTCCATCTGTTTATAACTTCTACAATTTCTTTTTTCAGCGTTTAGTAATTCTCTCTATATAGGTCTCTCACCTCTTTTGTTAAATATATTCCTAAATATTTAATTTTCTTTGATGTCATTGTGAAAGGTGTTGCATCTTTGATTTGACTTTTGGCTTGACTGTTATAGGCATGTATGAATGCCACTGATTTGTGTGCATTGATTTTTTATTATGAGACTTTACTGATTTATCAATTCCAGGAGTCCCTTGGTTGAATCCTTGGGATTTTCTAGACATAATAGCATATCGTCAGCAAAGAGTGAGAGTTTGACCTCTTCTGCCCCCATTTGGATACCTTAATTCCCCTCTGTTGTCTGATTGCTTTGACAAAAACTTCCAGCACTATGTTGAATAGAAGTGGAGATAGTGGGCAACCTTGTCTGGCTCCAGTTCTAAGTGGGAATGCTTTCAATTTTCCCCCATTCAGTATGATATTGGCTGTAGCTTTATCATATGTGGCTTTAATAATTTTAAGATATGTCCCATCTGTGCCTATTTTGTTAAGAGTTTTTCTCATAAAAGTGAGCTGGATTTTGTTAAATGCTTTTTCTGCATCTACTGAATCATATGGTCTTTGTTCTTGCTTTTATTTATATGGTAAATTGCATTTATAGATTTGCATATGTTGAACAATCCTTCTATCTCTGGTATAAAGCCCATCTAGTCATGATGAATTATTTTTCTGATGTGCTGTTAGATTTGGTTGGCTAAGATTTTGTTGAGGATTTTTGTGTCTATGTTCATGAGGGATATTGGTCTGTAGTTTTCTTTTTTTGTTGTGTCCTTTCCTGGCCTTGGTATTGAGGTGATATTGGCTTCATAGAATGAGTGGGGAGGATACCATCCTTTTCAATGTTGTGGAATAATTTCTACAGTATAGGTATGAGTTATTCTTTGTTATGTTTGGTAAAACTCAGGTGTAGCCCATCTGGTCTGGAACTTTTTCTATTGGAAGATTTTTAATTGCTTCTTTAATTTCTGTGCTTGATATTGGTCTGTTCAGGAATTCTATTTCTTCCTGATTGAGCCTAGGGAGGTTGTGTGTTTCTAAGAATTTGTCCATTTTCTCCATGTTTTGTAGTTTTTGGGTATATAGATTTTTATGGTATTCAAAGATAATGTTTTGTATTTCCATGATGTCTGTAGTGACCTCTCCTTTTTCATTTCTAATTGAGCTTATTAGTGTCCTTTCTATTTTTTGTCCATCTAGCAAGAGGGCTGTCAATTTTGTTTATCTTCTTAAAAAAACAACTTTTGGTTTTATTAATCTTCTGTGTAATTCTTTTGTTATCGATTTCATTTAGTTCTTCTCTGATCTTAGTTATTTCTTTTCTTCTGCTAGGTTTAGGATTGCTTTGCTCTTCCTTTTCCAGTTCCTTGAGAGGGTTTATTAGTTTGTTGATTTGTCAACTTTCTGTCTTTTGGATGTGAG
>NW_012134414.1:1944968-1954005 GCF_000956105.1 Propithecus coquereli
CATTACTGTTTATCATGTTATTTAGATCAAACAGGTTTGCTTTATGTATCTCCTGTGTTGGGTGCATAAATATTAAGAATTGTTAAATCTTCTTGTTGAATTTTTCCCTTCACCATTATATAGTGACCATCTTTGTCTTTCTTTACTTTTGCTGTTTTAAAGTTTATGTTATCTGATATAAGAATATCTACCCCGGCTTTCTTTTGGTTTCCATTTGCCTGGAAGTTTGTTTTCTAACCTTTCACTCCTTGAGTCTGAAAGTGTCTTTGTGGGTAAGATGCATTTCCTGGCGACAGCAGATACTTGGATTGTGTTTTTTAATCCAGTCAGCCAGTCTATGTCTCTTTAGAGGACAATTCAAGCCATTCACATTTATTGAGAGAATTGATATTGGGGGTATATTTCTGTTCATACTGTTGGATAAATTTTTATTGTTTTGTTTTACCTTTTGAACCATTGTGGAATCAGGATTCTGGACTTTAACTCTTGAGTGACTTTACTTTGGTGGGTGTCTATTGAACTGTTCAGTGTATAATGCAGGTGTGAGTACTTCCTACTGGGAAGGTCTGGTCTTTGCAAATTCCATCAGTGATTGCTTATCTGGGAAAGTCTTTATTTCTCCCTCATAGATGATGCTTAGTTTTTCTGGGTAAAAAATTCTAGGTTGGGCATTATTCTGTTTTAGAAGATTAAGGATGGGCCCCCAGTTCCTTCTGGCTTGTAAGGTTTCAGTTGCAATGTCTGCAGTTAGTCTGTTAGTTTTCCTTTGTAGGTTTATCTGCTGTTTTCATCTTACTGCTCAAAGGATCACCTCTTTTGTGCTTACTTTGGCCAGCCTAATAACTATGTGAGGTGGTAATTGCCTTTTCACATTGAGTCTCCCAGGAGTTCTGTGTGCTTCTTGTACCTGAATATCTAGACTTCTGTCCAGGCCAGGTAAGTTTTCCTCTATTATTCCAAGAAATAGATTTTTCAGCCCTTGTGTATTTTCTTCTTCTTTCTCCAGAATGTCTGTAATTCTTATGTTTGGTTTCTTTACATAATCCCATATTTCTTGTATATTTTGTTCATGTCTCTTGCTTCTGTGTTCTTTTTTTTCATCTGATTTGTTTAGCACATAAGCATTGTCTTCAAAGCTCTGAGATTCTTTCCTCTGCATGATCCATCCTATTCTTAAGGCTTTCCACTGTGTTTTGTAGTTCCCTGAATGCTTCTTTCATTTCTAGTATTTTTGTTTGGTTCTTTTGTAAAACTTCAATTTCTTAGAGAATTTTTCATTCACTTCCTGTATTGTTCTTGTGGCTTCTTTGCGTTGAGTTTCTATTTTCTCTTCAATTTCATTGAGTTTTCTTACAGTCCATATTTGGAATTCTTTCTCTGATATTTTAATCATTTCATTTAAGCTGGTGTCCATTGTTGAGGATGTAATGATTTCTTTTGGTGGTGAATTTTCTCTCTGCTCTTTCATGTTTCCTGCATTCTTTCACTGATTCTTTCTCATCAGGCTACTTGGTCAAGAAGTGGGGGTGCTAGGACTGGTTTATGGCCCTATCTCCAAGTCCCCAAGGGTCATTCCTTGACAGTGCTGGGGAGAGGTGCACTGGTCCTGGATCGCCTTAGGGGTAATTTGAGCAAGTTGGGTTACCTCTCACCTATTGTCTTCACCTATTGCCAATGGAAATTAGTGAGTTTGGTCCCCCAGCTCAAGCTCCCAGCTGGTGGATCGCACTTGTGGGTATGACTCCACTGTCCTCTAATAGCTTGAGATGGAAGGCACTATGTTAAGCTATGGGGTTACCCTCTCTGTAGTTGACTGCAGTTTGAGTGGAGCAATTGGAGGAGCAATTATTGAGGTAATCCAATGTCTCTGTGGTAGGCTCTGGTTCTCAGGATGGGGTATACAAATGCCCTGATCTTTGGGAGGGGCCTTGCCACTCCTGAGCATTATGTGGACCCTGTTCCCCCTTAAGGTGAGGGTAAGGGAAAGATAGATCACAGCTGGTGTGCGTAAGCCTGAGTGTGTGTGCTTCTGTGGTTGCTTGATCTGCCGCTAGGGGGAGCTGCTAATATGTTATTCAGGGCTCTTTCACCACACTTGGAAGGCTGCTCCTGATGGGAGGGGTCAATTGGTGTAATTGCTGACATCTCTGGCCAGGTTTTTCCTTGATTGTCCACAAACCCCAATGCTGGCGGCTGCCCAGACCTGGAGAGCAAGCCCTGGAATTATGTTCTTATTAGATGACCTAAGCTGGTCCAGTGGACCAAATCAACAGGCTGCCGACTATTTTTCAGCACCAAAGCCCAGCAGATTCATGCCAGTCGCACAGAAAAATCAGCTTTTCTCGCTTCTCCCCACCTCCGAGGCAGAGTCCACCATGCCTGGCACAAAAGTCCCCAGGCTGGGGGACTTTTGGGCTGTTGCCCAAAAGTGTCATGTGTAGCAGCATCTCCAGACTGGGGACCCCAATGATGGTGGCTGTCTGCCCCTGGAGAACTAGTGTTTATGTTTTAAGTTTAAAAATTTCAAAATGTATAATTTGGATACCTAATTTTTTTTAAACTAGTCCAACTACTGACCTGACTGTGTGAGGTGTAAGGACTTCCACTGAAGTAATGAAAGCTCTGAAACGCTGTAGTGAACTCTCACCACAGATAACATGAGACAAAGTTTCTATAACATAGAGTAGGATCAATCAAAGAATCTGGGCGATGCTGAAGTAGGAAGCTTCCTCTGTAAGGTTGATTTAGGTTTATCAACTAATTCTAATATCAGAATTCCTTCCTGTGCTGGTCATGGCTGTTCCATTTTAAATACATCTAATGCATGGTAAATGATATATCCAATACTCCTCATTCCCCAGTATGACATTAATCATTTTCACTCAATCCCTGTGTCATCTTTTCAAATCTATAAGTAAAGGACTCTTCTTTGTGTCTACATATCCAGGTGTTGGGGTGGGTGAGTTGTAACTGGTTATCAGAATCAAGGATTTGGTGCAAAGAATAGGCAAAACCCAATCTTTAAGAGACTTATTCCTAGCTGTATGGACCACTTAGAGCTTTTATTAAGTGACACTTTAAAATAATCTGCTTTCTGGCAAGTAGTTGTGCCTATGTATACCTGAATTAGTGGCTTCCAGTCCTTAGAATTTAAAGCTGCTGCTAACCCAACTAGCTAGTACACAAGAAAAGCAAGACTCCTGGCCTAGATCTGTGTTTACAGCTCAGTGAGTCATTTCCAAAGTACAGTGGTTATCATGTTTGCTTTGTGCCGTGAGTTTTCTGTACAGCTCGGTCAATTCTGCCAAATAACTTTTGTTTGTAAAGTTCCACTAAAGCCTTGTCTTCTACTCACAATCCATTCCTAAGTTACAGCCAGAAAACATTCAGGTTCTGAGAAACAAGCAAAGACAAAATACCTCAAATTTATCTTGATCTCATAGGAAATAAGACTAGGTCTTTCTGTGCTACCCCACACTGTCATCTAGGAAGTTTAACATCTTTCCTGCCATTAAAAATATACAATTTGAGTATCATCTATGGGTCACAAACTGTACAGGGATGAATCAGTCCCTAATCCCAGAAAGCTCCATCTGGTACCAAAAGATAGGTGAATTATGTAAACAAACAAATCATAATACAGAGACAAAGACAGCAAGAAGGAGTCTCACCAGGTGCTGTGGAAGGACAGAGGAAAAACATTTGAGCCTGGTGGGGGCAGGGTGTTAAGGAAAGCCTCTCAAGGCATCAGTTTTGAAGGACAAGGAGAAAATGTCCTGTCAGAAGGAGTAGAGAGAAGCATAGTAGGGTAGGATATTCCAGACAGATGATAGAACAAAGATGCAGCAGCAAGAACATCAATCCTATGTGATAAGAATACCAAGCAGGCCACATGGAAGAGAAAGTGCTGGAAAGATGTACAAGGGCTAGATTATGGCCATTCTTGTGATCCACACTAGGAAGGCTTATGATGAAGTGAGATTTGTATTTTAAGAAGATCACGCCAGTGGAATTATAGTGGTTGAATAAAAAGAGCCGATCTAGAGGCATCGACTAAGTAAATTTAACAGGAAGTTGTTTAAAAGAAAGCATTAGTATGAAATGGATTCTGTGACAGATACCAGTGCCATTTCCCTGCTTCCTGGCTGACAGAACTCCTTCTCTGCCCAGCCGTGTTGTAGGACGTGACTACCTTTATTGAAAAGGGAGAACTGAGAGAGTGTACCTAAAGGGCAAATTAAATGACCGTGACTGGGCCAGGATGGGAGTGAGAGCCTCTAAATTTGGGAAAGGAGGGGTTGCGGGGGTGGCCACTGTGAAGCAAAGTTGGGTATGGGGTGAGGAGTGGAAGTCAGTCAGAGCTTCTTAGTTTTCTTAGAAACTGAGAGTCCACTAACTAATCATATTTGCATGACTTTTGAGTGTTAGATCCCAATTATAATGCCTGTGTGTCTGTTAGGTAGATAGGAAGGAACCTCCAAGACTCTCCTAGGGATAAAAGTGGGTGCTTTGCCTTGGTGCTGCCTCGAGCAATTTCCCCACCTGGGAATAAGGACAAGCGTGGTCCATCTTGGTGCTGCCCCACTTTAATCCTGCCTCGAGCAATTGCTACATCTGGGGGAGGAGGGAATGCCCTACAAATCTGCCAATCAGAACTTAGCACACCAACTGCAAAAGAATGAGAAGTACAATAGGGTCTGGAAGGTGACCTAGGACAACTTAAAGCTAATTATCATGTCATTAGCTTAAATCTACATTGTGGTTCACCCCTTTCCCCCAAAAAGACTTTCAGAGAGGCTCATGGGAGATCCACATGCGCAGTAAGACTCAGGTCATATAACTCCCAACTGTCCATCAAAGTAGTTCATGGTGATGTCTGAATCATAGGGAGGGCCCAATCCAGACACTATGAAGTGAGACCCAGACCATAGTCAAGGCCCTTTTTGTTATGATGAGAGGCCCATTTGCTGTCGTATATAGCAAACCTATCTTGCTCTTGCTCTGTAATACTATCTTTCTTTCCTTAATAAACCTTGCTTCGTGCTTACCTTGCTTTCAGTGTGTTTGGTCATTCTTTGGCCAAGAGCACACCAAGAACCAACATTTCAGACTGCTGACTCAACATGTACACTTTCTCCTACCTCTAAGTCTGAGCCCAAGGAGAGTAGAATAGTGTGGCCAGCCTCTTGCACCGCTTTGTCTCAAAAATGAACTACTGAAATCAAACCAAAACACACATACCACATCTTGACACTGCTTTGGACAATGGGACATAAACAGAGGTCTATTGGAAGGATTTCTGTAAAAACCTTTTTTCGTATAAGAAGGATAGATGCAACAGCAGAAGTTAAGGGCAAATCCCTTCCCTCTACTTTCTGAGCATTTATTTCATGCCTGGAGCTGTGGCATCCATCATACAATTGGTGAGGCAATAAGTATGAGGATTAAAAACATCAACATAACAAGAATGACACAATAGAAATATGGAAAGAAATTGGGTTTGTAATGACATTGTTGTGTCCCTGCTTCTGACTGTTCTGGATCCTGTACATCTAGACTTCCTGTTAAGTAAGTAACACATTTAAACTACTGTGAGCTGGGTCTTCAAATGTCTCTGAATGTTCCAAAATGACACAAAATGAAAATGACTGATGCAGAGCTACTGACTCAGGGCCTAGGCTCCATCTTTGTTTATACAAATAAATCAATGAAAAAAGTAATCTCTTTCACCACAGTGAAATGTTGAAAGAAGTTGTGTCATATTTTAAAAGAGTAATGTAAAATGTAGGAGACATACATTTGCTTGGTAATGGTAGCAAAAACACTTTTAATTTTGAAGCTAAAACAAACATTAGTTATGAGCCATTGGAAGTTTGTAGTAAGTTTAATGTGCCTTATGTTTTTTTATAGGAGTTTTCTAGTAGTGAAACCACATTAACTTTAAAATTCCTATTTCTTTTTAGTGTCAATATTAAAAGGAAAACACTCTCAACTAAAGCATTGTCTTACAAATATGAAAATTCTCTTTTATACCACAAGAAAAGAGTTTGGCTAGCTATTTCACTCTCCAGGATCCCTGTTACCTTATTTCTTTCAAAGAAAAGGAAGAATAAATCCTTGCTTTCAAGGGGCCTTTAAAAATAAGGCTATAATGTAGTAAAGTAACTTCATAGTATACGGCTAGGATTTGAATATTTGTAGAAAGAATGAATTTGACATCTTGTGACATACTTATGTGTATTTCAATGCCATAAATTCACTGTTGAATTTATAAAGACTAAAGAAAGGACAATATAAAAGCTTTAATTTGTTGTATAGACTTTCAAATGCAGAGACCTTGAGTTTGACTCATTTGGACATGTGGGCACATTGGTCCATTCATACAAATCAAGCTGCCCAGATGCACCAGGTAGATCAATATCTGGTCAGTTTTGTTTCTACAGTTAGAAATTCTCCTATGGAGTTTTTCGAGTTTAGTAAATACACTGGCAAATTCAGCAGAGAGAGATTGATTGGTCAATCAAGCAATGCTGAGTGATATATAGTATAAGAGGATCTTTTTAAGTGGGATGTCTTTGCCCATGTCCCCATCTGTTTAGGCAGTGAGATCCAGGCCTGGTACGATTCACTATGGAATGAGTCTCCTTATACTGGCTTCCAATCCCTTACTGTCAAAAGATCAGCTACCACCTTCTTTGAAAAATACGAATCCTCTCATCTCCTCTCCTTTCTATCAAACCCACCTTCTGCCAATTCCTCTGTGTCTCAATTCTGTCCCCTCCTATCTTTCCCTAGACCTCAGCCCTTCTCCCAATGCCCCCTCACATGGTGGCTCTCTCCCCATGCCTGCATACATGCTAAATGACATTCCTTGACCCTAGAGGACCCTGTCCTCTAGTTTATAATCCTACTTCCCAACTACTTCTACCCTCTGGGTCTTACCTGGGACCTTATCTATGCCATTCCTTCTCACACCAGTCTGACTAAAGTCCTTTGAACCAGACTTTTTCTTCCTACAAATCCTGAAATTACTTTTGAAAGGCCCTAGTGGCACACTGACAAACCCAAAGACATTCTTAATCCACACAGAAGCTATTCAGCCACTCTTACCTGGCCAAATATGAGATTTTTTTTTTTTTTTTTGTATTTGTGGTCAGCTTAAGGGGAGGAATTGGCAGATCAGAAGAGCAGATTCTTTAAATAAAGATGAATGAAAGAACCAATGAGAACAATGTTTACTAAGAGGTTCTACCCGTTTAAAAAAAATCTATAATTTTCTTCTGCATTTTATTAACCTTTTGTAGTAACAAATGTAACACACCTTTCAGTGCTAATAAGAAAATAGTAATATACGTATATTATATGCTATATCTTAATACAGTAATATGCCATAATTCTAAAAACAATCATATGAAGTATAGTTCCAATTCATTGATGAAGACATTGAGGTTTACAGGGATTAAGTAACTTGTTCAAGATCACAATTGACAAATGGCAAATTCAAGACTTTAAACTGCATCAGGATCATGGCTTTGAAGCCCATTAACCACTCTACTGTGAAACTTCACAGGTCATCATCAGTGATTTACTACCCCAAGGCTATTTCCCCCAAGAACCAAAGCTCTAGGAGTAGACAGTTCCTTCTAGTGAAAATTTAATCTTTTGTGAATCTTGACTTTTTGCGATCTTGGTCCTGATGATGAGAAGTTATTTTTTTTCAGGGAGTGTCTGATGGTGATTGTTAAACTATATATGGTTTTACAGCCATAACTACTATTAGACCTGTATCACATCAGGAAAGAGGTTAGTGCAACAATTCCGCAATGGTCTCTCTGCTTCCAGTTGCTCAGCTTTCCTATGGACAGGGTAAACAGGTATTTTATTATTTATTAATAGTATCCTCTTTCACTTTCAAAAGTGTCCTAGTTTGAATGATAAATTATATAGTCATCCTGTCTATGTACTATTACCATTAGTCTTCTGAAAACATTGATTTCAACCTGTAATTCATCTGCTCAAAAATCAAAAGCTCCTACTAAGTATGTAGGGGACATTTCTGCTTGCCCAGCACCCCGCCTTCAGGACAACCCTCCTTCCCCATTTTATTGTTGGGCAGGGGTTACTGTTAACCAGTGGTGATCACAACGTCCTGCCCTATCACTCCAAAGGTAGGCTAATAATTCAGTTGTGAATAATCATGGCAACCTGTCCAAAGAGGCAGTAAGCAAGTGATCCAAGAAAGACCAGAGCACTATTGGAAATTAAACAGGATCTCTTTCTGGTAGGCTTGTAGACTAGGAAAATGTATTTGGAACCACTGGCAGCAATAATTCCTGCCATACAAAGAGAACTTCACTGGAAAGAAATCAATGATGAGGAATGAATAGGAAGGCTGAAGGTGAAGCGCTTGATAGTAAGCAGTAAAGTGCATGACACTGAACATGAATGCCCTCCAATAAGCATTTCCTGATGACTTGGTTCTCATACTTCTTAATTCAATTCTGTAAACCACCCTAATATCTAACAAAATCCCTTCTGCTTAAGCTCATTTGAATTGGGTTTTTATAATGCACACAGAAAAGTAACCTGACACCTCATTCCCCAAAAGTTCACCTTCAATAATATCCAAAGACATGATAAATATTTTAATAAAGGCCCCATTTCCAACCTGGCAGAATAGCGAGATATATATAGACAAGTATCTCTGTATATATACGTACACATGCAGTTATATGCACATGCATATATGTTTGATATTTACTTCTGGGAAGGATAACTTGGAGAGAGTTGCTTATATCATGGGCGATGCCATATGCTGATATTTAACTTCCTGGACAGCAATTTGGTGATATTTATCAAATGCCTTTAGAATTGCAAGACCTTTTGTATCATTTAAGGTGAGTTTAGTGATAAGCCACAAACAGGTTTAGGATTTAAGCAAGAAGGAAATTAGAAAGACACTGGGGAACTCCAGGACTGAAGACCAACCAAGCATCAAAAAAGAGCAGACTCTACCTAGAACTTGAAAAAATCAAAC
>NW_012134414.1:1954195-1966352 GCF_000956105.1 Propithecus coquereli
CCTCTGTGGAAAAGAATTTGGAAATACCTCAAAGAGCTAAAACTAGAAATACCATTTGATCCAGCAATAGCACTATTAGGCATCTACCCAAAAGAGCAAAAGACATTCTATAATAAAGACATCTGCACCCGAATGTTTATGGCAGCACAATTCACTATTGCAAAGATGTGGTTACAATCCAAGTGCCCGTCAATTCATGAGTAGATTATTAAAGTTTGGTATACGTATACAATGGAATATTACTCAATTATAAGAAACAATGGTGATCTAGCACCTCTTATATTTTCCTGGATATAGCTTGAGCCCATCCTCCAAAGTGAGATATCACAAAAATGGAAGAATAGGCTCCACGTGTACTTGCCATCAAATTGGCACTAACTAATCGACACTAAGGTGCTCACACGGTAGTAATATTCTCCAGGGATTACGGGGTTGGGGGTAGGTAAACTCACAACTAATGGACGTGGTGAGCATTGTAGGGGGGAAAGGCACACCCCAAATCATGGTTTGGGTGTGGCAAAGTCATAACATGTAACCAAAATGTTTCTACCCCCATAATATCAAGAAAGGAGGGGAAAGGAAAGGAAAGGAAAGGAAAAGGAAAAGGAAAAGGAGAAGGAAAAGGAAGAGGAAAGGAAAAGGAAAAGAAGAAGAAAAAAAAAAGCAAGCAGTGGCCCAGACAATTCCAAGAAGTCAACAATAGGAACCCTAAAGACTTCCTGAGTTCTGTCACATAAGTGACTCAGTTCCCATCAAATTTCACCTGGGAGGGTCTCTGTTCTACTTTCCAAATTTTCTGGAGAGAGCAAGACTTAGTTATGCATTTCTACCCTCAGGAAATCCAGCCATGGCTAGGACATTCAGTGACTGGGGGAGGGAGAGAGAGCAACAAGAAATAAGATGCGTTGGTATACATGTATGCATTCACCTTTGGCTTCCCAACACACACATGCCTGTACAGCCAAAGATGCCTCCACCTACCACCACCCAAACACTATGAATGATGGCAAACTTGCTCACCTCCATCACAGCAGGAAGTAACCAAAGTTACCACAGCTGCTGCATCCAGGAGTAATAATAGATTTCACAGGGCCACTGCTCATCAAGATCAAACTATTTGCAGTAAAGGAGCATTAAGCTTTTGTTTTCTTTTGCTTTTAATCTGTCATGGACACATTCACTGAGAAAATGCAACAACAATGAATTGCTAGGAAAATGAAATTTAAAAGAACGTAAAATGCAAGCCTCAATTTTTATTATTACATACAATAGGCATAGAAATTTTAATGCCAAATTGACAGAATTTTAAATACTCGGTGTCCTTACTTCTCTTCTCTCACCATGAAGCAGTAATAAACAGCTCATACACTAGCCTGCAGACCCCCACTTTGAGTAGTACTGCTCTAGATAACATCAATTCCCCCTCAAATTCTGCTTCATCCCATGGTCCAAAAGGCATACTTTACCACTACCAACATATTCTGTATACAATGTCAAAGAAAGGAGGACATTTTGTTCTAAGTAATGACATAGGAAGCAAGGAAATAAGTCTCCCTTTCTGCCGTTTATCCCTAAGCCAGAGCTGGTCTTCCCTTTTCTAATATCCATTCCGTGACCTCTTTACTTTCGACATCCCTTCAGCTACTTTCCCAATGGGATAACCTGAACCTTGATTCTTGAGCTATTTCCGTTCTTGGTGGTCTTGCCTATGGAAGGGCAACCGTCATCCATCAACTTTTCCCACTGAGCACATTAGAAAAAGAAAGGGAGCCACTAAGCCCCTGTTCCTTCTAGGTTCAGTTATGCAACGGCAGGTAAGTGCATCTCTCCTTATTAGGCAGGGTCAAGTCGCTCCAGCCAAGACAGTATTCCACTTTCTGCCATTTGTCCCGTTATAAAGAGCCCAGCCAGCTTTAGTTTCCAACCGGAAGAACCACACTGTACTTATGATGAAACCATTCCTCCCTTAGGTACTGATAAGAGTGAGTGACACTAAAAAGGACAATGAGTAAAAATTTTGAGATTAATTAGTTATAATTGTTAGACATATCAGTCCCTCCTCACTCCTTGGTTCCTAGATTCGTATCTTCTAATTGTGGGGAAACAGTGCCTTATTTCAAATGCTGGTCCAGAGCCTAACCAGCATTCTGCAAAGTAGCTATATCACC
Source organism: Propithecus coquereli (assembly GCF_000956105.1). Taxonomy (NCBI): domain Eukaryota; kingdom Metazoa; phylum Chordata; class Mammalia; order Primates; family Indriidae; genus Propithecus; species Propithecus coquereli. Next base: position 1,956,364 of record NW_012134414.1, read on the forward strand.
AGGTAGAAGAAAATATCCTGTGAGATTACAGTGCTAAGTCTTTAGGGACCATTCCACCATGTCAAAAGGCTAACTGCTTCATTAATAGGGAACATAAAACTGTGAATTAGTCCATTGTCTTCATTCTTTGTTTTTGATTAAGGAACTCCCTTTATAGCCAATTTGGGTGGGATAACAAGATGGCATATAAAACATTCAAAAAGTTTGCAGTTAGTTCCAGCAGAGGCATGGCCAGGAGGAAGTAGGTAAAGGGGAATGCCGTTCCCTTCCATAATGAGAGCAATTAAATAAAATTCAGCAAGGGGCTGACTTGTGTTTGCTAAGTGGGATGCCTATCAGAGATGTGGGCTGGTCCCTAAGGCTGACAAATTGAATGCTCAGCTCTGGTAGCAGCGTGCTCTGCTCTGATGAGGGAAAAGGCCATGTGGTGGGGTCTACGCAAAACCTCCATCCCTACTCCCATGGTTGTCTTAGTCACCTTCCATTTGGATGCCCATCAGAAAGGTCCCACAGCAGAAGCAGCTCTCAATCATATGAATAGGCATTAAAGCAGTCAGCTCAGCTCCTTTTTACACTTGCTCAATGGACTCCTGAACTATCTCATGTTCTGGATCCATTCTGAAATGCTCCATGCTCACATCCTTTTCATCAATTCTCTAGTCAGCCTTCCTCTATGTCCTAGACCAATGTGTCCAAGACCTGGTCAGAGCCTGATTTTAGACCTCATCTCCATCCAGGTAAAGTTACAATGAGACATTTCACTCAACATCTTACACCTAACTGGAGGTTTTCCCTTCTCTATTGTCTTTCAGAGTTAACTAAAGACAGGGGCACTAAAGCTGCAAAGCCTACTTATAGTTGGTGGCAGTTGTTATCTGGAAAAAGTCACCCTTTGTATTCAACAGCTTGTTAAAGGGGCTCCCCATGAGGCCATAAGCTCAGGTTGAGAATGGAACGACACTGTGGTGTGCTCAGGGGGCATGTAAGCAATCTGCTCATGTAACTTACTTGTTCTTTGGGGGCTTGATGGAACGCTGCCAGGCACATTCCAGTTTGTTCCTACCATGCTGCGGATCCTGGATCCCTGATCATAGAAGCTAACACTCAAGCATATTCATGCACTGTGTACTATCTGATTCACTTAGATACATTTTCAGAAAAGGAGAATTACTTGCTAAAGGAAGCAAAGGCTTTTTCCCAAGTTTAGGAGCTTTTCATTGCAATTCTATTAAGATTTGCCACAGGAATCATTCAGTATTCGGGTCTGCCTTAGTCACTGCATTAATTTGCTGCACTGAGGAGACAACATATGGAAGAGCAGTTGGAGTGAGAATCACCACCTGATGAAGTAATGATATGCGGGGCAGTTTTTCTGGCACCAGCTTCATCTTTTCCATGACTCAAGCTCCTGATAGACAGATCTGCCATTCCAGCTTCCAGGAGGTGACCTCACCCCGGGATCCCATCATTTCCTTCCAGCACGAAAGTGACTTCCTACTTGTTTACTGGGCTCATCTTCTATTTGACTTCCCAGCTCTCCTATTATCTTCTTCCGCACACTAAATTCCCTTGTTGTAAATACTTGAAGTGGATGCTGTTTTCCTGGGTAGACTATGGGTCAGCTAAGTTGATTCACACTAGTCCCTGGGGGATATAATTAATGCATTTTTCTCTGAGTATATAATAGAAATGTCTGTCCTTGTCAACCTTCAGAAACCCCAAATTAGCCACCTGACCTCTTTTATAAAGGCTGTGACAGTGGGAGAACCAAGTGGCAGCTATTTGTTTATCTCATACTGTCAAAATAGTTGATCAAAAGTGATATCATATCCTAGGCTATATTCAAAAGATTGAAAGATGTACATATGGATATTCATACCTTATGCCTATTTGTTTCTTGGTTGGGCCATCATACAACCTTGATGACCCTTGGAGAACAAAAGTTTTTGTTTTATATCAAAATGTAAAAATAACAAACACAGACCTTACAGGCTCACTTCTCCATTTAATTCCCCAAGACACCATGTTTAATTGCAGCCAGAGATTTCTGCTTATCTGACCATTTCCTGAGCTCTGATTATTGCATTGCCTTTGGATCTCTGACTACACCCACTTGGAGTCTGCAATTACCTGCTTTCAGCATGACTTCCCCTAACTCTGCTAGTTTAGGGATCCCATTTTCATTGCACCCTCCCATCTGCAGTCCTGGCTTATGGAGAACAGTGATGTGCATTTTAAGGGATTCTGCAGCCTGCCTCAGCAATCTATTTCTTGTGGGGAAAAGATTCTTCTGGGCCTTGAAGCGGAACAAAATGAGAGGTAGGTGGGACGGACGGATGGACACACACACACACACACACACACACCCCAATATTTCTGGTTCTTACAGTCTTTGTGAGCCAGAAAAGCCCCAGTATAATAAAGGGAAAGGATTTCAATGTCACCTAGTATAGGACAGCATGCAGCAATGGTTTGCGCTCCCCAGGCCATCAAACTTGAAATTAAAGCTGTCTGCCTAGGCATGCTCATTGAATACAGACGACCTGGTGAGTACTGTTGAATGATTTCAGCGAGATCTGAATTTCTGAAATTTCTTCTGAAAATATTTTCTCCCTATACCCTCCTGAGGCAATATGTGAATTTTTTTGTTGTTGTTGTTGCTACTGAGAGAACAATGAAAATTAAAAGATAGATATGGGCTTGGGCCACATGTGGTTGCCAGATAAAATACAGTCTAGTTGAATTTGAATTCAGTTAGACTACTAATAATTTTTTAGTATAAGTATGTCCTAAGCAATATCTGGGACATACTTACATTGAAACAAATCATTCATTGTTTGCCTGAAATTCAAATTTAACTGGGAACTTATAGTTTTACTTGCGAAATCTGGCAATTCTATGGGTAGGACAATTAACATTAGCTTTTTATATAAAGGAGACTTCATTGCTTTTGGCAAGGGAGTAAGAAGAAATGGGTAAGAACTGAGGCTATGGCCTGAGATTGCCTGGGTTTGAATCATGTAACCTCTGCTTAATGACCATGTGACTTGGAACCAGAACCAGCTACATAACTTGCGGAGCTGGGGTGCCTCACCAGCCTCCATTCTCTTCATTTCGGCAATAGCTACCCAGATGTCCAGAGCTTTGCCCACAAAGAGATGTCCAGTTGCCTGGGGTAATAGATCGATTAGCTGTTTGGCTACCACTTACCAAGACCTTTTATATTTCTGTACCAGCACATAGAAGGAAGCCTTACTGCCTTTCACTCCCATGAGGTCTAATGGCTAATTCCAGATAATTATCTTTCTCTAGGTGTCTACTGTATGTTTTATTGAGGGGTTTCTTTTTTGGTTGCAACAGAAAGGAACTCAGATTAACAAGGAAACCACATATTTTGAGGGAAAGAGTCCAAGGTTGCTCACACGATTTGAAGAAGGGCTACACAAACCAGCTTCAGGAAAGACAGGAATAGGAACAGTACAACATCAAAAGCCAACTGTAGAAGTCTGATGTCTTTGTACCAGGTCCTTACCTGAGATGACTCCACTGTTTTCTGCTACTGCTTGCGTATCATATTTCCAATTTTTTTTTAATTTCTTTTTTTTTTTTTGCCCAGCTTGAATCTGGGTGTTCCATTCCTGGATTGGAATGGTCAGTGTCTAGGAGTAGGAATGATGGCACAACCTCTAAGGCAATCAATATGAACTGGACATATGCCCCAGTTTGAGTCTATTGTAAGCTTTGCCCCAGCAACCCTATAGTGAGGACACTATTATAAGAAAATAATCAGATGTAATAAGTGTATGAACAAGGCTTCTTATTGCAGTGAAGATTTGGTAGCAACCTCAATGTCCAGTGATAGGGGAGAGATAAAATTATGGAATGTAAATGTACATTATATATGAGGTGATCATTAATGCTGGATTGATATTTAATGTTATGAAAAATTATCACATGAAATTTATAATACAAGTCAGAATTTTACAATGATTCCTTTTTGTAAAAGACTTACAGAAAAGATGCTCAGAAACTAACACTTAGTCCCCACCACCGAGAGATAATTTTGTCCACTTAAGTAGCCTCCATTTTTCTATGAGTCAGGAAATTATTTTTTTTAATTAAAATATCTGATTGCTTATGATCTAAACTCATTGGTTGGCTTCAGCTTACCTTTCAAAATAGTTGTCCTTTGTTTCCTGAACTAGCTAGTCAAGAGAAACTGGCTAACTTGGTCTATGATTTCAAGACCCACAGAAATGCCACATCTTTCATGAAACCCTCAATCAACTCTTAGTGATCTCCCTTGCCACAAGACGACTCCCGTCTTGCTTGTATCATTCCTTACCCTCTGACAGAACTTTCTATGGTTATTTTCAAAAGCATGGGAGGAAAAAAAAAAAAAAAAGCATGGGAGGGTTTCTAAATTTCACAGTGATTTTGCCAGGGTAAATGGAGGGGAGGATGAAGAGGAAAGAGGGAGAAAGTAGAAAACAACATGAACTATTCTAGCTTAGAAATGCTAAAGAGTAAAGAAAACATTGATAACCAAATGTAATGTGATCCTTGATTAGATCTTCCATCAAATAGTTGCTCTGGGGCTTCTCAAACTGATGTGCATACAATTCACTGGGTTCTTATTAAAATACAGTGCTGCCTATGCTGCTGGTCTAGGAATCAGATTTTGAGAAGCAATACTCTACAGGGCATTTTGAGGCCTAATGGAAAAATTTGACTGCATTTTAAATAATGCATCAATGTTTTATTTCTACAGTGTGGTAGAGACATGCGATCGTATGGGGTAATTTCATTTGTAGGAGACATGTATTACAGTGTTTTGGGGAGAAGTGTCATGCTTCCCATAACTTACTTCCAATTGGTTCAGCAATAAAATTATGTACATAAATATCTATATGAGAAATAAAGAAAATGGAGTAAAGTATTAACAATTGATGAATCTTAGTGAAAGACAAATGATCATTGTCCTATTCCCTTTAGCTTTTTCCTGATTCTGGAAATCAATATAAAAATCTCTCTGAAATGATCAAGATAATGCATATGCCTAAGCTATACCCACAGAGATAGAGTCAGTGTGTCTGGAGCGAGCCCTAGGAGCCTGCATCTGAAATACTCCCTGGAGTTCCATACAGGTTATACATAGACCACATCTTGTGAACGATGTTTTAGATGTTAACAGACAATATTGTTTACTTGATGACTCACATTCTTGAAATGGCTAGCGTCCCCAGCTCTGAGATACTATAATGAACTGTGGTCACTATAGCTCGCTTTGCCTGGAAGCCTTTGCATTCCCCTTGTCCCTCAAACAGCACTTTCCTTTCCTTGGGGATCCTCTCCCCAGTTCACAATTTGAGGAGAGATCGACAGAGATGACACCCATCTCACTCCTACCTTTCAGAAGCATGCATCTGTATAAGTTTTCTATGCTGAATAACAACATATATTTATCATCTCTAATCGCCGTGGGCCAGGAGTGTGAGCACAGCTTAGCTGGGTCTTCCGCTCAGGTTTTTACCAGGCTGCAGTCAAGGAGTCAGCCAGGTTTCCAATCCCATCTGAGGCTTGGGTTCCCTTCCAAGCTCATTGGTTCTTGGCAGATTTCAGTTCCTTGCAGCTGCAGCACTGAGGCCCTCAGCCACCAGAGATACCCATCATTCCACAACATGGCAGTTGGCTTCCTCAAGGCTATCAGGAGACCACTGCTTTAAGTCACTGACCCTCTGTTAAAAGACTTACTGGATTTGGTTATGCTGACCCAAAACAGACTTTCTGCTTAACTCAAATTGATATGGGGCCTGAAAAATCCCTTCGCTTTTGTCATATAACATAATCAAGGCAGTGACTATCCAATCATATTCACAGGCCCAGCCCACATTCAAGGGGAGAGAACTATACAGTGTGTATACTCAGGGGTGAGAATCTTGAGGCCCATCTTAGAGTTCTGCCCACCACGGTGCCTGTGGTGCTAGCTTCTGAGATGGCCTTCAATGATCACTCCCACCTCCCGGTATTCAGACCCCTCTATAGTCCTCTCCCACATTGTTTACCAGGGTTGGTCGGTGTGACCAATACAGCAGAAATTATGATCTATCACTTCTGAGATTAGGTTATAAAAGACACTGTAGTTTCCATTTTGGTTTCTTCCACTCTGTAATCACACACCCTTAAAGAAGCCAGCCGCTATGCTATATGAACAGCCCTGTGGAGAGACCCACATGGCAAGGAACTGAATCCTCCTACCAATGGCCACACGAATGAGCTTGGAAGCAGTTTCTCCAACCGCTTCAGATAATTGCAACCCCATGAAAGACCCTGAGCCAAAACCATCCAACTAAGCAGCTCTCAGATTCCTGTCCCTCAGATACTGAGATGATGAATGTTTATTGTTTTAAGCTGCTAAATTTTCGAGCAATTTGTTATGCAGAAGATTGCTAATAAACACCTGACCCAGGCCTGACAAATCTGGGAAGAGTGAAAGATACCCCTGTCCCTCTTCCCTAGCAGCATGGGAGACGCGCATGTGCAGCAGGAGTTAATGAGCCTGCCAAGAGAGAGGCAGAGATCAAAAGTAGTTTGATGGTGCAAGAGCAGCAGCGGTATTCTTTTAGTCTCTGGATCCAGCCAGGTGTGAATTAGTGCCTTGCCTGTTGTTCCCAGTATAATGAGCCAATGTCCTTTTTTTCCTCCCTTTAAGTTCAGAACCTTTAAAGTACATTTGGATCTGCTGAAAACATTTTAGCCCTCTCTCCAACTCCTGCAAGTGTGAATTTATACTGATATGCAACAAAGTAAAGCCAAAAACAGTAATTTTTTTTCTTCCCCCTCCCACCCCCACCATGACAGCTGTGATTAAGCTGGTTTGAATCTGATTTCTGTCACTTGCAACCAAGAGTTCTGACTCAAAAACCCTCTGTAGGATCAGGTTTCATGACTCACTTTGGTCATTTTCTTTTTTTACGGCAACTTTTCCTCCAGGGTCATATTGGCTGATCCTGAATCACGTGTTAGGTCGTGCTTTTCAGGTTCCCTGGAAAATAACTTCTGTTTACTTGTGCTTCTAAGAAAGCTCCTATGGCATTTTCTCCTAGGAAAGTCTTAACGTGCTGAAAATATAGCAATTTGACTAAATGATCTACATTTATTTCAGGGTAAATTTTCTCTATGGTGTATGGCTTTTTGCTTCCTAACTTAGCTAATCAAACACTCTCTGGGTACTGAGCCAACTGTTCATGCTGAAACAGCCTGAGCAGTCATTGTGAAGAGAAACACAATAAACAAATCCCACGCATGAATCAAGCAAAGATTCTGAGTTCTAAGATGTAATTTCTCCATACTTGCTGTTCTAAGTGAAAAAGAGTCTTTACAGACTCCATACTTAACCCATAATTCTGCCTCCTCTCAGTTGTGAACTGTAGCAATGAGTTAACACAAACTGGGATCTTTCTCCATGAGTCCCCTCCTCCCCTACACAACAAATGCTATTGTGATTTTCTCCTAATACCCTAGTACCACTACCAAAGTGACACATGGGTAATGCATTTCTAAATTTATAATCATTAGACAAAATAAAAAAATGCTACTCCCTAATTGCCCTCCCCCATAATTCCAAGATTTATCATTTCTCAGAATAGTATAGTACACAAAGTCTGAAAATTCACCTCAAAAGCATCATCTCTTATCAAATCGATTTCTTTAAGTTGTCCTGGTGACCATTCACAAACCTGCTCCTAAAGGAAAAAACAAAAACCCCCAAAACCTCAAGTTAAATAATCCTATTAATAGTTTTTGCCTTTTGGTTCAAAATATTCAGAGCAGCCAGGAACTGAGTTGAGAGCACTCAGAGGAATTTGTATGAACAATATCCTGCATTTTCCCCTCTAAAGAATGTTCTCAGTGTGCCCTATCTGTTTAAATCAGAGACTCTAGAACTGACTACTTGGGTTCAAAGCCCAGATTTAAAGCTGTGTACCATTGGCCAAGTTACCTAACTTCACTCTGCCTCAGTTTCACATCTGTAACACAGGGATAAAGGTAATATCCACCTCGAAATCATTGTTATAAGGATTATCTTAATAATGTTTACAAAGTAATTAAAATATTGCCCGGTGTACAATAATTAATAAATAGCTGCAGAGATCATATTGACACCTGATTGTGTATCTCCCCACTTACCATAGGAGGTGCTCCTTAGGCCTTAGTATCATTCAAAAGAGGCATCACCATCATATCTTGTGTAGAGTTAGTACTCTCCTACATGCTGTGTGGATGAAATGAAAGTGATCTGAGAGTATTAGTGCCTCACATGACTAGCAAAATAAAACATAAATCCTCTTTGGAATAAGATATTATATGAAGCCAAAAATTATTTCTAGAACAGTTTTGCAAATACAATGTCTGACACAGAGTAAAAAAATAATCAGGCACTCGGAGACAAGAAAGCAATCAGACAGAAATAACCGCAAATAAAACTCACAAGCACTTCAGATATTGGAGTTTTTAGATATAGACTTTAAAATAACCATACTTGCTTTGTTCAAAGAGACAAGACAAGATAAAGAATTTTAGCAGAAAACTGAAAACCATAATAAAGACCAAACAGAAACTGTAAGATCTGGGAAATCATTGAAATTAGCAACAATTGAATAGACTAATTTGACTAGACAGTTAAAGAGAATCAGTAGCCTGAATATTGATTGGTCCAAAAGAACTATTTAGAATGAAGCAAAGAGAAACAGAAGGATGGAAACATTAGAAAGAAAGATTAGAAACAGGATACAGAGAGAAGGTATAACATAGTTTAAGTCGCATTCTAGGAAAGGAAAAGGAGAATGTGTAAGGATTATTTGAAGAAATAGATGAGAATTTTCTGAAACTGAAAGACATTAATTCATAGAGTCAAGAAGCCCTATAAACCCCAACCAGGATAAACAACCAGGTTCATTGTAGCAAAATTAAAAAAAACAAAGAGAAAGAAAGTTTTAAAGCAGTCAGAAGGAACAAAAAAAGGCAAGTTGTCTTCAAAAGACTAACAATTAGGCAAATAGCTGACTTTTAAACAGAGGTACTAGGAACCAAAAGATGAGAATAATATCTTCAAAGAGCTAAAATAACTTCCAACCAAAAATTAAAACTCCCAAATTATAACTTCTAACCCCAAATTATAACAAACATATATTTCAAGAATAAAGTGAAATAAATAATTTCAGACACACAAAACAGAATTTGTAACCAATAGATGTGTATTAAAATAATTATTTAATACTAAAGGCATGCTTTTCAGACAGAAGGAAAATGATAACAGGTGGAAGCCCCAATTCAGGAAGAGATGAAGAGCAATGAGTTTGGGGCAAATTTAAAAAAGCAGACTAGCTTAATGCCCATGGGTGCCACTGAGGAAGCATCATTAAAGTCTCTCTTCCCACTGCACTCATGTCTAAGTGACAGTCTCCTTAAGAACCTAAACAGCTGCAGAAGCTCTTCATCTGATGGTTGAGCTTTGAAACAACTGATGAGAGTTCGAGGAGCCGTGTTAAGCAATGGGGCATGCTCATGGACTGTGTGGTAATGAGATATCCAAACACCAAGTGCTCCAGGGGCTTTGGATTTGTCACATAAGCCACTGTGGAGGAAGTATATGCAGCCATGAATGCAATGTCACACAAAGTGGATGGAAGAGTTGTAGAATAAAAGAGGATTGTCTCAAAAGAAGATTCTCAAAGACCAAGTGTCCACTTAACTGTGAAAAAGATCTTTGTTGGTGACATTAAAGAAGACACTAAAGAACATCACCTAAGAAATTATTTTGAACCATATGGAAAAATTAAGTGATTGAAATCATGACTAATTGAGACAGTGGCAAAAAGAGGGGCTTTGCTATTATAACCTTTGAAAAGCATAACTCCATGGATAAGATTGTCATTCGGAAACACCATCCTGTGAATGGCCACAACTATGAAGTAAGGAAACCCCTG
>NW_012134414.1:1970276-1971897 GCF_000956105.1 Propithecus coquereli
GAAACAGCAGAAAACAAAATTATTCCGGAAAAGTTCCCAGAAAGATAGGAAGTAAATTGCTATTACTGAAAAAAGCTGAATAAATAGCAGTGGTGGATGGAAAATATGCAAAGATACTCCATTTTGAAATTTCAGAACACTAGAGAAAAAGATCTCACCAACTTCCAGAAGAGAAAGCAGAGAGAAAGGATCAGGAATCACAGGGGCTTCAGACTTTGCAGCACCAGCAATGACTTGTAGGCAAAAAGAAAATGCAGTCATGTTCAGAATTCTAAAGAAAAATTACTTGTTAACCTAGAAGTACAGTCAGCCCTCAAACTTGGGAGGGCAGAATGACATTTTCAGACACGCACAGTCTCAAAAGAAAAAAAAAAAATGTACTACCCATCCTCCTTTTAGGAGAGCCGTGAAGGGCTTACCAGGAGGATAGTGGACATCCCAAAATGCTAGCTGGAAAATGGACCAGTCTGGACAGTGCAAGTGTAGACAGACACTCTACAGTCCATTATACCAAAGCAGTGGGCATCATGGTCCTAGTCTTTTTTCTTTTTTTTTTAACAAACAGTTGGATAAATACCCTGCAGAGCCTGACCCAGATAAGAATCTGGTGATTTTGACAATTTGTTAATAAATTTCCTGCTCTTTCTTTCAGGTCCTGCTGCCTAGATCAGCTGTGGACATTTATTCATCCCACCAAAGTATTCTGCTTTGATAGACTTCTGAGAACTGGAACAAGCTCAGCAGCAAGAAGCCCATGCTAGGGCAATTCGCTCCACTCCCACTGATCATGTGTTTAGTGCCTAGTTTACACTACAGTTCTCCCTAATTTATAAACTGGCGAGATTTTCTAGCACTCACTCATGGGCTCTCCCTCTGAATACCCCAGAAGGCCCTCTTATAAACTGGCAGGATGCAAAAGCCTACGACCCTGAGACCATCGAGTTCATTCCATCCTGGAACCCTCACTTAACAGTGGTGACCGTATTCTCCTTGCATAACTAGCTATGTATTTGCCACCCACATTTTAAAAAATCTAAATGTTTAGGACTATATAGAGATATACACACACTCTATCATTAAACTATCAAAACTATAAAGAAAATGAAGGGAATGCTTAACCCTCAATTCCAGACTGATTACTTGTGGGGAGGGGGAGGTGAGGAAGGGGCGAACACAGGAGGATTCTAAATCCTATTTCATAACCTTGGTGGAGGATTCAAGGGTTGGGTTTTTTTTATTGTTCTTTGGACTGTACATTTTACACATAATTTCACACGCAGAAAATAAGGGGAAAATAAATTAGCGTACTCATGGAAATGGTTGAAGTATAAATTAGAACAAACTTCCTGAATGACTTCTTGGCAACAAATATCAAAGTCTTTAAAATTGGGCATGCTTTTTGACCCAGCGATTCTACCTTTAGAAAATATGCTGTGAAAAGTTAGACAATGGACATAAAATACGTAGAGACTTCACTAAATCAGAAACTAACAGTTAAAAATGAGGACCCTAAAACACCCCATCTTGCAGAATTGACTAAAATGAATAGGCCATTCATGCAGTTGACCTCATGTAGTCACTAGATGTGATGCTGTTTACTGACACAGGTAAAGTCCACATT
>NW_012134414.1:1971947-1974202 GCF_000956105.1 Propithecus coquereli
ATAATAAGAGTTTAGGGAGATCTAAATGTGATGGTAAAATCTTCAGAAATATATAGTTAAATAAAATAAGGTACAGAACGGCAAAAATGGTATGCTCTTGTTTATGTTTAAAAAGCTTACACATTCCTTCCTATACATGCTTGTGCTCGCATAATTTTGAAAACATACATAATAAATTTAATCTGGCCCATTGCCTCTAAGAGTGGGGGAAGACCAGGATTCTGGTATTTATAGGAAACAGGGGCTGATTTTTATCCGTATGCTTTTACTGTGAAAATAAACTGAATTATATTTTTTAATAACGTAAGTTTCACCAGCCTGTAAGTTAACTGAAAATGACAGTGTGACCATTTGATGAAATCAATATTTTCAAAACAAAGGATTACATTTTGAAATCTTAATTTAAGTCTGGCATTTTTAACCAAGAATTGTAAATCATTGCTAAATTTGTTCAAAAGATGGATCAAATTTTCATAACTGGAAAGGGAAGAAAAGTGGCTTTTATTTTGAATGGATACTCATGAATTGATTATCTTTCCATTTCCCTCACATAAGTGGAGTTGAGATAGGTATAGATAATTTATTTGCATTTCAGCTCCCTTCTAGAACATTGTGATGCTTCTCATCTGCATTACAATGGAGTGCTACTAAAGAGGAAGGCAATTTAGGGTAAACCAAATGGCTGAATTTAAGAATCTGCCACAAATCATGAAATTATACTTTAAGCTTTTAGTCATATGAGCAAGTAGATTAGATCAGTATCCAATAACATGGATAATCTGAGTTATCAAAGCAATTAGAACTAAATATAGTATGCATTTCAGGAACTTAGCAATAAATGGAAAGACAGCACCCATTGTTGACAAGGGTGAAGAAATAAGCCCACTCAGGATTTCTAGATTAAGATAGCAGCTTGAACACATGCCTCTAATTTTATTTCTTACCTCCGTAACTCAATAAAAATTTAGAGAAGGGATTTAAAAAAAAGATACAAAGCAGAAAAATAAGAGGCAAAAAAAAAAAAAAACAGAAAAATATGGAAGCTAAAGAAATACAGGCAAGTAGTAACTGACTTAATAGACCCAAGAAAGTGAATCTCTAGCTAGTACTGGGAAAATGTGAATCAATTTACACCACAGAGTGCTCAAAGGGCATAGGAATGGCCTTTGGAACAGGTACTGAAATGAAGACGAATGTAAGAAAACCTTATGGGGGAGCTGTTTCTTGTAGCCATTCAATGCAGGTGGGATGGACGCCCTCCCAGTTAACAGGTGAGATGTCCTGATGCCATGAACACATCGAGAGAGAAAAACAAATTGGATTACAATGTGGAACTTTCTGGGCAGAGCAGGACAACACCCAAGCCTGTCTGGAATTGATTTGAGTGTCTTGAAAGAGAAAGAATGAGAGCAAGTAGCCTTGGTTTTGTATCAGTTGGGGTGGTAGTAGGGAAGAGTTCACTCCCCACATGGTTTGAACTTGCTGTTGTGTCAAGGGAAGGAGCGCACTGGCTTTCTTGCAAGCTGGCCCAAATACGGGGAGAAAGGGAAGGAGGAGGTAGGGCGTGAAGCTCTCAGGAGTCAAAAGTTTTTTGTTTTTGTTTTTGTTTTTTAATGGAGTCAGATTCTATTACACTATTTAAGAAGTTAAACCTCCCAGATTCCCTCTTGCACTCCACTTCGCTGAGCTATTGTCTCTCCTGACTTTGAGAGAAATCTGGAGGCTTGTCCCCTGGAGAAACTAAAACGCAAGAACATCTGGACTGACAGATTAGAATTAGGGTAAGAATTAGGATTAAGTCACCCAATGTGTATACCTAATGCTGAATAGTGACCCTGGCCATCCCCCAGCCTGCATCGCCCTACAGGGACCTCTGCTGATAAGCATGGCCCACAGTCCAAGCTGTCAGAGCCTCCGATGAGTTTTAGATTCCCCCAGTATTAAGCAGATATTCAGGGATTACCAGATACTTTGGGGAAAGCTCCCCTTCTCATAGAAGACAGAAATTAAAACACGACCAACCTCCCCCACAAAAAGACATCTTGCAGTAAATAAAAAATGCAGAGGTGGTGGTGGTGGTGGAAGTGGAGGAAATGAGCAAAACCAAGTGAAACAGACACCCTCGGAGAGATGAGAAAATGTTACATCCATAAAAGAGGAACCAGGATGCCATAAAAAATTCAGAGAACAAAAAAGGCATCATGAATTGAGAACATAAGAGCAGAAATGAAGTCATTAGAAGGGTCAGAAGATAA
>NW_012134414.1:1975767-1986899 GCF_000956105.1 Propithecus coquereli
TCTTTAAAATTGGGCATGCTTTTTGACCCAGCGATTCTACCTTTAGAAAATATGCTGTGAAAAGTTAGACAATGGACATAAAATACGTAGAGACTTCACTAAATCAGAAACTAACAGTTAAAAATGAGGACCCTAAAACACCCCATCTTGCAGAATTGACTAAAATGAATAGGCCATTCATGCAGTTGACCTCATGTAGTCACTAGATGTGATGCTGTTTACTGACACAGGTAAAGTCCACATTGCACTGTAATTTACTTTCAAATACTTAAGCATAGACCATGTGATATGTGCATGCACTGGTTTTAATCTACTCCCCAGGGTTGGTTAGTGGGTATTTGAGGAACTCTGTTCAGAGCAAGCACTCCAGAAGTCTGTGCTTTAGAAGCAGCTACTACAAGTGCTTCAAATGATAGCTAATGCCACCAGTGTTGCAGGACTCGCTAACCAGCATAAGAGATGCTTAAATATTTTTTCATTGGTAAAATGTATAAGCACATCTGCTCTTGCACGAATAGGAGTCCAACAGAAACCCATATTCACAGAAGTGGTTAGCACTAGAATATTTCAGTGTCTGCTTCTAGTAAACTTTTCATGAAAGAAAGTTCGAGTACTTAAGAGAGAAGAATTTGGTACATCACCAAGCTTGATGAACAGGTTTTATGACTATGGTCATTTGCTAAATGTGTGCAGTAGTTTGGGTCCTTCTGAGAAGCAAATGCCAAGACAGGTTAATTGCAGGAGATTTATTGGGAGAAGGGGGAGGAAACTGGAAAAGGGAAGGAGAACCTTCAGACCATAATGAAAGCCTGACACCTATAATAAAGGAAGATCAGGTGGGAAGAGTCTCAGATTACATACAGTGAGGTTCGAAGAAAGTTTCAGCCAGACATATGGAAAGCTCTTATGCCAAAGTCACCCAACTAGGGAATCAAATCTTGAATAAATACCCCCAACAGAACAGGGGGCACTGCCAATTATGCTCCCCACAGCAGGAGGCCTGAATATTCTCATGGTTGCCGTGGTGTGTGGCAGAATTCAGACTAAGGCAAACCACTTAATAGAAAGACTGTGAGTGCTCTCATCAACAATCTAATCATTGGAAACAAGACCTAACTACAAAAAAGAATCTGATGGTTGTAAAATGGCCAAATTAGCCAAAACCTAGTCCCAACAATATAGTTAAGTAGGTGAGAGGGTTTCAATGCGAATAGGGTATGACTCCATTGTTTTAAAGTCAAATGCATGATATGGTAGAGGTTAATAAGTATTTTACTCACTACCACTACAGTTCTTTTTAGGGACTTTACCTGCTTCCCATCCGGACTCTCAGGTCCTGGGCTATATTAGCAAGGCATTTTCCTAAGGCACTGTGAATAAGAAATAAACAAGAATTTGGGATGTGGGAAGGCAAGAAGATAGAGAGAAGGAATAAGGTAGTCAGTGGCCAAAGGACTTCAAGCTGCCTAGTGAGTGATATTGTATATGTCTGGGGAGAATGAGGAGGAAGAGCTGTTTGCTGAGTGGAGATAAGGAAATAGCTACAAGATGAATGAAGTGAGACGTGATAACCACTGTTGACAAAGAGACAAAACCAAATCTGAGTCTCAGAGAAATTCCAGAAATCTCGGGGCATGCACTAAACTTCCCACGTTACTTGGGGTGGAAGTACGATCTGAGCTAAGGTATTATGGATTGTAGGAGACAAGGTCAACACAACTTATATCTTACTTAAAAATATACACACAATATACGCATACACAAAATATATGCGGGTAGAAAAATATTTGACAGCACGAATAAAATGCTAGTGTTGTTTCTATACATGATAGGGTTATGGATATTTTTTCTTCTCTGTATTTTCTAATTTTCCTTCAGTGAACATGAGTTGGTATAATATAAAGAAGTAGATATTTGGGGGAAAAGGAAATAATTTGGGTGATTGCATATTTCCAGGAGCTAGACTGAACATTAGCTAAGTCGAGTCATCGTTTTCAGCACAGTTTCCAACGTAATCGGTCAATTACAAAAGAACTCCATAGAGCAGTTCAACTTACGCTGTAACTCGTGGATGCATTTCGCAGCTAATTCATCTCGGCAGGCATATTTAGGAGACCATATTTGTCAAAGAAGAACTCTTAGGATTTTTTTCCCCATGGCCACTGATGATAGCCTCGCTGAAAAGTTCTTTGGCCAGTACCGTTTTTCTTTGCTTTATAATGAGGTCTGAAGAAAAATATTGCTCCCATAAGAAGTATAATAAATTCAAAATTGGCTACAGTTAAAAGTTCTTTATGAAGCAATCTCACTGTATCCTAGGCTACCTCACCCTCTTATGGCCTTGACTCATCAGCATTCTATTACTAAACTTCTGTACTACTTATGTAAAAATAAAGGACCTACTACCTCAATGACTGGGACATTAAGATATTCCCTTGTTCCCTCACAGCTACTCACCCCTCCACTTGCCTGCTTAATTGTTAAAGCCTATAGATCCATCAATCAGCAACAGCGGACACTTTAGACAGTCAACTTAGAAGCGAATGAAGGTCTATTCATTAACAAATTCTTGGCTAAAAGAATGTCACAGATATCCTAACTGCATGCGATATATCCAATCCTACAGACTCCTTAAGTTCTATCCCTGAATTAAGCTAGAGCACTGGCCACAATGTCTTCCTATAAAGGAAAAAAGTCTCCCCTCTTCCAGGCAGACTGTGCCCTATACCAGGGTACATGATTTGGTGAGAGGAACCAGGGTTGGGTTTCAATTTTTCTATACTCCATAAGTCAGGCACCCTAGTACATTGTTCAATCTGATCAACTGTCCAGGGCAACATGGTTTATGTACTTAGAAGACATTAACTTAGTCCCATGAGGAAATCCTGCCACAAAATCATGCTTCAACTCTAAACCTTTACTATCCTCATGTCTCTCCAGCTATATTTGTCGAGGGTCTTAGTGGACCAATGTTTCCCAGCTTTTTGGATTTCATGGACTAAATTCCCCCAAAATGGCTTTGGGGAACTGACACAGGGCTGCCAAGTTTTATTTGAAAAAGAAAAATAGGACTTAAAGCATGTGATTTATTAAGTATAGTAATTTCAAAATAAAAGGCCAATATTTTTCAAGCAATAAAAGCTATCTACTTAAACCCACATTTATACTTTGATAAAGTAAAGCTAAATCGATGTGTTAGGATACAGTGGACCTAGCCGTCACTGCCTGCCTTTCCAGTGTCCTCTGTGCCACTCTCTTAATGCTGGCTGTTTTTAGGTTCTCTAGCTAACCCCACCACTTCTCTTAGTCTCTGAACCTGGTTGGTGCCTATTAGTCTTTCGAGACTCAGACTGGGGAGTCAGGGAAGGATTCTAAGTCAGAGACATTTAAGCAAATTTAGGAACTATTACTACTTTCATAAATGATACAAAAGTATAATTGGTTATATATCAATAGATTTAATATTTATCACATCTGCTAGACTGGGAGCTTCACGAGAAGAGTGTTCATGCCAACGTAATTTTCCCTCTGTCACCTGACTCAGAATCTGGCTACGTAATAGGTACGTATTTGTTGAATGGATTAAACCAATATCCTTTACAGAATGTTCTCTATGAGAGATCTGAGTTTTGAACCAGAAGAATTTCTTCCCTTCTTTTGAATATTAAACATTATATAATTTGTTTCTTGCCTTGCCTTGTTTCCTAGAATCTTCGACACAGGTTTATATTACATCACAGCAACTGTGTTGACTTTTCTGGCTGGAATATTTACTCTGTTTCCTCTTTCATCTCTCTCTCTTTCTCTTTTTTACCCTTTATTATAGGCTGTTTCTAAGCCATTTCAAATTTCAGAAAGATGCAGGGTGTAAATAAATAGAAGCCTTTTATAATGCAATAGCTCACCTATTCCTGAAATAAAATGCTGACATTTCAAATGTTCCTTATTGTAAAGGTTAGATGATTAAATATATTCCTCTTCTGCTACCTCAGATTATCCAAATAAACATCAACCACACAAATAGATCAGGCCTGTGAATGGAGGTAGTTTTAAGGGCCAGGTAGCTATTTGAAAACCAAGAGAAAAGAAAATGCAAGGTATAGCATTCTGGTTTAAAAAACAAACAAACAACCATAAGAAAACTATATTTCTATTTATGATTATATGCCCTTTTAAAATCCCAAGAAAAGCCAGCTGCCAGCTGAGGTACTTTCCAAAGATTTCGAAGAAGCATCAAGATGCTATTTCTCCCATAAAGCTTATGTAGGTCTGCTATTAACATTCTAAATGGATTAGACTAGCTCTCTCTGGTTTGGTAAATAATACTTAAAACTGGGCCAAATATCAATTAAGCTTCAAATTCTGCATTATTTCCTAATAAAGAGGATTAACACAAAATATACAGAGGCTAATAATCCCTAATTGGCTTAATTACTCATCTAAGGCATACATCACCTGTAATGACAGGTCAACAGTTCTGAGAAAGCGTACTGACACAGACCATGGGCACATGCTTAGGCTATCAGAGACTGCTACCCCCATTCTATGGAACAGGGGCCCGTCTCTGTCGCATCTGAGGATTCTCCAATTGCTGATGCTCTTGTCTCCAGAGCCACAGAACACGCTCCATCAGTATATGCAGCACTTTTACAGAACTCCCAGGGCTCAGTTCTGAACTCAAGGCTCTTTTAAGGGTAGAGAGGCAAGAGAAGGCAGACCTGGCACACATCTGATGAGCCACCTTGAATTTAATCTAATTCCATAGGGCAAGAGCCTCTGATAAAAGGCGTAACCTAAGTATAAAAGCACCATTTTCAACCCATGTGGGAAAATAAGGATGTTTTTTGTTCTGAAAAGCTAAAAAGAAATTTTGGCACAGAGCCTGGCATCTTGCTTGGTAGGCGCAGCAACCTTCGTATTCAGATGAGTAGGGAAAAAGTCCCAACTCAGAGTGGCAGTCTGGCAGTCTCCTTTGACAGTGGGAAAACCTGAGCCCTGCTGTCTATACCAGCAGGTGTTTCAGTCAGCAGGAGGCAGGTGAGAGCAGGGACTGTGGAGTCAGGCCTGGTTTTGACTTCCAGCCCCCAAATCTGCTAGTTACAGCACTGATAATAGGATAATCTTTAAAGTGTTTCCTCGCCTGTGAAATGGAGGTTAGGTTGCTGGGGGATACAAATAGTCTCTTTAATCCTCACATCAACCTGATGAAGTAAAGTGTCTTGCTCTGTTATAGGTACACAAATATTTGTTCACATTCTACCACCCTCTCTTCACCTTCTCCTGCCTCCCTAGGTTTTCTACAGACAAAGGGAAGTTGCAGAAGAGATGGAGAAAGGAGCCATGGGTATAACCAGGCCCTGCCCTAAGGCATCTGGGGCTAGCGCAGACCCTTTCCTTCCCCTGCCAACCTCCCTCACCCCCAACGTTCTTATCCTATTTAAAAATTGGGAAGCATTGAATTTCAAGAACAGATCTGAAAGGGGGAAGAAATACACAAAATGGCAAAAGGCAAACAAACCTAAGGATGTGAGAGTAGAGAAAACTTCCGTCTTTTTAAAGAGACAGTATAGGGCCATGAATTCGCTTTGCTCCTGATGATTACAGTAGGTGCTCACAGGAGTATGGAATGGATTCTACATTTGTTCCCAACCTCCTCTAACTCTTTCTCCCTTAACCGCTTTCTCTGTATCAAGTATTTTTATAGGAAGAACTGTTAGTACAAGAGATTGATTGCCAACTTGCTAGTGTTATGGGCACAAAGGTTAAAAAAAAAAAAAATCAACCTGTGCCCCACACAGTCCAGTCCAGCAGAAGTAAAGGTACATGCAATAGCACTACACCGTGGTGTTAAGTACACTACATCACGGTGGAGTACTAGATTCTTGCTAGGAACGACGGACACACACCAGAGAAAGCAGTACCTGCTCTGTGAAGTGAGCACACTCCCTTGAATTGTGCCTTGCAAATTAAGGATTTAGCTGGGGTCTGGAGAGAAAAGGGAGGAGCTTTCATGAAGTCATCATAAGCCTGAAAAGAGGT
The DNA here is from genome assembly GCF_000956105.1 of Propithecus coquereli. Classification (NCBI taxonomy): domain Eukaryota; kingdom Metazoa; phylum Chordata; class Mammalia; order Primates; family Indriidae; genus Propithecus; species Propithecus coquereli. The sequence continues at coordinate 1,981,807 of NW_012134414.1, forward strand.
ACGATAAGAGGTCAGTTCCAAAACTCCCCGAGCTTCCATTTCCATGCTAGTAAGTCAGGACTGACTTGCCCAAAGGTCACAGAGGTTAAATTCTATGTGGCAAAGCCAGACCTTACTCCAAATCAAGTCTTTTTACTGTCCGCAGCCATCCCTCACTCTGTACATACAGGTAGGATCCACACACATGTGTTACTTAGTCCACCTCATACTCTGACCATACTGTAGCAGTGAGTTCTGCAAAGATGTCAACCAGTTGGCTGCAGAGGCAGCCTGGGGCTCTTTGCCTTGAGACCATATCACTGCCCAGAGAGTTCTGAAGTGGAGACTGAGAGGGCTACAGGAATTCACTCAGCATCCTCCCCAATGCATGCACGCACAACCCAGAAATTGAGAAGGTAATGTCCCTGGGGAATTGAGGGGATGGATAAATGCTCTGCCCCCTCCCCTTTATTGGATGGTTCTGAAACACATTTCCTAACATTCCTCATAACATCCCATAGTAATTAAGCACAGTTACCAGCAGTAGTGACCTAATCAATAATGTATCTGTGTTGACCTTTCTTCTTTTATTCTTGGTTTTACTCCCCCTGAATTGAAGTCCTACTCATAGCACAAGACTACCTGTACTTTTCCCAAAAAAAGAGAATTATGTATGACTCAAGTCTGAGAAAAACTGTCCTCATATAATTATCTTATGGAGTTTATATTTCTAGTCTTAGATCAGACTTGCATTTATAACTATTCCACAAGTGTTTGTACTCTTGAAAACTCTTGGGGTTCCATGCTCAAATGGTCAAAAATACAGTACCATCTTTTTGCCATGAAATCTAATCTCTCCAGACCTGCTTAATTTTGGTACGGCACTATTTTTCTACACAATTTTAAAACTGAGTCCTCCAACAACTGTCCATTCCTCAAGGATGTTCAGCTATTGTTTTATCCATTCTCACCATCACTACACTGTTGGGAATTGTAATTGAAGCTCTGTTCACAACCTCAACTTAACCATCTCACCAGATTTACAGATTTTCTCTATTCCTTCTATAAAATGTACTTAGTTCAGTTTACCCTGGAGCAGAGCCAGAGATGGGAGTTACCATGCAGGAGTTACTGAGGGTAAGCTTTCAAGAAAAAGCTGTAAGGAAATGAGGAAACAGGGCAGAGAAGGGGAAGAAACCAAGCAAAGATGGGTTTGGCCAAGGTCTGGTCTCTAGCTCATAGCAGGTGAGTACTGGAGCCTGAGTAGCAACACAGACTTGCTCACCCTTGCAGTAAAGGGACAGCTTTCTGTGTCCTTGAGTCAGTCAGTCATTGGCCATAGACCACCCCCAGATGGAACAGCATAGCTTCCCAGGCATCTCTGAGCAAGGGCAAGTGTCTGGAGAAGAGTGCATCCATGAGCCATTAGCAGCCAACACTCACAGCAGCTGGAATTTGGGTGCCCCTGCCCAGAAAATGGGATCTTGCCAGACATTGAAAGGGGCTACTGCTCTTGTTGACACCTGTCCATTGACATAGTTGATAGTCTTCAGCATCCAGCCAGGAAACAGCAACACTATAGGTTTTTGATAAAGAAGAAATCAATTACGGAACTTTGGCTACGTGGGTAATGGCTGGAAAGCAATAGGGGTGACTGAGGCAAGCCGGTCATTAGCAATGACAAGAAGCTGCTACGTGCCTAAGCTGGAGGGACAACACAAAAAGGTGGCATTAACAGTTGGGGCTGTCTGGGGAGAGTGAGAACCACTGAGAGAATGCAGAGGAAGGGCAGCCTCTCTAGGACACCTCATAAGTGAGGATGGAAGGAAGAACCTGGCTTCTTCCCTCCCTTCTCATGCTCCAGTTTTCTGCCTGTGCCTCCCATTGGCCAACCCTACACAGGAGCCAGAGGGAACAAGAGCCTGGGACATGTGGCTCCTTGCAATGCAGAGTAGGGAAGGGCAGAAGAGAACAAGAGCCAACAGGCAGGTACTGACGCTCCACTGCAGTACATCACACACTTTTGTTCATTCCAACTGATTTACATGCTTACTACAACAGTAGTGTTTTGTCCATTTTCTCTGCTATTATACAGAATAAACTCGTTTGGAGACATAGACATCTCTTTAGATTAAAATAGAAGCAATCAAGTCTATGCCAGGTCCCAGTTAATGCAATCAAATTTTTACATATGGCATGTGTTGTTTCTTCAGCTCAGTTTCTCGTTCCCAAACAGTGGAAAAGACCAAACTTGAAAGCAACACTCCTCTTCATGCCCATTCCCAACCTCAAATTAGATCTAGGCAAAAGGGATAAGAGTTGGAAGATTTTGAAGGTGGCATCAAGAATTGAGTTCCATTCTATTCATAATTTTGGCACAGGCTGACTTGCCAGGATGCTCCTTTTGCTTAAATTTCCATTTTCTCCTTTATGTATCTGGGCAACTAAAACTTACTATTTGATATTACTTGATATTTTCAAAATGTTAGCCATCCCTTTAAATGTTTCACCATGCACTAAGTAATAATTAAGCATTAACCATTGGTCCAAATTTAGATGGCACATTTACATGTGTCTTTAATTATTTGTCAATTTGTGTCAGTACTTGAGACTATTCAAGAGACAGTGTAGACAAAGGCCATCCCAAGTGGTTTAACAAAGTGATTACAGGCTTATTAGAAAACACAGAAAGACAAGCCTCCCAGGTGTTGTCTCCCACTTGCAAATCATGCAGCAGGGAAAAAAAACAAACATAGGTTTGCTATGAGTGGAACGATTTCCCAAGTACATATACCTCAGACAGACACATATTCCTGTTTTCACTGGGAAAAGTGATAAAAATAGTAGATTTCCATAAATGTTCTCAACTCCATATTGCTTTAAAACAACCTGGAAGGTCTGTGCGTTATAACACTCTACTAAACTCATAGTGCATTTTGGTGAATGGTAAAAGCTTATGCAAGAAATAGTATTTTTTTTTGTTTTGTAGGCATATTAGCCCACATTTGCCAAAACTTTATTTGTGCTAAAGATGATGACTTAATACGTCCGTTAAGTGTTGCATTATAAAAAAAAAGTTTCTGGGAGAGGGGGGAGGAGCAAGATGGCCAAATAGAAACCTCCAGCACTCATCCCTCCATAAGAATACCTAATTCAACAACTATCCACGTGAACAAGCACTTTCAGAACAACCAAAAATCAGGTGAGTGATCATACTACCTGGTTTTTACATTATATCAAAGAAAGAGGGACTAAGGAGGGCAGAAAAGACAGTCTCGCCTTGCCTATGCCACCCTCCCACCCTCTGCCAGCACACTGAGTAGAGAGAGAATCTGTGCCTGGGGGAGGGAGAGTGAAGTGACTGTGGGGCTTTGCACTGAAACTCAGGGCTGGCCTGGCACAGGGGAACACAGTCCAGGACTGGTGCCCACAGAGGGAGCATATTGCCCAGCCCAGCCAGAAGGAAATCCTCCACCCTGAAGCCCAAGTTCTCTCTAGCTCCACCACCAGCAGAGAAAGAGCAGCCTGGGGCCTGGGCTAAATTCCTAAAGCAGTCAGGCCAGAATGACTGCAGTGTTTGGGCAATTCCTGCGGCTATGCTGGCTCAGAGCCAGTGGACTTGGGTGCACATGACCCAGGGAGGCACCAGCAGCTGTGGCCAAACCAGTTCCTGTGTCACTCCTCCCCCGACTATGGGCAGCACAGCTCAGGGAGAGTCTTCTTCCACTTGAGGAAAGGAAAGGGAAAAGCTCAGACATTTGTTTTGCAACTTGGGTACTAGCTCAGCCACAGTAAACTAAAGTACCAAGCAGACTCCTAAAGCCCGTGAGTCCAGGACGTAGTTCATGGATGGCATTTCTGGGCCCACCCTGGGCCAGAAGGAAACATGCTGCCTTGGAGGGAAAGATCAAGTCCTGGCAGGATTCACCACCTGCTGACTAAAGAGCCCTTGGGCTTTGAAAAACATCACAGGTAGCCAGGCAGCAGCCACCACTGGCTTTGAGGGAGATCAGGTTTGCTTAAGGTATGACCTGACACTGGTGGCCATGAGGTAGAGTCCACATCATTCCTCCCCCAACTCTAGCAGCCCAGCACAGAGAGTGACAGAAGAGAGTGAGAGACTTTGCCTGGCAATCCAGGGAATTCTCTTGTATCTTACCCAAACTCACCAAGGCAGTACCATCACAAGTCAGTAAGAATAACAGCATTACTATGCTTGGGGCACCTCCAACTGATACAGCTACAATGACCAGAGACTTAGACCACAACACTCAACTTGAGTATCTGGAAAGCCTTCTTAAGGACAGGTTAAAACAAGCCCAGACTGTGAAAATTAAAATAAATACCTAACTCTTCAATGCCCAGATATCAATGAACGTCCATAAGCATCAACATCCAGGAAAACATCACCTCACAAAATGAACTAAAAAAGGTACCAGTGATCGATCCCACAGTGATGGAGATAGGTGACCTTTCAGACAAAGAATACAAAATAGTTATCCTGAAGAAGCTCAATGAGTTTCAAGATAACACAAAGAAGGAATTCAGAAGCCTATTGGAGAAATTTAACAGAGATTGAAAAAATAATTTAAAAAATCAAGCAGTAATTCTAGAGCTTAAGCCTTCCATGCACAAGCTTAGAAATGCATCAGAGTCTCTCAATAGCAGAACTGACCAAGCAGAAGAAAGAATGAGTGAGCTCGAAGACAGGCTATTTGAAAATACAGATTCAGAAGACAAAAAAGAAAGAAGAGTAAGAATGAAGCACACCTACAAGATCTAGAAAATAACCTCAAAAGAGCAAATCTAATAGTTATTGGCCTAAAAGAGAAGGTACAAGAGAGAGAGATTGGGGTAGAAACTTTACTGAAAGAAGTAATAAAAGAGAACTCTACAAACATACAGAAAGATATCGATACTCAGGTACGAGAAGATCACAGAACACCAGATTTAACCCAAACAAGGCCACCTTAAGGCATTTAATAATTGAGCTTCCAAAGGTCACTGATAAGGAAAAGGCCCTAACAGAGGAAAAAAGAAAAAAAATAACATATAAAAGAGCTCCAATGCATCTGGGAGCAGTCTTCTCAATGGAAATCTCATAGGCCAAGAAA
>NW_012134414.1:1987669-2006609 GCF_000956105.1 Propithecus coquereli
TCATAGTAATCCTGAATCAAAAAGCCTACAACGGGCACACAAAAAATGAAAAACAAGAAATTAAAACACACTACCACAGAAAATCACTTAACAAAGGAAGATAGGAAGCAAGGAAGAAAGAAAGAAAGAGGACCACAAAACAACCAGAGATCAGGTAACAACATGGCAGTACTAAGTCCTTGCCTATCAATAACAACATTGAACATGAATGGACTAAACTCTTCAGTCAAAAAGACAGAGTGGCTGAATGGATTAAAAGACCAAGAGCCAACCATATGTTGTCTGTAAGAAATACACTTATTTATTCACCTATAAAGACACACATAGACTGAAAATAAAGGGATGGAAAAAGCATGCAAATGGAAACAAAATAGCAGGAGTAACAATACTTCTGTCAGATAAAGCAGATTTCAAGATAAAAACTGTAAAAAGAGACAAAGTTACTATGTAATGATAAAGGGGTCAATTCAGCACAAGGATATAACAATTCTAAATATATATGCACCCAACTTTGGAGCACCCAATATATAAAACAAATATTATCAGAACTAAAGAGAGAGACCCCAATACAACAATCACTGTGGACCTCAACACTCCACTTTCAGCATTGGGGAGATTATCCAGACAGAAAACCAACAAAGAAACATTGGACTTACTCTGCACTATAGACCAAGCAGTCCTCCCACCTTGCCCTCCCAAAGTGCTAGGATTACAGGGATGAGCCACTGCACCGAGCCCCAAATCCAAATTTTAATGGTCTCTTGAGCTTTCAAGTCAGCCTTGAGACATACCCAAAGTTCATCCAGTTCTATATCTGCTGAGATGAGAAATCAAATCCATGATCATAAAAGCAAATTCATTCTCACTGCCCATTTAGATGCGGGATGCAGTTCATTCTTAGTGATTAACGACTTTTGAGAATCAGAATTCAGACCATTATACTATAAAAATTTCTCTTGACAATCCAAATGAATTACTGACTTGCCAAGAAATTTCAAAAAAATTAACAATTAAGCCAGCTGATTTTTTCCAACAAGTTAGAGGGGAACAATATGTCATTAGCTTCAACAGAATATGATTGATGAAAACAACACAGGTGTATTAACAGACACTTTTCAGGAATTTTGGATTCTTCAGGTACTTTTCTCCCCTGCAGGTGATTTGTAAAATGTATGACTGCTTTTACTATAAATATCCAAACTGGAGAGAAAATTAATATCTTTTATTAATTTATCCTAAAATTTCTCAAGAAAAATATATTTTCTCTGATCTAGGTAATATGAGTGGTATGAGAAAACAAATTTGGGGAGTTATGGAGAGGGGAAAGAAAGTGCTAATTTAAAAAAAAAAAAAAGGGAGGGGGTGGTATGTCAAAAGGACACAGGCATCAACCTTGAAGAGTCCCTAATGGTCAAAGTTGGAAATTTTAAGCAGCAAAATAAATTATAATATTGGATTATAACCCAAACCATTTTAAAATCCATATGTTCATACAGTCATAAACAGATGAATAAGTAATTTTCCTTACCAAATAATTCCAAAGTGTGTATATATAAATATACACACACACACACACACACATATACATATACACACACCACCCTCACAGAGAGCTTAATTCCCCTCACCTTGAGTGTGGGCTGGACTTAAGTCACTCAATCCCAACAACTAGAGTAAGGAAAATTAATAACTTTACAATGGAAAACGTTACATTTACAATGCAGATGTTACCTTAACAAGTGATCAGGATTAACGCTATCAGTGATAAGTCATGTTGCCATCACGTGCACCCCACACATAATGAGAAGGGCACTAAGTGGTATTCTGTCACAAAACCCACAACCCCAGTCAGATCATGAGGAAAACATAAGACAGAGTCAAATTGAGAGAAAGTTTACAAATCACCCGACAATTATACCTCAAAACTGTCAAGGTCACAAAAAACAAGGAAAGATGGGGAAACTTGCAGTTTAGAGAAGACTAAGAAGACTAAACTACTAAATATGTGTGGTATTCTGGGTTGGGTCCTGAAACAGAAAATAGAAATTACTGGGAAATTCAAATAAAATCTGTAGTTTAGTTAATAGTATTGTACCATTGCTAATTTCTTAAGTTTTGACAAATGAACCATGTATTTATGATGTTAAAGTAGGGGAAGCTGGGCAAAAGTAAACAGGAACTCTGTAACATTTTTGCAATTTTTCTGTAACTCTAAAATTATTCTAAAACTAAAAAAGGTTTATTACTCAGAGCCAAATGAAAAAACACAACAGATAAAAACAGGTGGAATGTAGTAAAAGCAATCTTAATGAAAATTTAGTCACAAATATTTATATTGAAAAGGAATAAAGGTTGAACATATTAAGTATAAAACCTAAGAAGTTAGAAATAGCAAGGAAGCAAGAAAACATAGTGGAAACAAAATAGAAAATATTTATACAGATACATTGGAAACAGTTAAAGTCAAAAATTGACAAGACTAAAAAATCAACAACGGACAAACTTCTGGCAAAATCAAATGAGAAGAACTATGATGATGAAAAAGATGACATAACTAGAGATAAAGCAGAGATCTGAAAAGATATTATCAGCAATGTTCTGCCAATAGATTTGAAAACAGTTTCTAGGAATCTTTCCTTAACTGATACACACACAAGACAGAAAGCTTAAAGAGTCTTATTAAAGAACCAGATATTAAAAGAACTGAACTTAAAACCTTTGCACACATGCACACACAGGGAGAGAGAGCACGCTCAAGAGACCCAGATGGTTTTCCAGGCACAGTCTACCAAACTTCAAGGACAGTATTACTTAAAACCAGGCAAAAACAATATAAGAACAAAAGTCAATCAATCTATTTCACTCAGGAAAATGGGCATAAAAATCTGGACAAAATGTTGTAAACCAAATCTAACAATGTTAAAACAGATAATATATCATGACAGTGCTAATCATGTCCTCCAAAAAGCAGACAGCAAGATGGGATAAGACGTGCAGAAGATTTTAGTGAGGAAAATTCCCGTGAAGGATAAGGGGGAGGAAACAGAAGCCAGCAGGGGAACTTTCCACCTGTGATGTTAAAGGAGACGGGAAGGTGGAAATGGAGTGAAAAGAACTCGAGACTGGAGCAGTTCTAAAAGAGTTTTGGCAAGAACATTGAGGACCCCTTGCACCAAAGTCACCCATTAGAGGGATCCCTCCTTAGCATCGCCACCGTGTTGATCACGGATAGGCTGGATAATTGGTTGAGCATCAGCTGAGACAAGTTTCAGCCATGACACAAAGGCAGGAATGCACCCAGAGGGCAGCACCCAGGGCTGTCAATCACCCATATTCTCTGCAGCAGGAGATCTGAGCACCACAGTTACCTGGCTGCCACAGTGACCAAGTTGGGTTTTCTCCAGGAATCCAAAGGTTTAGTATCAGAAAGATTTATAAATGTGATTTATCATGTGTTAGACTCACATCTTGTGTGCCTGTTCAGATTCCCTTGGCTCAGATGCCTCCCTGACCTGTCACTGGGAGGACCTGATGACTCATTTTCCCTGAGAGTACTATGCCTTCCTCTTCAGCCACCACGTGAGAGCTGAGCCAACCAGCCACGTACCTAGAGTGTCTGGAACCAAGTTAAGCGCTGTACTGCAGGGGATGGGACTTGGCATCCTGAGCTGCCATCAAAGGGACCACGATGACATTTGGATATATGAGACAGTTTACTTACTGTGGCGTAAATTTTAACCAATAGGAACCAGTAGGTCTGGGCAGATGAATCCCTCCCTCCTCCTCCCTTCCTCCTGTGGATGACTTTGAGACACAGGTTTCTCTACAGCCCATTCAGGAAAGTCCCTCATGCTGAGTGAATACAACTACCAAGAGAATTGCTGGGTCTCTTTTGAACTACTCATGAAGCAGTAACCAGCCTGGTAACCCATCCTTTCACAAAGCTTCCGTCTCTCCTTCCCTCACTCCCATTTTCCTTCTCTCACTGCCCTGGGTTCTTACCTCCCAAATAAAGCATCAGCATTTTAAATTTTGCTTCAGATTCTGTTTCCTAGAAAACCCAGGCTAAAAATATATTAAGCAGATTAGAGTTGAAAACCTGGTCATTTGAATATATGCAGAAAAAATTGATAATATACAAAATAATTGTTTAAAAACCTCATTAAATGAGTAAAATACTTTTAATATGAAAGAATATATTTGTAAAACCTATAACGAACATAGTTTTTTTTTTTTTTGAGACAGAGTCTCACTGCATTGCCCGGCTAAAGTGCTGTGGTGTCATCCTAGCTCATAGCAACCTCAGATTCCTGGGCTCAAGCGATCCTCCTGCCTCAGCCTCCCAAGTAGCTGGGACTACAGGCATGTGCCACTATGCCCGGCCAATTTTTTCTATATATTTTTAGTTGTCCAGCTAATTTCTTTCTATTTTTTTTAGTAGAGACGGGGTCTTACTCTTGCTCAGGCTGGTTTTGAACTCCTGAGCTCAAACAATCCACCCACCTTGGCCTCTCAGAGTGCTAGGATTACAGGCGTGAGCCACCGCACCTGGCCCAACAAACATAGTTTTAAAGGAGGGGAACATTAGAAATATTCCCCTTACAATCAATTATATGGCAAGGATGCACGATCAGCCAGGAATGCTGTTGGGCAGCAAATATGACAACATATTGGGGTAATCAAGAATAGTTTACAAAGCTATAGGCAGGTTAAGGGAAACTAACAAGGATGATGCTGTACCTTTAAGGCTGGCAACAGAGACAAATACCCTGTTACCCTGGACTGAAGGAGGAATTTACAGATCTAGAGAGATCAGGGGTCTGCAAGACAGGCCTATAGTAGGTAGGGATAGCCAACCTTCAGACCCAGTAGATTTGTATTGTGTTGACAAAGCCTTGAAAGTTCTAACGTATTTGCAGGGGGTTAACTAGTTTTCCCCCACCAAATTCCTGTCTACCTAGAACCTCAGAATGTGTCCTTATTTGAAAATAGAGTCTTTGTAGATGTAATTAAGGTAAAGACTGAGATGAGATCCTACTAGATTAGGCTGTGCCTAAAGTCCAATGAGAGACAGGAAAGGATGCACAGACATATGGGAAAAGTGGAGACAGAGACTGGAGTTATGCCACCACAGGCAAGGAATGCCAGGAGTCACGAGAAGCTGAAAGAAGCAAGGAAGGATCCTCCTCTAGAGGCTCAGGAAGGAGGGGGCCCCTGCTGACACCTTGATTTTGGACTTCAATCCTTCAGAACTGAAGGAATAGGTTTTTGTTGTTTTAAGCCAATATGTTTGTGGTGGTTTGCTATAGGGACCCTAGGAAACTGATGTAATACCTAGATTAGGAGAGAAAATTTTTCTCCTTTCTTGATAAAGGAGTAGGAGGGAAGAAATGGAAACAAACAACAGAGTTGACTCTACAGTGGAAGCAGAGATTACACAACTATATCTTAAACTGGGAGAAACCATCTAAATCCCTGATGTATTCTCCCTTAGAAAACTATACACACCGCACCCCCCCCCCAACTAAATGGTATAAATATTGGAAAGTGATATTTAGTAGATCCAAAAGAAGAGTTCAGTCCAGTTATCTAACAAAAAGTGCACATAGCTTAATGTCCATCCCTGGCCAATGTCTCAGGCTAAGAAAATAAGGATAGAACACAAAATGCCTAGCCCTCTGTGAGTCCCTTGATGTGAGGGGGTGGCAGTGGTGGTTGGGATAATGGGCTATAGGTCTCAGTAAGGAAAAAAAACAAATCAAAAGCCCATAACGTACCTACCATGTCAGAGTGATTTGACTGGGCAAAATAAAAAAATGACATACTAAATATGCAATATATACCATTGCCCCAAAAGGGGTGAGGTACAAGGATAGCATGCCAAAGACCAAAACATAAAGCAAAGCCCAGGCTGGAATAAAACAGTTTAATGAACAGAAAGAAAACCTTCACTTATATTAGGTCTATACCCTCTAGAAAGTAATACCCAGAACGTGTACACAATAAAACAAGTACTCAAAAATAAGCTAAACAAAATAAGGTGAAAAAGGGATTGTAGAAGGAAACAAAAGGAAACAAAACATGGACTAGAGTTTCTAGAGAGAACTAACAATAATATAGAGCTAGCAAAGTACAGAGGAAATACCACCGAGAGACAACTACCTTAGTAGAGGAAGATTTGAGGTATCCTGATGAATTCAGATGAAAGAAGAGATGAATGCACTTAGATGAGGTTAAGCTATAGAACACAAATGGAATGCAATTAGATGAGGTCAAACTACAGAATATAAATGATGCAATATAAGGATAATTGGCATTGGCCCCTGAAGTCAAGAACCCATCAAGTCAAGTTTATACATAAGTAGAAGAAAATTTCCCTGAATTGAAGGCAAAATTGAATCCATAGATAAAAAAAAAAAAAAAAAAAAAATCCACATTTCCGGAAAAGTTGATACAAAATACTCAGGACCAAGACATATCCTGATTAAGCAGCTAAATCTCAAAAAAGGAGGAAGATATTTTCTTTTTTTGCCTAAACAAAGAGGTGGTGCAGGGGTGGAGAGGAAAAAGGACCTTTGACTTCTAAAAAGGGCCTTTGACTTCTCCACAAAAGACAGAGTATGCTGGTTCCATGAGTTTTAATTTCCAGTTAGTATGTGCTGTTTTCAGGGAAAGCACCAGCCCAGAATAGAAAGCGGCACTAGAAAGAAGTGTTTCTATTAAATGCCCTCAAGGAATTCCTTTTCTTCTCTTCCTTCCTACCTCCTCTCACTTGACTTCAGGACCCTGTTGCATAAGCTGTGCTGTGAGTTAGACCTCCGAAAACATTAAGAAAAAACACTGCCCTAAAGAGCATCCATTTTTAAGTCTTAGCAAAATCCCTCGTGGCAAGGAAATACTAAAGGAAGTGGCTGCAACTTGAATTGGGGGAAAAATAAAACCCTGGAAAACTAATTGAAAAAAGTACTACTTTTTTGTACAGAACTGAACAAAACTGAAAGTCTTGGAATATCAAAATCAAGGAATCCTCACCTGTAACCAGAACAAATCAAAGTACAATTAGCAGGGGAAAAAATTTAGGAGAGATGTTAAATAGTCAATAACATAATGTCTGTCTCAACACACTTTCAGCAGAACAAAAGGAAGAGAGTTGAACCTTGAGTAGTAACATATTAACAGGTTTCTATTTATCCTGATACTTACCATTAAATAGTTCAGACCTATTATGTATTGACTAATTAACCCTCCTTATACAGAAAATGAAATGAGGTAGTCTCTCTTCCAAACTCATTTATATACCAAAGGTCAGACTGTTAAATCTTCATGTTAACATTCATTTCCCAATGAGAAAAATCAGATTTGTGTAATTAGTAAGTGCACATTCTTATATGAATTAGATAGGGAATGTAAGTAGCAACATAGAAATCAAATCTCATATTCTTACTTTCCTTATTTCTTAAACCTATAACACATCTCAATTTTCTTTTATTAGGTCATTAAATAGGAAATGTCTGATTGAGATATAATAAGCTAAACTTTTTATTCTAAAACAAGAAGTGGTACAATTAATCAAACTATGCACCTAAACTATCAACACACTTTTGCCATCTTAATGGTAGCTTGTTTATGCCAGTAGCAAAGAAGCCTGGAGAGCGAGTGTCCATGAAATTGCAAAAGGCATTTTCCACAGCTTGTTGAGAATGGAATATTTTTTCTTGCAAGAAGTGGTCCAAAGCCGAGAAGAAGTGGTAGTCAGTTGGTGCAAGGTCTGGTGAATACAGTGGATGACACAGAGTTTCCAAGTCCAGCCTGTGTTGAGCAGCATTGTTTGTGCAACGTGTGGTTGGGTGTTGTGTTGCAAGAGGATTGCCTGTCTCTGTTGACCAATCTTGGCTGCTTAATCACAAGCATTCTCATCATTTTATCCAATTGGCTGTAATGGTCATCCCCTGTAATTGACTGACCAGGTTTCATGAAGCTATAGTGGTTAGCACCAGTGCTGGACCACCAAATAGACACCATAAGCTTTTTTCGATGAATATTCGGTTTTGGACTGTGTTTCAGCACTTCATCTTTATCCAACCATTGTGTCAAATGCTTGTGATTGTCAAAAAGAATTCATTTTTCCTTACACGTAACAATACAGTGTAGAAGTGGTTTGCCTTTATATCATGACAGCAAAGAAAGACAAGCTTTGAGACGATTTCTCTCCTGATGTTCATTTAATTCATGTGGTACCATTTATCCAGCTTCTTTACCTTGCTGATTTGTTTCAAATGGTCTCATATTGCTGGAATAGTAATGTCAAACCTTGCTGCTAATTCACACATAGGTTGAGATGGATTTGCTTCCACTACAACTTTCAGCTCATCATTATCCACCTTGATTTCAGGTCACCCACATGGCTCATTTTCAAGATTAAAATCACTAGAATGGAACTTCTCAAACCATCGACATACTGTGAGTTTATTAGCCACATCCTTCCCAAACACTTTGTTGATATTTTGAGCTGTCCACGCTACACTGGTTCCACTATGGAACTCATATTCGAAAATAACACCAATTTTTGATTTATCCATGGTTACACAAAAATTGCTGTAGAAAGAATTTAAAGATAATCACAGCTAAACCATGTGTTTGAAAGAATGAGGATGTACCTTCACAATAAAAATATAACAAGACGTGTCAAAGTGAAATGTCAGAGACATCAACTGTCAAACTTAGCACTTAAGGAAATGGGACATTTCATACTTAATAACTATTAGGCAAGTAGCCTTTGCCAGACACCTAGGGAGATAAAGGAATGGAAGGCAAAAGCGGAGCTTGCATTCCTTTTCCCCCTGATAGACAGGAAGTGTATCCCTCCCCCTGTCTGTTCTGATAAGGACAACACCAGAGCTGAAGGATGGATGTGACTGGGGCAGGGGTCCTAGGAGCTGGTTGTTTGAAAAAGAATCTCTTACAAGTGTCTGTTCTGGCCCACTTACCACTTCCCCCAGAAAAACCCTCTATAAAACCCACTGCTCTCCCTTTCCTGGAGTGAACACTTTTTTCGGCCTCCAGCCACCAGATGCTTAAAATAAACAGCTACATGTGAGGCTTCATGTGTCTCTTGGCTCTGGACCTAACAATAACCTAATAAAATGAAAATACCAGCACAATACCTGATCTCAGTTGTGTGGACTAAATTAGCTTTATCTTTCATCATGTACAAACAACACAGGCTACTGAGTTCATAGCAGATGCTCAGTAAAAGAGAATCACTCAGATTTAAAACAACTCAGTAGCCCAAGAGAGACCACAGAAAGGATAAGGTAGGAAGAAAGGCGAAGTGGGAGATAAAGTGTACTGCTTGCTCCCGAGAGGCGGCGGCAAGCTGACCATGAGGCTGCTTGAGTTGAGATAGACATAGAACCCTTATGAGAAAAGGTTATAAAAATTTGCCGAACAGATTAACTAAGGTGGGCCACCTTTAAAATTCCAAAAAGGGAAACCATGTAGTCTCTCAAATTAGCCTAAGGAAGAAAATAGGGATATAAGAGACAAGGACACTTGAAGTGATTGGGGGCAGGGGAGGAAAATACAGCCTATTTCAGGTTGTGGTGGGAGAAAGATATGGGGAAAGAACTTTGAGTTGAATAGGAGGTACCTTAATAAAAAAGACTGCAGGACGACAACTCTAGAAGAAAGCAAACGCCTTGAAAACAACAGACGTGTTTGGAATTGTCAGAAAAGAAAATGAATCAAAGTGGGAAAATAGAACCTAAGCATACTTGGTATTCAGTCATCTATTTCTGCCGTCACATCTCTGGAATTCACAGGCAAGACAAAAGGACAATAAAAAGAAGAGGTAAAAAGCTTTTCAAAGACAGCTTGCTGAACTATGTCAGAGCATGCAACACCACAAGAATGTATGAGAATTAAAAATGTAATCTACAAAGCACACTTAGGATATACCATTGTTTTGCATATAAAATAAAAAGCTAAATTCAATGAGGAAAATTGGTTTGGAGGGCGTAGTTCTCTTCACACTTCACACTCAAATTTTAAAAAGACTAACCCTAAGATCAGAAGACATAGGTTAGAAGTGATATTTGTGGATGTATAATCCTTTTCTTCCTTTCTGATGTGAAAGGAAATTCTCTTCCTTCATTTAATTGTAATGCTATGAAATATTTCAGCTGTGTTCGAAGGGAAACCTAAATATTTGATGTCATTAGTCATTTTTGATTACTCTCAATCCCAAGATTAAAGCACATTTAGATAAATATGATAGGATTATCAAAATAAAGCGCTTGAGAATTTAGCATTCTGTTGTAAGCAATAACAACACCACCACCAAAGCAGCACTGGCTTAGACAACAAAGGAAATTTTCTGAGAAACATAACTTCTGTGAGCCTCAGGCCAGCTCGTTCCAGAACTCACGTCACGGGGTCCCATGTCTGTCCTCCGCCTCCTGTGGGTTTGCTCCACATACAGCCTGGCTTCGCTTGTGGTAGTAAACCGGCTGCAGTTGTTTCAGGCCTATTCTGCACACCACCAAACCCAGAGGAAAAGGACGGGAGTTTCACCAGCATTTCTTGCTAAGAAGAGAAACTTGTTTCCCAGAAGTGCCAGCAAACCGCTTTTTGCACGTCATTGGCTCACCTGGGCTACCTTTCTGCCACACCCAACACTCTGGCTTTCCCCCGCCCTAGTCCTCTAACTGGTTTCTTCTGAAAGCACTATTTTAATAGATCACTTGCACCTGACTTTTTCACTTATCAGCTGCTTGCCATGGAATCTACCAGGTGACACAAAGGCAAGCATCGAAACCTCATGGCAGGTTATGCTTGAAACCCCTGGGCTGTTTCTTCCCACCCACCCTGCCTCCTGTGTCTGTGAAGGCTGGCAGGTCCCACTGTGAACTGGATGGCTTCTTACACGTCTTCTCACACACGCTCTTTGCTGCTTT
Source organism: Propithecus coquereli (assembly GCF_000956105.1). Taxonomy (NCBI): domain Eukaryota; kingdom Metazoa; phylum Chordata; class Mammalia; order Primates; family Indriidae; genus Propithecus; species Propithecus coquereli. The sequence goes on from NW_012134414.1 coordinate 1,998,625, forward strand.
CTGTGCTGCTCCTCTCCAACCCGCCCAGCCTCCCACTCCTGTTGCTCCTCTCAAACCTCTTCACGGCATCCCCTGAAAACATCACTCCACAATAAACTGCCCTTTACCCATAACCTGCTGAGATTCCTGCTGCCTTGCAGCCTCCACCAGAACCTGATTCTTTCCCCAAAGCACTCTTTCCCCATCTCCTTTTTCTTCAAAAGAGTTGCTCATTTTCCCATCTTCTCTCCACACTGGAATCTGGAAATAAAGCCGGCAATCTCCGCGTACAGCTGTGCTCTTTCCCTGCCATTGCGTCTGTGTCTTTAGGGCTTCTATACCTCACTGTGGCACTCTAACTTCTCCCCAGGAGGGTACCTAGCGAATGTCAGTTTAAGCATGGAAGCTGGATGGGGCATACATGGATGGGTTAGAGTATTCTTCTTACCTTCATAGATCTGAACTGTTTAAGAAATACCTGTGGCCTGGTCATCTCTCTGGGCTTTTCTGTGCCCCTCCTTCCTCTGTTATCTATTAAACCCTGATTAGCAAATGTGAAACTCTGTGAGCAAAAAATCAAGAACTCCAAAACTAGTCACTTCTACTCCACTCAGCTTAGCATTTCTGTAGATGGATTCCTGCCCTTATTGTCCAAAACTTTCGGTTCCACCCTGAACTCTCAAACTCAGAACATCCTACCCCTATGGAACCTCTTATCATCCTAATAATTCCTCTCCTCCCTCCCCTCCCACCATACTAATGATCTTAGTATTTCCCAATTCTGACTCCATCAATCGTTCCCATTTTCACTTATGCTATTATATATATTAATAACATATTATTTCCCGGGTCTCTTACAAAAACAGTTTAACTTTTTGAGCTGTTTTTTTTGTTGTTGTTATTTTTTTAAAAAAAAGACTAAACAGGTTTCTTTTCCTTGTTGTCAAGTTGATCTCGATAACTACAGAGGTGCTAGTTTAGTGTGTATGGAACCCAATTAGTAACAAAATTTGTAAATCTCTAAAAGGAATGTTTAGCAATTAATGTGATTACTTTATTAGAAATGATGTTTAGATCTTAGTGTCCCATAGATAGAAATATTACCAAAGTCAATCTTAGTAACATTGATTTTGTTTGGCTGACAGGACATCGTAGTGATTATAGTTAAGGCAAACAGAAGACGAAACAGAAAGAGAAAGCAAAAGGTTTTTCTCTTCACCAGGTGTTCTTTGTGGTGGCTCTAATCTAGGTTAAATTAGATAGAAAAGACCTCATTTCTCAAAGATGATGTCTAGGACAGAACCTCAGTGGCCTTGAAGAAGACATCTCACCTGAAACACAAGTATTAAAGTAAGAAAGCTGTGAGTGTACACTAGTCTAGCTCCAGTTTGTATCTTAATATCTTACTGCTTGGGGACTAATAGTTTGAACTCTAAATGGCTGGTAAGGAGTGATGTACGATTACAGACTGTAAGATTCCAAGACCAAGGGCTAAGGAAAAACAACCTCTCCCCTCCACCCCCTTACTCATAATTTAAAAGTGAGCCTTTGAAGGGACATTTAACAGTTTTTGCAGAGAAAAATTCTGAAACTGAAGCTATTATAAGAAGCCACACCTGCTAGCCACATCTTAGTCCCCAAAAGAGAGGGATGCAGTAGAGTACATTATCGCAGAGACCTGCTGGAAATGCACACCCAGAGAAAAGAAAGCCTCCAAGGCTAAAGTCTATGCTCAAGAGAGAGAAATAGGCATATTTTTGAAGATGGTGGGGGTAAAAGAGGCCCTAAAATATGTACTGGAAACTTTATGGGCTAAATTAGAGGGAGTTTGAACACACAAACACCACAACTGAATACCAATGAAAGGTGTGTATATATTAGAAAGGCCATATTGTATTAGAAAGGAGAATGCAGAGCTAAAAAAAACCAGAATAGCAGGATTTTTAGAGTGCCTATGTTTATAGCCTGTTAAGTGGAATGGACTTGGACCCTTGCTTTCTTTTCTGTCAAAGTCGGGTCAGGGCCCCAGCACGGGGAATACCTAATGGCAGTCTCAACTGCAGAAGACTAAGGGGGATGGGGTTTTTCCTGAGTTTGGTCTTCCCAGGGCTCAAAGGAAGTGAGGAAGTAATTGGGCTCTTTGGTGGCCCCTGGGCTTCTACTATGTAGATTCCTAGAGCAGCGATATTCGTTCCTACTAAGCAAGGGAAAGTTTTGCATGTCTGAAGTAGAAAATTAGTTACACAGATGCATTCAAAACTTCAAAGAAGAGTGTGCTGCTATGTAACAGTTCAAAACAAAATCTCCACTCCTAGGGAAGTTTCTGGGAATGTATTTGACAGCCTCAGGAAGAAAAACACCTTTTTAAATATCTTACTGTAATACGACATGTACCTGGTTATGACCAGAGCAAGGAGGAACTGCCTAGGTTCCCTGGATAATGATCAAGCTGTGATCTCTTCTAAGTGTCTGTAGGAAAACTAAATCCAGGAATTGGTTCCTTCCCAGCTCAGGCCAACGGGTAGCACATGCTGGTGGGCCACGTGCAGAACCTGGGCATAGCCTTCGTTCACAAACTTCACTTACTTTAAGAACCATCGCACTTTTAGGCCACTCAATATCAAGATACAGAAAAATATTTGTCTGTCTTTTACATATTTTATATTCTGAAATAATATTTATTAGACACTTTGTACATACCAGGCACCTTGCTAAGTGCTTTAAAACATTTCATTTAATCTCCACAGCAAACCTAGGAGCTCCCATTACCCTATTTTACAGATTAGGAAACTATTAGAAAAAAGTACACGGTTCGTTAATGGTGGAGCAGGAATTCACACCAAGAACTATTTCATTCTGGAGACTATGATCTTGACCACTACACCTTATTATATCTTTTAATTAAAATATTCTTACCAATGTGGGATATGGCACCAGTTTACTGTTCTGAACAGAAATGATTTCCTCCAAGTTTCTAGGAAATGCAGAAACTCAAGTTTGCTTTGTCAGGTACCAGTAACACAGAAAAAACTTAAATTATGTTTTAGCATTGTTTTCTCTATTGTCCAAAGTCCCAAACAGAAGCCTAATGAGAATTAAATCTTAACTTTTTGAATACTTTTGTTTAGGCATTAAAAATTAGATAAATTTTAATGACTCTCCCTGAGGCAGTGGAAATATCCAGGAAACTTTTAAGTTTCTTGTTTAGAATTCTAAGATCACTTGATTATTCTGCTAAAAAAACCCCACTACTCCAGTCCTTTCGTATTCTTTTCTACCACAGAGTAGGGGGAAAGTGCATCTTTGGGGCAGCTAACAAATCTTTGTAGTGTAACTAGGTAAACAATTATTAGTAAGAATATATCCTCAGAGAAAAAAAGTCCCAGAATACTTTTCAAAACAAACATTTCTCATCCATTCTTCACTATCTTATCAGAATATTAGGACTTTTCCTCATTTTTTGCTAAGTTCTTTTATTTGAAATATATCACCATGATCCTCAAGACAACCTTTTACTAAGCATTTGTTTTGCACATATGCACTTTACCTAATATGTGCACTAAACCAAGTTAAAAGAGCAGTCACAAGTTTTTTCTAGCGGAAAAATAAAATGTCAAGTAAAAACCATACATATTTGATTTATTCATGCCCACTTTTAAGTTCTAGGTATAAAAAACTTAGAAATCCTTACCTTATAAATCCATATCTTCTAGTCAAATGCTAAGGAGGCCATAGAGAAAACATTGAATTCAGGCGTGAGAAGGAGGAATGATGACTATAGGAGGAGTTTCTCAGAGAGTAAAGTCTAAAGTATGTTTGATTATTTACCTATAACAGACCAAGGAAACCCACGACATCACCCAGGACTCCCTCCTTCAAACTAAGCCCCACCCAGATCTGAGTCAGAACAGACTTTTAAAGTCCACAAATCAGAAGGCGCAGTTCTAGATAATACAATGGATCAGTTGAGCATTGACCTCTGGGGGTGGCGCACTCTGATTTCCATGCTGTGGGTCAGGCTTCACCAGCAGTGTGGTGCAGGCAACTTCCTAGGGTGGGACTGTCTGACCTTCATGTCCCCTTTATGCTGTCATATAGCTTAATCTCTCTCCCCTACCCCTTGTGTCACATGCGTGCCAGCACACATCGTAGTGTTGTAGCTAGGAGAAAAGCTTGACTCAGCCTTGTATCCCCAACAATTAGCATTGTGACTACCACATACTAGTGCATAGTAGGTGGTCTATATTTGCTTTTGGAATGCATGGGAATGAAAGTTACAAAGGGAACAAAAAAGTACTTTATGAGGATAATGAACAGGATTCTTCTGTCTGGATTGAAGGATACCATCCAAACTTTAGCACAACACACAAATCCCTTGATCATATGATCAGAGGGCCCTGTCTAGCGTTCGAGCCTTCATGCATTACTCACCACACCTACTTTAACCTTCTGCCACACCTGGACACTCAGGGGAAATGGCAAGGTGCTTTGGAGGAATTCCTCCTCCCTTCCTCCCCATCTCTTCCTTGGCATCCTCCTTCTGCTCAGGAGTCACCTGGAGTGAGCCTTCTACTGCAAACTGGAGACCAAGTCAGAAGCCCCAGGCCCCCTCCCAGAATCCCCTAAGTCACCCATGCCAACCTTTATCATTATGTAATAACATCTGTTGTGAAGTAAGATCCAACTGGGACGTCCTTAAAAGATGCAGGCAATCCCAGCTTTTACCTCTGAACCCCCAGGGCCGTGTAGTTGCTGGTACATTGTGGCCACTCTAAGATTAGTTTAGGAAAATATCAAAGATCCTAAAGCATACACATGTGGAGAACAGACTCTCATGGAATCTCAAAAGAGAAGAACAAGATATTTGAAGATATTTGAAGTTTTAGGATGAAATATCATGACATGCAAAGATATATGTTATGTAAAAATTGTTCAAGCTGAAGGTAAAAATAGAACTAAGATTTTTAGAAATATCAATGGCCGAGAGATAAGGGTTATTCTGAGATTTGTGTCACAGCAAAAGTTACCATAAAATTTACACCACCATTGAAGACTAGATCAATGGGTTTTGAGTTATGTACCTTTCCCTTGCCATGTATTTAGCACTCCCACTCTAGGAAGGGGTACCTGAATGGAAATAGGATGAACCATTAGGACCCCATGTTAGGGAAGTCTATAAGGTCACTGCTGCAGAGGTTCATTTGTTAGGCTTTGAGATCTGTTACTATTAATACTTCAATACTAGCTTGGGTTCTCCTCTGCAAACTTCCTCCATAATGTCTTCAAGTGGCTGGGAGGAGAGATGGTATATGGCATATTGTTAACCCTGATTATATTCATCGTGCACACGGATCTACACTAAGGCTCACAGGAGAATTTAAAGTAATGTTGGCATTTAACATTTAATAAATTTGCAAACGTTCTGATGAAATTAAAGTATTAATATAACCATCATGTAAATTGAGGATGCGAAAGGAGCTACTGGCTGAATCCTAAGAGATGAAATAAGGCTGAAATTAATAACCCAATTTGAGTCTTTCAATTGTCAAAACACTGTAGAAGAAAGTGAATTTGAATTCTAAAGCTGAAAGGTGGACAGAGGGACTGAAATGTAGAAGACCTTAAATTGGTCTGAGAGGTAGACTAGGCATTATCATATATTAGACATTGCTGAATCAGTTCAATCAATATTTCTAGCAAGAAACAGTCTCCTAGTATTCCAGCTAGTAAAACACTCGAGGTGTTAAATCCACATATTTATTTCCCAAGATATTAAATGTGGTGCTTGTCAGCATTTGTGCATGTCCTCCTTTCTTGGCCCATTGTTGCTGGGAAAGAAAATGAAATAATTGAGGCTATGGCTTTAAAGTGGAGTTAGGAGATTGCGAGAGGATTGCACTCACACCTTCTAAAGGTCAAGCCACAGCCTGCTCCGATAAACTTGGATAACAACTGAAGTCAGTCTCCACTGGCCTTCAACATCTCTCACCTGGGAGTACCCTAATTAACTAACCAATCAAATGGGTTTGCAATTTAGGATTTCTGCCCAGCCAATGAGTTGCCTCCCAAAACAACTTTTTGTGGAGATCCCCTACAAAAAATATCTCCTGCCTTTGCCTTATAAAACACTATTCTGGGGCTGCCCTGACTTAGTATACCTGAATTGCAATTCTTTATTTCTCAAATAAATACTATTTTCTTTGACCTCTGCGTCAATATATTTTTGTTTTTTTTTAGTTAACATAGCTACAGAGTTGCCATATCAGTGCGGGGGCTTCCTATGGCCTTCTGCATGTATTGTGTGACCTATTCTTGGTTCTGTGTTTTCCTGGTATCTCTACATGTCTCAGGTCTAAAGTAGCCTCAGCAACTCTAAGTTTTGCAGTGAGTTATCCTTTAAATTGTTCAAAGTGCTTTTACAACTCTCTTAATGATCACTCTGGGAAAAAGGCAGGGTTGGTGATCTTCCTGCCTCTTTCAGGATGAGGAAACAGATGCTAGGAGTGAACAATGATGCACCCAATGAATAAGTGTCAAAGCTGGGCTGTATGTCAGACACCTGCCATGCCCCTCTCATATGCCCTCAGCCACATTTTTGCCCTGCCATTGTTGAGTCAACCAGCTCTATGCAGGTGCCCTTGACAGCACCTCATCCCAGCACCACTGTGTGTCTGTCTTGCTTGTTGTCCCAGGGATTCTCTGCTTCTTAGTGAGACTCCCCAAATAGAGAACATTAACACCCTCCAGTGTTAATTTTAGCCTGTGGGGATTGAATTGCTCCTCTATTCTGTGTCTCTGTCCACAATCCTGAAGGGTCTCTACAAGGTTCCTTAAAGTGTCCCCACCAGGCCTAAGCCCCAGCTGCCCACAGGGGCAGCCAGCTGAACAACACACCCTTGGGCTAGCTCTCCCTCCCTTCTGTTTCACTCGTCTCAGGGCCACCTCTTCTGTTCCCTGAAGTCACTTTCCAAAATAAAGTATTTAAACAAAAGACTTACCTCAGGCTCGGCTTCTTGGGGGAAGCTCAGTTAAAACAGGCTGCAAACACATTTTTTCGATTTTCTGGTTCATTCTTCTTCTTATCCCGTTAATCACCAGACCTAAAATTCAATACTCATCTTTTTCATTTCTAATCACAGATAAACAAGGTTATAAAGGCTTTAAGATTTAATATCGGAATATAAAGTATAATCTCTTTATGGTCTGTATGTCTTGCACACATTAGGTGCTTAATAATAGAAAACTGTGGTTACCTTTAAGGTGGTGACTGTTTAAGAAGGATGCATATGTAAATATGAAGAGAAACATACAAGTTGTCATTGTACAGATGAGAGAGCTTGAAGTAGCTATCTTTACACAATTATATTTCTAGGGTTAATCTGTAAAGCTTCCATGTCTATAAATCTTCCTGGCTGGCGTCTCTTTACACTACGTTTTCTAATGACAAGTAAGATTTTTATTCTTATGGCTTCTCATTTTAGATATACTGATGGCTTATTTTAAACAGCCTAAGGGGAGAAAACCGAATGATGTCTTTAGAGCTTTGAGGTTTAAAATCGCAATAATATCAATATTTGCCAGTTGTGATTATATATACATATTAATGGAAGTTTGCCCTCCAAGAATTTAATAAAGATGGAGCATGGTCATTCCTATTTGTTTCTGGTACAATAAGGATGTGGAGAAAAAATAAATAAAACCTCTTAGATGAAGTGCCATATTGCTATCAGCATACCAGCACAAGATCAAGGAAAACCAACCGCTGAATATCAAACTATTCTTGATTTGGAAAACACAAATCAAAATCTAAATAATAGTCCAAAGAGGGCAATTCTATTCAGTTTGTGCAGACTATCAGATCAGTTGACCACACTGCTTCTGATATAAGAGCCAACAAGTATCATTTTATAATAGTTGACAGACACCAGAAAAATAAACATTGTCATGAGTGTTTGTCACTAAAGATTGAAATGTAGTGTGTTTATATAAATATAAATAAATATGAA
>NW_012134414.1:2007589-2032764 GCF_000956105.1 Propithecus coquereli
AATTACCTCAGAAAATGCGTTATGAAAATCCCTGACCACATAAGAAATAGAACCATCTCAAGTCTAACACAGTTTTTATTTTGTTTTGTTTTTTAAGCATGGAAAAAATTACTGTTTCAGATTACTATTTTTTTCAATTGAAGATCCAGTGTAGGTGGCTTGCATTTAAGGGTTATGTGGAACCAATGATATTTATTTAAAAGCAGTATGTTCCTAATAACTATAAAATGGTTGTCCTCAAAATTATGTAGTATGACTTTTGGAAAGTCACAGAACACTGTGTGGCATCAATTACCTTTGAGACTGCTGAGGCCTTTTTACTCACAAATGAAAGCAATAGCACTTGAGGTCACTCCTTGCTCTAAGATCTGGGTCTATGAGATTGGGTCATTTCTATGTGGAAGAAAGCAGTCAAGAAGTGATGAACTACAATAAAGAAAATCAGAGAACTCCATGGAATGCTACATTTTGACCTATCACTACTAAGACTCTAGGTCAGCACATCAAACTCCTGAGTCTGAATTCATTGTTTGGATTATTTATTTAGCCTTGGAATTGAAGGTCCTCTGACACAGGACCAAGTCAAAAGTGTGGGTCAGTTTTGATCATTAGTTTTAGCAACAGACAGACCTGCATTTGAACCTCAGAATAACATAACAAAAAAAAAAACTTTTTTATTTTGAAAGAATTGCCGATTCTCATGCAGTTGTAAGAAATAATACAAAGAAATCCCACGTACACTTACTTTCCCTGAAAGGTAACATCTTGAAAACTATAGCACAATATTACAACTGGCATATAAGTTTGCTAGGGCTGCCATAACAAAGTACCACATTCTGGATACAACCGAAATTTATTTCCTCACAATTCTGGAAGCTATAAGTCCGAGATCAAGATGTCAGCAGGGTTGGTTTTTTCTGAGGCCTTTCTCTTTGGCACGTAGATGGCGGTCTTCTCTCTGTGTCTTCACAAGGTCTTCCCTCTGTACCTACCTGTCTGTGTCCAAATCACCTCTTTTTATAGGGAAAGCAGTGATATGGATTAGGGGTCCCCTCTAATTGACCTCATTTTAACTTATTTACCTCTTTAAAGACCCTATCTCCAAATATGGCTACTTTCTGAGGTACTGGGAGTTAGGATTTCAGCATACAAATTTTGAGGGGACACAATTTAGCCCATAACAACTGGGATGTTGACATCGATGTGATTAAGAACATTCCCATCACCACAGGGATCCCTCATATTGACCTCTTTAGCCACATCCACCTCCCTTCCCTCACCCCACTTAAACCCTGGCAATCACTAATCTGTTCTCCATCTTTATAATTTTATCATTTCAACAATGTCTTACAAATTGTATCATACAGTATATTATCTTTTAGGATTGGCTTTTTCAACTCAGCATAATTCTCTAGAGATTTACCCAAGTTGTTGCACGTATCAATAGTTCATTCCTTTGTTTTTTCATTCAACCATTCACCCATTGAAGGACATATGGGTTGTCTTCCGTTTTTGGCTATTATAAATAAAGCTGCCATAAATATCCATGTACAGGATTCTGTATGAGCATACGTTTTCATTTCTGTGGGAGAAATGCCCAGGAGTGCAATTTCTGGGATGTTTAGTTTTTTAAGGAACTGCCAAACTGTTTCTCAGAATGTCTATACTATTTATATTCCCACCAGCAATATGAGTGATATATTAGCAATATGAGTGATCCAGTTTCTCTAAATCCTTACCTGCATCTAGTGTTGTCACTACTTATTTTAGCCCTTTTGATAGTTGTGTAGTGATAGCTCATTGTGGTTTTAATTTGCATTTCCCTGATGTGTCATAATGTCAAACATCTTCTCATGTGCTTATTTGCCATCTGTATATACTCTTGGGTGAAATGTCTATGTCTTTTGCCTATTTTCTAATTGGATTCTCTTTTTAATGTTGAGTTTTGAGAGCACTTTATATATTCTAGATACTAGTCCTTTGTCAGATAGATGGTTTGCAAATATCTTCTCTGTAGTTTATCTTTTCATCCTCTTAACAGAGACTTTTGCAGAATGAAAATTTTAACTTTATGAGACCCTGGATTTTATTTTTACGTTGCATTTTGGCTGGCTTTTTTTGACACAGCTCCAGCAGTGGAAGGGGAGATGCCATGTCCACTCTGTAGTAAACAGAGTGGAGGAGGAAGTCCAGCTGTTCCACATAGCCTCCGTTGACACCCTGCAGAGGGCAGGGTTCTTGTTACTGCCTTCCAGGAGGATGAAAGTCCAGGTTCCCTCCTCAGCCAGCAGGAGGTCATGGCACTTGGTGGGGGTCTAAGCTCTCCACCACAGTTTTTCTGGGATGTTTGGCTGGAGTAGATAGATTGTTGTGTAAAAGTTTTCTGTCTTGCTAGGTTTCCCCTGTCCTGATCTTTTTACTAGAGAGAAAGTTTTTGTTAGGGTCTTTTTCACTATGCCCATTGGCATTTCCAGTTTGCCAGGCTCTTCAGTTCCAACTGTGGGATACACGAGGCTAAAAGAAAGCCCAGGGAATGTTCCACACTGATGCTCTTGGGTCCTAGGGTCCCTAGCCTGTTGGCCTTCTATGTTTCAGATCCTTATGTTTGTTTGTTTTATACATAATGTCCAGGGTTTTTGTTGCATTAAATGGAAGGAAAAGGGATAGATACTTCAACTTGATCTTCCTGGAAGTAGAAGTCCTTCCTTGTCACTTTGTTGATTTTGGTGAGTTACCTAACCTTATACCACGGTTTCCTTGTCTGTGAGACAAGAAAAACATCTACTTCACAGGGTGGTACAAAAGATTAAACAAGCTCCTGGTAGACACTGAAATATTGGATTGCTTCTCTTTGAAATGAAACTATGCTCCAGTTCTTCTGATCTTTCAAGTGTGTATTACAAAAGACTTCTGAATCTTCTAGTTCCCAGGGAGACTCAATATCTGCCAGGCCCTCGTAACTTCTCAATATTATTAGGACTATTCCTGACTTTCCCTCCTGAATTGGTGATTTTGCTCTGTATTGGCAAATGTGATTTCCTTACCAAAGCCCTAGAACGCAGTAGACATTCAAATGCCAATTCCTACTATGCTATTGTGATTTTACAGTGAGTCTTTTTAGCCCAATCCTTAGCAACAAGGCCATTTCCTCAATAACAAAATGGGAATGACACCTGACACCTATCTCATAGGAAGAAAGTGGCTACACATGCAAATGTTCACGTCTGAAAAATACCCTCACCTTTTACAAAATTAAAAAAAAGACACATGACTGCAATAACATCTATCATTACCACGGGTCTTGCCCTGTGTTTATTCCCAGTTCCCCATTGTTCCACAGTAGGGTGGAGTAGAATTATAGTGAATTAGAGCTGGAGAGAGTTGCCACAGAGTCAAGGACTATCTTGTGTGGGAGTTACATCCACCACAAGTGGAAACTCAGGACTGCCTTGTTGTAGTCACAGATCAGGCTTTCCTTTACTATTAAAATAGCAATACAGGTACATTGCTAGCATAATGTAGACATATGGCGTTTTACTACTCTTATGTTAAGTTATTGGATGAGAGCTATGCATAAGCAAATCTAAACTATAGTATTGCAAAAGCATATCATTTATTGGGAGAAGAACACTTTTAATTAATTTTAATCCCCTAATAACAGTGGAGTACACAGTAATACGTTCTTTAAGTTATTGAATAGTTATTAGTTATTAATAATTATTAGATAGTTCAAAGCTTTAGAGTTGGAGACCACTGCAAGGTATACAGCCATACCCCTGAGGTTAACGGGTTCAGCTTCTGGATTCAAGCAAGTCAAAGTCATCTTAAGGTGAAGATTCTCTCAAGCATCTTGAGGAGCTTGATCTTGAGGAGCGGTGATCTGATTGCCTCACTAGTAGTTTTCCACAAACACAGTAAATGATTCTAGTCTGTTTAAAATATTTAGTTCCCTATAAACACAGTAAATGATTCTATTTGATTTTCACATAGCCATTTTTCTTTATTTTTCTGAAAGTTCATATTTGTGAGAATCTCCTTATCTACTTTGGAAGGGAGTCGAAAGATAAAATTACTTAAGGCCAGCCTATTTTATGTGAATATCTTCCTCTGTGGGAATATATTTTGTTTCTGCGTGTTGTAGAAGGAATGCTCATGCTCAGATATACAGGCTTGTCATCTCCAAATGAGTCAGATACACTTTCACATACTTTTCTCCTATTAATATTCATCTGTAGAGGCCAAGTTTACCCAAACTTTAGGTTACATTTCTTCAGCTACCAGGGAAAGTGAAGAATGTCTCAAGTCACGTGGGAACTATTTACTTCTCTGTATAACATATTTAAAAGGTCTCTTTGAAGACAGAGGTCATATTAATTCACCCTAGCTTCTGTCTTAGCTCATTGCCTGGAAACTAATAAGCATTTATTGAATGAAAGGAATGTGAAAGGATATTTTCTAAAAACATACAATCAAAAGGAGTTTACTCAAACATTTAAAGTGTTGCAACATGATGAGTGCTCGAGTCGAGTGTTCTGGTGGGAGCCAGACACTGAAGATCGGGGCCACAGTTTAGCAACCATTGGTGGGACAGCTGGGTTTAGTAAGAGAAGTGGAGGCGACAGTTGGGGCTAAGGTACTGCAAGAGTAAGTGGAAAATTTTTAGTCTTTCAACACCTTTCACATAGAGAATAATGTAATTGGGGACCTTAGAAACACACGTTTCTACTTTCCCATGAATGGATTGAATGCTGCATTCAAAATAGAGCCTGGAATTTTGACTGCAGGAGGGACTGAAAGGAACAGATGAGAGATGAATAGAAAGAAACAGGGAGGCTCTAGAAGTAGAACGGAGTATGAGTAAACCAGATAGAGATGAACACTTTGTTAACATCAAGATTATATTAGACAGCAAAGCTAAACCTCAAGTTGGCTTTAGGGGGGAAAAACCCAACAACAACAATAAAAAAACCCTTTGGTGACAAAGAGATTATTCTTCTGTCTTGGACCATGTTAACTTCTTTCTTTCTCCTTAACAGGAAACTTTCTCACAGGAGTATTTTTGAGTAAATTAGATTTTTATTGAAAATCGGCATTATTTAAAGTACCCAGTTGCCAGAATACGCAATCTTAGGTTCCAGTAAAAAACATTTGGAAAAAATTGAGGCTCCATGAAAAACATAATAGATAAAGAGTTATCAGTTATATTTCTAGGAATAGGGTAGATTAAAAATCCTAAGCAACCCCTCCCAACTGAATCTAAGAGAATGAATAGAAATATTAAAAACATCTTTTGGACAGTGTTAATAAGTTGGTACAAAATTAAGGCATATGAAAAACTTCTCAAATTATTTAAAACCAGGAATGCTGGGGGATAAGTAGGTACCAAATCAGTCTCTTGACCTGTCTGTTTCTGCTGAACTCCAAAGATTTTTGAGCTGTGTGTGTGTGTGTGTGTGTGTGTGAGCTAATATGAAGAAGAACAACTAAGTCCTATGATCCATCTAGTTGGAGAACCTAATAGGAGATCCTGCATAAAATTTTGACTTTTTTAGAATATGAGAAAAAAAAAAGCCAAAGAAGATGAAATCAGGGAAACATACCTTCTCGAACTTAGTTGTAGGAGAAGAAAAAATAAAATAAATTCAATTTTTGTGAATACATAATCATAAACTAGTCCTCAGACTTGTTGTCTAAATTCAAGTAACCAGTGTTAGCCAAGGAAATCCTAAACACAGAATTTAATTCGAAGTTGTGCTGGATTTGTCCTACCTGTAGGCTACTGAGAAAAGAAAGTATCAATCCTCTCTGAGGAACTTAGCAGATCGTGTGGGATTCCCACAGATAAATCTCCATAGAAATTTGGCATTTCCACACACATACCAAAATACAAATCACAAAATAATAATGAAAACATACTGTGAGTAGGAACCAGCAGAAGTAAACACACAAAGATTTCAGATATCAGAATTATCAATCAGAATAAAAAGCAAATATGTTTAAAGAAATGACATTCTTAAAAACGCACTGGGAACAAAAGATTTTAAAGAGCAAGAGATTTAAACACAATCAAATAGAATACACAGAAAAGAACAGTACATTACATAAAATGCAAAATTCAGAGTATGAATTAAGCTAATTAATTTTATTTCTGCTCTGTCTAAACTGGAAGTTTAGTTTGAGGAAACTTCTAAAACACACCCCAAAGGTTTTATACACAAATATAAAAGAGAAGGCAAGAGACACAGAAAATAGAATTCAAAGTCTAACATAGGTCTACTTAGAGTTCCAAAAGGACTTGAGAGCTTTAGGAAGAGATAGTGCCTGGAAATTATTTACAATTATTAAAAATCCAAGACTCCTAAGAAGTCCAGGGCAATACAAATAAAATCGCATATTAACACATCATAAATGTTGCAGAAAAATTGATTGTAAAAGTAGTCAGAGAAGAAGTGAAAGATAATCTATAAAATAAAGGCAATTAGAAGGATGACTGAAGCCCTCAGAGAAGTATGGAAGGCAGAAGACAGTTAATGATATATTTAAAGTAGAGAGAAAAGATAGCTTAGCCATCTATACCTAGAGATGTTCTCAAGAAAAATGGCATTAAAAACTGTTTTTACAACTGGAAGAACTTCACTATGTAAATTGTAATGCATGTTATTCAAACGGATGGGAAATGATTCCAGATAAAGGGGCTGAAATGTAAAAAGTAATGCCTAGCCCTAGCCGGTAGCCCACACCTTGTTTGGCAGCATAATAGTTCAAAAGTGCATTGCTCAGATCGCCCTTTAAGAGAGAACCCCTGTAATGAGGGGTGTAGTCTGTCGACAGCTTCCAACCGTAGCACCTTTACAATCTGTCACTGTGTCTGAGTCAAGGACAATCCTTCGCAGACAGCTCTCAGCCAATGCCTGAGAACAGCAGGAACCCTAAAGTATGGTTATTTCTGGCCAGTGCAGGCCTCCTACAACAGGCAATCTTTGCTCAGGAGCTCTCTGTCAGGCTAAAAGAGACTCTCAAAGCTGCACCTCAGTCTCATGCTCTTTCCGTCGAATTTCCCTTCCTTCCCTGCAGTCTTTCACGGGTGTCAGATCTGCGTTACAGCCTGAAGGCCTTCCCTATTCCTGCTTACTTTCCCCTTATGTTCCACAGGCATTACCAACAATAAAACTCATGCATTTCTATCTCTGTCTTTGTGACTGCTTCCTGGAAGGCACAACCTAACACAATTGGTACCTGGATGGTCCAAGAAGACAGGTAGTGAGACGAAGTTTGGGAACTGGCTCATTCACCAGCTGGGTGGTAAGAAGGACTCCATCCTAAGGGTATGTGGGGCAAAGCTACTCCCTGGCACAGGGTGGAGGCCTAACTCCTAAAAATTTCACTAGTTAGGACAAGAAAATTATCCCGATACCCTTGCCAGTGGGACAACTCAGACATTTAAAAGATAACAAGAGTAACAATACATACAAGGAAAGTAGAATTGTCTGGTTATTGCTAAGTTGCACTGATGAACTAACTAGAGAAGGGAAATAAGACACTATAGGATAGTTTAAAAGTTGAAAACTAAGTGTGAGAACCAGAGGGTCTGTTTAGTAGCTTACAAAGACGCCCTTAGGTTCTTCAGAGAAGAAGAACAGACAGCTGAGGAACAAACTCCAAATTTCATAGCTAACGTTGGGAAGGCTCAAAGACAATTGAAAGCTCAGCCAAGACAGTGTCTGCATGCCAAGGGCAAGGCCCTCTTCGGGGAAACATGGTAAAAGATGTCTGTATGGGTGTCCTTAAAGACTGTGGCTCTGTGGACACCCTGAACCAGAGCCTACGATAGCGGCCCAGTCCCCCTATTAAGGACGAACTTTGACCTCATGTAGGAAGACACTTTAAAGGGCTCTTCATAAGGCAGCAGGTATCTACCTCAGGAAATGCCCCAGTTCTGTCTCCTGGGTGGTGGGCTGATAACTGGGGTTAAATCACAGCATAGGCCAGCCAAGGGTATGCCAGACTTAGTAAGGGAGGGTAGAGATTAAATCCCAAACGAACTATAAGAATTTTCTAGTTTGTACTAGCAGGGACAAGGTGTCCTGGTACTAGATTTTGAGGGGGTTTGCTCAAGGATGCTGGACTGGATAAACACGAGTTTATTGACTTGGCAGCACTTAATGGAAGGACCCTTGTGTTGGAATGAACATGCGGAAAGGATGGTTCTTGGAAACCTGGGGAAGTGCTGTGCAAAGTAAAAGTGCCTGAGCTATTGAGACAGTGGATAAAAGAATCAAAAGACTCAGGTCAGTGGGCTTGCTGGAATAGATATATTATAAGGGGCAGAATATCCACCGCAGGATTATGTTCCACATGAGGGTGCAGAAAACGCACCATCTAACATGGCAATTAGGAACGTGCTGGAGAGAGGTGTACTAGAATCACTCAAAGTTCAATGGTTGCTCTCCTCTTCAGGTCAGCGCTGAGAGTGGCAACGGGAGTCTCAGAGTTTGGCTCATTCATAGAAAAGAGGCTACTGGGAGACAAGAGGGACCACGTGGTGGTGCTACAATGCCAGAAACCAGGAGGCCAAAAATACCTAACAACCAGCAAGGTGAGAGGGGCAGCCAAGGGGGCTCAGGCTGCAGGGAGTTGCAGTGTCTCTAGAGACAGAATAGACTAGCGGTTAACGAGGGTGCTGCTTAATATAATAAATAAAAACAAAGAAGGCAAGAATGGAAAAGCAGGAGGCTGAAGGTAGTCATCTTGTTTAAAAGTCACATTATTTTGCTTTGTTCCTGAACTTGAGCTGTTTTAAGATCTAGAACTCATTGTTTAAAGAGGTGGAGGAAGGACGTTGCAAAAACATGGTAAATGTGCACTGTAGTGATTCTACCACTCCTTTCCCCAACAAGATCTATAGCCATTTACTTGAATATAGGGGAAAATGGAGTACCCAGACACGACACTTCAAGGACTTTTGGATAAAGGGTGCAGTTGACACTGATACCCATAGAACAAATAAAGTCTCCACTGTTAGAGTTGGGTATGCAAAGATCAGGTAATAAACAGATTCCACCCACTTACGGTATATCTGTTTGGTCTGAATTGGCTCATTAACAGCAATGGGGTTAATTGTGATAATAGGGACAAGGTGGTGGTGCCTAAGTGCCCGAAACTAGGGGGCAATCACCACCCTCATTAATGCAAGTTAATGAGACCAGCATTCATCCTTTCCCTAGTCCTCAAATGTGTAATTAGGATCAACATACTGGCAGTTGGCAAACTCTCATATAGGGTCTTAGTCCTATTGGTAGGAGCTATCACAGTAGGAAAAGGCCGAGTGGAAGTCTCTGAAATACCCCCAGCCCCAATACTCAGTAAAAATAAAACAATATCGCATTTCAGAAGGAATGGCAGAGAGGGGTACCATTCCTAAAGATCTAAAGCACACAAGTGTGGCGGTCCCTGTCATATCTCCATTTAATTTACCACTCTGGCCCTGGAGAAATTTATTGACTCCTGGAGAATAACTATAGACCATTGCAAGCTCAGCCAGCTAGCAGCCCCATCAGAGCCACTGTGCTGGATGTGATAGCATTGCTAGAGCAGATTAATAAGGCCTCAGGTATATGGTCTGCAACCATGGATTTAACAAATGTTTGCTTTTCTATTCTTATAAAGAATGAGAATCAGAAACACTTGCATTCGCATGGAACAGAGAAAATTCCTTTACTTTGCCTCAGAGACACATTAGCTCTCTGGTCCTTTGTCATAATATAGTCCAAAGAGATCTGGACTGCCAACTAGTACTTATCATACCGTTACAGCCCCACAACTGACTGCAATGACAGAGCTATAGTTAGTGCTACCAACATCCCACTTCTAAGTCCCCACTCAGGAAAAGAGGCCCATGGGAACCCTGAAGAAACTATTCCCTGAACTTGTGTGGAGAAATGGGTCTGCATCATGCAATTGTGTACTATGGCAACAATGTAGGTGTTACATTAGGGTCTCTCATAAAGAGAAAACCTGCCACAAGGTTTGCGGTCAGCTGACAACTTCCAAGGTCTGTGCTTTGGGAGATCTGCCACAGTGTTACAGTGAAGAACTCAGTCTCCTTAGGCAGATTGTGCTCAATCATTCTGAGGCTCAGTTGTTAGACCCTGGCCATTTGTCCCAACATGGTGCATCCTCAAAGGGCGATTTTTACTCTCGGGCTCCCAGCTGGGTTGATCACATGACAGTCTCTGAGAGGTAGCTCAGTTTGACATAAGAATTATGTCCTTAATTCTCTTTCCTTCTCTTCTTTCACAAGTGTCAGATTGCATCACAGTCCAAAGACTGCCTGATTCCTCCTCTCTCCCTCTCACTTTTATATTTCACGTGCATTGATTCCAATAAAGCTCTTGCACTTCTAACTTCTTCTTGACATATGTTTTCCCAGAGAACCTGAACTGACATATTTATCTACAAAGATGATGGTATTACATGTAGTACAATCAATCCCTGTTACTAACTGAAAGCATCTAGCATTTTCTGTGGAGGCTAAATTAATTATGCAATATTGTTATTTTCTCCTTGTCATATTTCTACCTACTGATCTAACATTCTTAATCTACCAACTTGATTACTTTTACCCAATGAAGGAGAATCTCATGGTTCTTTTTCTATACCTTGAGAAGTGTACATCCCAGAACAGATCTTTTGGACAAGCCCATACCAAATTCTGACTTTTTTGTTTTTGACGAGTTTTATCTTTAAAATGAAAAGGAATGATACCAAGATGGGCATATAATAACTACTCCAGACTCTTGTAGAACCCAGTCCCTTACTGGAAGCAAGATCAGCTCAAGTGACTGTACTTGTGGTCCTATCAAGAGCATGTTAAATTGCCTATATAACAGTAAATATATTTTAATATATAGAAACTCATGTGTATATGTGTATACATACACACACTGATCACTGATATGCTTTTGGAACACTGTAGTTCATGACTTCGAAATGCTTTAGAAACACAAACACAAAGGTTTTCTACACAAGAAGTTTGCTGTCATCAAGACGGAGGCCCACAGTAAAAGAGATACTAATAGCACCATGCTAAACAGGTTGCTTTGACTAAAGTTATAATGCAAAGTCCCCTTATAGAACAGAAAGAAAAATCAACAAATTACAAAATTCCACAATAGAATCATAAAATTAGACCCCCAGTTCTAGAAAGAAAATAGAATCATCAGATTTTAAAATTTATGGAGAAAGGATCTGTCAAATTCCTGAAGGATGCTTGATGTCACCAGAGAACTTCAAATGGGCCTTGATAAAATCTTCCAGAATACAATTTATTACAATTGGGAAAAATTGGCTCTGATATTCAATACTGATGTAGAAATTTTCTAGAATAAGAGAGGATATGCCCTTTCATACCTCATTTGTAACTAACATAATTCTGAAAAAACTGCACAGGTAATACAGAAACTATAAATAACAGGTTGGTTGAGCACCTCCAAATAAATTTTATAAAATTGTCTGCCACCAATAGGTTAAAGCCATAGCAATAACAGTGGCATAACAGAGACAAAGGGTGGGAGGAGAGAGAGAGAGAGAGAAGAAAGACATTTTACCGGGGCAATTATTCATGGTTTATGAAAGGCTTTGTCCTTTATTCAGAAACTTCACTGTCCTTATTAACCCCAAGTCCTCTGGGAAAGTGAAAAGATTCTTAACAGAATTGGAAAGTTACAACTATTAGAGGGCTTAATGGTTGTACAACCATTAAAGACATTCCCCAGAAAATCTGCAGGTCAACTGCCGACTCAAGATCCTGCTGAAGTCTATTGACCTGCAGGTTAGCTGCTGACTTCAAGCAAACAACTAACTGCATGAAGTTCACTTCTGCCCAAAATCTGAACAAGATGTCCAGAACTATTAATTGCCATACTCTCTATTGCCCAAGGATTGGGCAAACAAAGGATAACTGGATAGCCTGGGGACCCACCAGGACAGAATTGTTCCCAGATGCAGGTACCATAGAACCCTTGAAAGAATTCCTGAATATCCTATGGAGTGAAATCATCTTAAGACAGCAACTCACTCCTGAGAAATGGTCTTTCTGAAGACTCCTAAGTCATCTGAAGAATATAATTTTGCTGGACATTAGACCAAGAGATAAAATTCAAGTGCTCTTTAAATCTAATTTTTATACTGCTACATAGTCAGGATAGAATGGACAAGGGGACCTGGGCTATCTCGGAATTAAAGAGAGAAAAAAACCAAATTTAAGGGCAATCTGGCTGTGACATCTATCATCCCATTGATCACCAGGGTTAATTGAGCTGATCTAGCTGGCTAGGCAGGTGTCCCCTTCCTCCCTCACCACTACATGTGTGTCCCTCCTAAAGCTGCATGCTCAGTCGAAGAGGACAACCTTCCCCAATACAGGAGGACTGTTCTTTGGTCAAGGGTATGGGAGTAGCTGCACTCCTCTGCTAGAACCTCCAAACAAGCTCTCAAAGACAGCAGAAACCATCATAAAGTTGATATACACACACTCTTGACAGCCATGCTCCATCTTTGGGGTTTCCATCTGTCTTGGCCCAGGGGATTCCATGAGGTCAAACCTGGTTTATACCATATGCACCAGCCTAATTCCAACCCTGTACAACACTGCTCTGACATGTGTCTGCCAGTAGAATGAAAAGATACCAGGCAAAAACCTCAAAAAAACCTTCAAAAGAAGAGGTGTGCAGACCAAAGGCAGATGGACTAGGACTTCTTAAAATCATAAGAGGCCTTTTCCCAGTGTTACTATGCAAGAGCTATAATTAAAATAGTTTGACCACCACAATGGTGAGCATGATTGCTGGTATTAATACTTCTTAAGCCAAAAACCTACAAGATATTAAAAGAGCCAAATAACCTTTCATAGATATTAGCTCAAGATTTGAGGGCCTGTTTGTTCTGTAGATCCTTACATCAAGAATCACAAACAGCAAGTATAGGTGTTACTTTTAAATGTATTTTTATAACTGAACTTTTGTTATGTTTTAAAAACTTGAATATTCCAATAATCAGAATTAATTTTCCTGATTTTTTCTTATAGCCTAGATAGTGTTAATTTTTTTCTTAATCAAATACACTTTGACAGTATCTTTCCATGGATTTGGCATTGTCAGGATTGGTTTGAAAAGTACCCCATTTTCAATGTCTAGAAAAGTAACTCAAAGAAATAAACTATTTTAAAAATGCCTCTTACCTCTCTTGGTCAAAATGATTAAAAGTAAGTGGGGATTCTGATATCACTTTATCTCTTATCAGAGGTTTGGGTATTGAATGGGCAGTGTGCAAACTTGACACTCAGAGTGACAGTGGCAGAAAGATGTAGGTTTATAGCCCCTAATATTCACTGGTGGTTGTTCAAATATCTCCATAAACCAGGTATAGATTTGAAAGTCAAATTGGAAAGAACACAATGAAAATTTTTTCTCTATAACTAATTTCATCTTAGCTCTGGAGCCTCGCTCGTGCTCAGTAGCAGAAAAAAGTGGTCCAAAACAATAATTATTTTCAGCCAAGTTCAAAATCATTTAATTGCATTCCTGTTTAAAAATCCTTTTTCAGGCTTCCTCCTCATCCTTTCTCTGAGTTGCTAAGAAATGATGTCCACTCACCTGTGGGGAGAAAGGGCACATCCACATCTTTTCTAAGTGTCTCTGCATAGCTGCTTGTGCCTAGGGATTTGGTCTTTTAGCACAGACATTGGCCAAGAAGGACTTTATCATATGGCATGAGATTTTCCCGCAGATGCCCCTCACTTTCCTTGTCGCTTCCCAGTATCCATGGTCCTTTGAAGATTTGGTCAAATTCCACAATACCAGGGATTAGCAAACTATGGCCCATGGACAAAAATGGCCTAATTTTTTATGACTCAAGAACTAAGAAGGTTTTTACATTTTCAAAGGGCTGTAAAGAAGGGAAAGGAGAAGAGACAGAGATCACATGTAGCCTGCAAAGCCTAAAGTATTTACAATCTAGTCCTTTAGAGGAAATGTTTGCCAAACCCTGCTCTACATAACAGATCCCATGAGCTGGCCCACATATCCCTTTGATGCTGTCACTTCTCTCCATTTGCCAGTTCTATGGGGTTGGAATTATTATACCCAATAATCAAGTGTTCACCACCTGGGCTCACAGGGAGCTTGAGTCTTCTTCATGCCAAGCTCATTGCTGTGTTTAATTAGGGATTGTTTTGGCCTTCTCTAGCCCATTCCAATTTCTTTACCATCCCCACCCACCTCCTGTGCCCTGGCATTGCTACATGGGTCTGAGTCCTATCACTTAACAAACTCCAAACATGAAGCTGGCTCCAGCCCTCTCAAGCCTTATGGAAGTCAATTGCCCACCCCAACCCCCAGGGTAGAGGGGCATGATTCATTTCTCTTATTTTCCAAAATATGTACTCAAATATATTAATGTCTAAAATTACTCAAGGATCCCTTGAAAGGACAAATCCATGAAGCTGGAGCCTGAGTTGCCTTAACGTAATTCCTTGAAAATTTCTGATCATGCAAGCATATTCTGACAAAAGAAAGGTATTACCAAGTTACCCATTTATTCTTTATACCAGTATGAAAGGGTCTAGCAAGAAGGCAAATCATATGAGGAATTTCCTTAGGATTGCTACAATTATAGCAAGGGGGAAGAGAGATATTCACTGTATTAGTTTACTGATTTTGATATTTATTCAGTATTTCAATATGTTTTATTTGGGCAACTGACTTAGAAATATTAGGCCTTTAGAGAAAATAAACCAATTAATTGTCTTTTCTTTCTAACTCAGTGGCACAGGGAAAGATAGGAGAGTAAACGACAGGACCTCACAGTTACCTGCTACGTTAGTCACCCATCCTGAAGAGAAGAATGCCTAGATCATGCTACAAATAAGTACTTAGAACTGGGGTGTTCCCATAGCTAAAATCTCGAATTTTTTGGCTTTTGCCTAGGAGTTATATGGCAAGAAAACAAATTTTGGAGGCTGGAAGAATAATAATCTATATTATAGAGTGGTGAAACATTTGGTAAAATTGTCACTTGTGACACCTTGGAAGACAGGTCATATATGTGTTTCCTATACTTGCATCTGTGAAGGAAAAGGTTGGAGTGGAGAATGTTAGTTACCATTGGCTATATTTTTTTAACAAACAAGAAATCAATTAACTCAGGAAAGAGGTGGCTGGTTTGCAAGCAAGAATGAAAGGGAATAGAGAGGGTGACTTGTCAGGTTTGGAGACACATTACTTCTCATCCCCAGCTGTTAAAAGATAAAAATGAGAAAGCTTTTGAGCAACAAAGGCTATTAGAATTTAGTTTTACAGCAAGAACCAAATCAAAGGCATGACCAGATCCAGTTAAGGTTATAGCACCCACTATATCCTTTCAAGAGGACAATATGGGTCAGTGAAAAGAGACAAAGGCTATGATTCTTCCACCAAAATCTTGTCAGCTTAAGATGGGAACTTCATTAAAAATATCCCAATGTTGAAAATAATTACATACGTGTCTATTGGCACATGCTGCTGCTGCTTAGAACCAAACTGATGAGAACTCAATTACATTTGCAATTGTAGTCCAAAAAACCACAAAACTAGACTGAAATTTGATGACTATCTGAAACTTAAAATGATCCTTGAGCCCTAAGACACAGACTGAGAAAGCCTCTCAACCCCTAAAGAGAACATATTCTCAGTGCTCTCCTCAGGCATAGCCTAGGAAGATAATGAAGAGGAAAAAAACTCCCCAAGAGTGAAGTTAAAAACACTGGGAAATAAAGGATGTGGAAAGTCCCTCCTAGGAAGTAGAATTAAGCCCCGATTAGAAACATCCCCCAACCTTAGCATAAAAAGTCCCTCACAACATGTTCCCAGGGCAATTTTTGAATTGCTACATCCCATTGACTTCAAGTGTCCCATTCTTTCCCATCTGAACAAGATTATTTATTGTAGTTGTTTTTTCCTTATTCCACCAATGTATATTGGGTGTGTGAGAAACCAATAACTTGTCATCTTAGTTTATAGGTTTCCAGATAATGAAGAATCAGCCCTGGACCTGACGTAAAGAATTCTATTTATCACTCACAGATCCTGGGATTTGAATTGCACGTGCTGAAGGGAAGTGACTTTTGGGTTTTAGCTCTCAAGAAAGGGTGAACCTGTTTTGCCTGTAGGAAAAAATAGTGACCTGCCTCTTTGGTGGCCAGAAGGGCAGATGTAAGTGCTTTTCGTTGACTATTTGTGTCTCTCTGCTTTCTTAGAAAATGGCAGGATTGTACTTCCTGGCCCTTTTGGAAATGCATAAGGCCTCGTGACCACTCCTGGCCAGTGAGTTGTGGGCAACATATGTCACATCCAGACCAACCATTTAATTGTTGGTGCTAGACCCTCCAGAATTCTCTCTTTTCCCTTTGTCTTAGCAACCAGCAGTGCTTAACATGATGGATGATATGTCCGTCCCTGAGTGACTGTGACAAGCAGAACCTCTCTGTTGATCCACAGTTGACATGTTCATTTCTCACTCAGGCTTGCAGCCCGTTTTAAGCCACAGAGATCTGGGGGATGTTTGGTACTGCGATATAATCAGTCTTGACTTGAGACAGTACAGGGACAGGACTCAGGCTTCATTTCTGACCAAGGGAGACAAGGGGCAACATAACCTTATGAGTGATGTTTCTCAGAGCCACTGGAGCAAGATACTGACACAGGCCGATGATGCAAAAGAACCAGAACTATGTGGATCCAGCTGCCTCCAAGCCAGAAAAGAGCCCCATACTGACCTTACTCTGACTTTTCCTTCATTATAATCTCTTTTTAATGCTATAAATGACACCCAGGGATGGAGATTTAACATGCTAATGAGACATGCCATGCATGAAGAAGTCTGTAATAGAACTATGCAGGTGCAAGAAAATCTCCACCTCTGCATGCTTACACATCATCCTTTTCCTGCCTAAGTCTCTTTAAAACTCTCCCCGAACAACTCTCAGGGAGCCAGCCTGAGGACATTTTCTTTTGTGCTGTCTCCCTTATGTTCGAACATGGCCCCAATAAAGCCTTGCCAGTGACTCCCTTTTGGCCTCTTGGTAATTTCTAATGCAGACTGATAAAAGAATCAATGGGGAGGACAAAGAGCAGGGCAATGGGGACAGTTTTCTTCTTGTTACACTCCCTCCAAAAAATATAAAATTATGGGCTTCTAATTTCAGAGATTAGGTATCAAAGGTACTTAAATTTATTCCTCTAAAAATACTTACAAGATGTGAACTTGATGAGACATTAATATTTAAAATGTATAATAAAGAGACAGGAATTCCACATAAAAAAATTCTGTAAAGTATATATCCACAGGCTATTTATGGAAAAGAAAACCCAAAAGGCTAGCAAGAATATAACAAGATATTCAATCTCATTAGTAATCAGAGAAATGTAAATCAAGAAAAGATATCACTTTATCCCTATTAGCCTAGAAATAGAAAGCTAGATAATTGTTGAGTGTCGGCAAGACTGTTGGAGACTTGGGAATCCTCAAGGATGGATAATCGGAAAGTCTTTCCAGAGGGTACTTGATCACTACGTAATCAAATGAAGAATCCTTAAAACTAGTTCTGGGTATAAAAGGTGTGAAATAAAACACAACAAGATAAACCATTTCTGTAAGTTCAAAGATATATGCAGAACACATTTTACAAGAACATATATACAAAAGGATAGATGTCAAATCGATTAGAATGTTTGCCAATGACACCAGAGGGCAATGGCAGGAAAGAATGAAGATAAATGGAAATAATAAAAGCCTTAATGATAATGAGCCACAAACTAATTAACACGACCATTTGCCCTGGAGATCTCCCCCCAAATAAGTAACTTTGTTACTTTCCTCATCCCAACTGAAAGCAAAGAAGCAAATAACTTTTTCAGTAGTTGTTACATGGCCAAAGATTTTAAGCCACGGAAAGAAACCCTGAGAAATCTAAGATCTCTTGACCACAAGTTAATGCCAATGATCGTAGTAGAATGATTTTATAACCTTTAAACAGTAATATGCTAATAAACGTTGAACAATTGGTTCCAGGTGGGGAGAGGCTTGATTTGTAGGGTTTGCTTATTTCTGTGATGTAAATATTCCTATCCTGGCTGATTTGAAACTATCAAGAGTTTAACTAACACATGGCAAAACTCCTGGAAATTTAACAGTTGACCTTGACAAGCTGGCAGGAGCATGCTCCAGCACACCGCATTTGAGACTCCAGAATTAAGGCACAATACCCACTGATTTAAATGTAGATCTTGCCATAGGTGGCACATAAAACAAATACTTAAAAGTTTTCTGTCCATAATCTCTCAGAACATAATGTATTTCATTTGCATCAGATCTTTAGTCTGAGCGAAGGCAAACTTCTTTGATTGTTCACATTGAAAAGTTTAATTTTTGTACAAATTTAGACACCATTATTTAATCAATCAAAGAGCCTAAGCCTCGAGTGGTCTATTTTGTTCCCATCTCTAAGGAACAAAGTAGAACAGTTGTATATTCTTACAACTTGGACAAAAGACCTTAGATCAGGTACAAAGTGCCTGCCTGTCATTTCACAAACGCTTCCTTTTTCCCCTCAAGTAAATTGATGTCTCTCACTGAATGGGCCTGCTTGCTTATTCAACAGCATGAGTAATTTCCAATGTGTTCCACTCCAACATCCAAATTTCTCCTTTTTCCTCTATTTGGCCAGTTCTGTTTTTCAATTGAGGTAGGAAAATTTACATAATTTCTCCGAATACCAGTTTCCTCTACTATTAAGTGAAGATTAACTGAGGACAGTACAACCTCTTCAAAGGGCTTTCATGAAATTAGATTTGGAAGCATCAATAAAGCCACTGGCACATGGTACATGCTTATGTATCAATTTCTTTTTCTTCTTGGTTTCCTCACCCTGACCCAGCTTTGCAGACTAAAACAATAAGAACAAAACATGAGTAAAATTAGTTTCTGACATAGCTTTCCTGCTATCTTCTTTGCTAATAGCTGGTTTATTCTTCAAGGACATTTTTCTGTACTCACCTTTAGAAAAACATGACACTTATTTAAACTCGGCTCTAAAACTCCGTTTCATCAAACGTATATATTATGGCCTCTCCTGCCACCAGGAAATCATTACAAAACCTCTTTATCCAAACAGCAGTCCATAAATTCAAACAGCAGAAACTCAAAATACTCTTCCTGAAAGGGCAAAAACCACAGATTTAGGTTGAGTGGTTCTCAGCAGGTCAGGCACTGAAGGCTAGGGAGCATCCTGAAAACATGGGATCATTTTTGGTCGTCTGATGACTGGGGATAAAGATGTGAAGCTCAGGCTCAGTAGGAGCCAGGGATGCTAGATATTGTAATATGCATAGAACAAGCCCATACAGGAAGTCTCCTCTTGCACAACTTTTTAATATCTCGTGGTGCCAAACACTACAAGTAAAGTCAGTGATACTTTAGTAAGTGAAATACTGAAAAATATTTACGTATGTTTATGAAAGAATGCAACGTAATTTAGAAAAGGATATTATAGAGAGAAAAGCTTAAATGGGATGAAGAAACATTATTTTGAAACTATTGAATAATTTACATACTCTCTGCTTTCTATCTACTCAATGTAGTATAGCTTTCCAATTGCATATTAGATAAACAGGCTTTCAGTGCAGAAGTGAAATTACTGCAAGAACGACAAGGCAGATGCAAATGTATAATAGATGTGGGACTTCTTTTAAATGACTCGATGCCAAATATTATTAAATTAGCAGAACACATGAGGATTTCACATTTCACTATAAAAATGTTTTTAAAATTTCACATTCTTACCATCTTACATTATTTTTTGTAGTGCAAGGATAAAAACTTACGCTGTGAAAATAGCATTGAAATTATGTTGGGGTTGCCTGTTTGCAGCTCTTATCTCAAAATACTATCCTTAATGGTTCATTACATAATTTCTCTATAGCCAATTACTTTACTGTTTCCTTCTAATCCATTCTGCAGTTCCTATTGCCTTTTGAAAAGTAGACCCTTCCATGCCTTTGTAGATGAGACCGAGCATACGCCCCAACATGTAATGGGATTTCAAAATAGGAGATGTGATGGTTTGTCACTATTATATCCTATATCATGATATAAGGAAATTTTGACACCATACTTACAATGCTGAGAGCATTTGCAAGAGTCGTATATCCTTGTTGTTTCCACTACAACAGTCTATAACTTACCTTGGCATTTTATTCTTACTTCAGCTGAGGTTGTTTCCTCTCATTGTATACAAATAAGCCCTCTTTCTTATGTACAAGAGTTAACACTAGATTTTATTCTAGTGTCCACCCATACCACTTGCAATGGACTGAATGTTTGTGTCCCTCCCCGACAACCCACCCCCCCAATCCACATACTGAAATCCAGTCCCCTAATGGGATGGTATTAGGAGGTGGATCCTCCTAAGTCACTAAGTCATGAGGGTGGAGCTTCATGAATGGGATTAGTGCTCTTATAAAAGAGACCCCAGCAATCTCTCTCGCCTTTTTTCGGTCAAGTGAGGACACAATAAAAAGTCAGCAATCTTCAACCTGGAAGAGAGCCCTCACCAGAATCCGACCATGCTGGCACCCTGATCTGGCACTTCCAGCCTCCAGAGCTGTGAGAAATAAATGTTTCTTAAAGCCACCAAGTCTGTGATATTTTTGGTATGGTGGCCAAAATGGACTAAAATACACTGCCTCAATTTCTCTGTTTGTCATATATAGAATGACTTTTGATCTTCTCCCTACTGATATCTGACTACTTCATTGTCTTTTTTTTTTGTGAGACAGAATTTCACTCTGTTGCCCAGGTGAGTGCTGTGGCATCAGCCTAGCTCACAGCAACCTCAAACTCCTGGGCTCAAGCAATCCTTCTGCCTTAGCCTCCTGAGTAGCTGGGACTACAGGCACGTGCCACCATGGCCAGCTAATTTTTTCTATTTTTAGTGGAGATGGGGTCTCACTCTTGCTCAGGCTGGTCTCAAACTCCTGAGCTCAAGCAATCCTCCCACCTCGTTCTTTCATTGTCTTTTAATGTGAATATGACTGAACATTTATGTACTAGAATATATAATTTATTTTAAATTTTTAAAATTTCTTCCTTATGTAATAGTTAGGGCATTGTATTGATTTTGTAAAATTGTATAGTTAGGTTATATTATTGATAAATTTCATTTTTCATAGCAAAGAGGGCAAAACATTTTTCGTAAGAGGATATACCAAGTCTGACAGGACTGAGAATTACTGAGATTTAAGGGAATGTTTACAAACTTGGGCTCTCCTGGGTTTTAAAGCAAATTCTTTAGTAGTGAGGTCAATCCTCATTCTGTAAGGAGGAGGCCAAGTCAATGATTATCAGTATTTGAATAGTATATTTGTCTTTAATTCTCCTGCATTGCCAAAAAAAGAGAAAACCACCAAACCTACCTTTAGTAGATATTTAAGAATATAAATATAACTGACCAATACACATCAATTATAATGGCTAAAAATAATTTTTTGTTTTTGAGATAGAGTCTGCACTGTCACCAAGCTGGAGTATAGTAGCACAATCATAGCTCACTGCAGCCTTGAACTCCTGGGCTCAAGCGATCCTCCTGCCTCAGCCTCCTGAGTAGCTAGGACCACAGGCATGTGCCACCAACACCCACCTACTTTTTTAACTTTTTTTTTTGGTAGAGATGGGGTCTTGCTGTATTGCCCAGGGTGGCCTCAAACTCCTGGCCTGAAGTAATCCTACTGCCTCAGCTGCCCATGCTGGGATTACAGGTATGAGCCATATACCTGGCCAGTTAAAATTAAAAACAAAAAACAAAAAACACTCCCCCCAATCTGCTCCCACCCCAAAAAAACCCTGACAATACTAATTGCTGGCAAGGACATGGAGCAATAGAAACTCTCATTCATTGCTGGTAAGAATGGAAAAAGGTAGTCACTTTGGAAGACAGTTTGGCAGTTTCTTACAAACTTAAACATAGTTTTACCATAAATCCAGCAATCATGCTCATAGATGTTTACTCAACTGATTTGAAAATGTACAATCACACAAAAATCTATACATGAATGTCTGTAGCAGCATTACTCATAGTTACAAAAAAACTGAAAGCAACCAAGATGTTCCTCAATAAGCTGTTGAGTAAACAAGCTATAGTATGTCCACACAATGGAATACTAATCAGTGATTTAAAAAAAAGAATTGAGCTATCAGACGACATAAAGACATAGATGAATCTTAAATGCATATTACAAGGTGAAAAAAGCCAGTCTGAAAGGGCTACATACTGTATAATTCCAATTATATAACATTCTGGCTTCAAACTCCTGAGCTCAAATGATCCTCCTGCCTCGGCCTCCCAGAGTGCTAGGATTACAGATGTGAGCCACCATTCCTGGCCTATGTGACTTTCTGGAAAAGAAAAAACTATGTAGAGACCACAAAAAGAACAGTGGTTGCCAGGGGCAAAGGGAAAGGTTGAATAGATGAAGCACAGGGGATTTTTTTGGGGCTTTTTTTTTTTTTGAAATTTTCTTGTGGATACATGACATTACTCATTTGTCAAAACCCATACGTAGAACTTTGTAGCACAGAGTAAACCTTAATATATGCAAATTTTAAAAAAGCACTTGGAAGGTCAGGAAATCCCAGGATGGAATGCAGACTGTGACAAAACAATCTAATTATATTACAAATGTATAGAACAACCTCACTGAAGAGGGTGAGGAAATAGGTGCTGACCTAAGTAACTTTGGAAATGAGTAGAGTCTCTAACACTAAAGCAAGAGAAACTGTACATAAGCACTGTTCTCTAGTTGATAAAGTTATTTCCCACCAGGGTACAGCTTATCAATTCTGTTATCCCTATCCATGTATAATGAAGTTGAATATTAAGTAAATACATGGTGGATAATAGGAGCCAATTTTCTCACTACTGTGAATTTTCAAATAAGCAAAGGGAGGAGGCCAGAATGATCCAAGTGCTAACAGAATAGAGAATAGAATAGAGTCGGAGACATTAGCACAAACTCATATTTAGCTTAATATAGATACAGATAGATGTTTGCATACAAAATATTATTATGTATGCATATGCAAACTTTATTACATGGGTTAGTACAACATTCATATATTTTCTTGCTCTGTCGAATAGAACCTAGAGGCAATGACACCTCAGTAACAATTAACATGCCTAGCACCCAGATCTTGGTTTCTAATACCATTGTCCAATAAAAGGAACCAGGCCTCCTTAGAGAAATGGCTGATACTAGCACTGGGGCAGGAAAGTCAAGATAGGCTTGGCATTAAATATAAAGTGTAAAACTGTAAGACTTTTAGAGAAAAATAGCAGAAAATCTTCAGGAATTAGAGCTAGGCACTAAATTTAATGCTAAAAGCAAGATTCACACAACAAAAAAATTATAAATTGGGCTTCAGCAAAATTTAAAAGTTTTACCCTGTGAAAGACTCCATTAAGAAAATAAAAAGACAATCTATAAGACTTTTAGAGAAAAATAGCAGAAAATCTTCAGGAATTAGAGCTAGGCACTAAATTTAATGCTAAAAGCAAGATTCACACAACAAAAAAAATTATAAATTGGGCTTCAGCAAAATTTAAAAGTTTTACCCTGTGAAAGACTCCATTAAGAAAATAAAAAGACAATCTATAGACTGAGAGAAAATATTTGTTAGCCACATATCTGGCAAAGGACTAGTATCTTGAATACATGAAACATTCTCGTAATCCAACAGTAAAAACACAAAGATTCTAATAAGATAATGGGCAAAAGACATGAAGAGACACTGCATGCAAGAGGATTTACAGAGAGCAAATAAGCCCATGAAAAGATGTTTAACATTATTGGACATTAGGGAAATGCAAATTAAGACCACAGTGAGATATCACTACACACCTATCAGAATAGTTAAAATAAAGAATAATGGCAACACCAAACACTGATGAGCATGTAGAGAAACTGAATCATTTGTATGTTGCTGATGAGGATGTAATATGATACAACCACTCCTAAAAGCCTTTTGGCAGTTTCTTTGAAAACAGAACATGCAACTACCATACAACTGAGCAGTTGTGCCCCTGAACATTTATCCCAGAGAAATGATAACTTATAGTCACACAAAAACTTATACGGTAGTGGTCATAGCATCCTTATTTGTAATAGCCCCAAATTGGAAATAACCCAGATATCCTACAATGGGTGAATGGCTAAATAAACTGTGGTACTTCCATACCATAGAATATTACTCAACAATAAAAAGGAACCAACTATTGCTACATACAACAACCTGGATGAATCTCCTGAGAATTAGATTGAGTTTAAAAAGCCAATCCCAAAAAGTTACATGCTGTATGATTCTATTTATATAACATTCTTTAAATGACAAATTATGCAGATAGAGAACAGCTTGGTAGTTGCCTAGCATTAAGTGGGATGGGGAGAAAGGTGAATGTGGATGTCAACATGGGGGGGGGGTCCTTGTGGTGATGGAAATGTTCTGTATTTTGACTTTATCAATGTCAATATCCTAGTGATGATACTGTACTAGTTTTGCTAGATGTTATCGGTGGGGTACACTGGGCAAAGGGTACATCTATCGCTTTGTATTATTTCTTACAACTGCATGTGAATCTACAATCATCTCAAAATAAAAAGTTTAATTCAATAAAAAAAAATCTCATTGAAGAGCTGGGGAATGGAGAAGTTTTATTGTAAACACAAATAATTCCGTTAGGGCTGTGACATTATCCAAGTACTAGGGTATGGAAGAAGTATGGTAATGTTCTAGCAGAAAGAGTCTGGCTTTGTCATTAGAGACCTTATGTCAAATATATCCCACCACATATCAGCTATGTGACCCTGGGCAATCTGAGCTTCAGTGTCCTCCTCTATAACACACAAGATTTCTTTTAAGGCTTATTAAGCAAGGTAGTATCTAAATTAGATTTATGAAACACGTGTACTTTGAACCTGGCACTGTGCCAGCACATAATAAATTCTCTAATGCTATCATAAAGGAGAATTAGAACAATTACTTGCCACACAACTGTTTCTTCTGTCCTCTGTATTATACTTGATAAGTGA
>NW_012134414.1:2044812-2046829 GCF_000956105.1 Propithecus coquereli
AGATCCTTCTTGTTAGTACCCATACATATCAAATCGAAGTGTTGCTAACATACTTGATGGAATAGAACTCTTATCATGAAACTAGGCTGAATGTTTCAATATTTGTAGAGAGTTACTTATATGCTATTTTTTTCTCTGACAGTTTATATGGTTTATACCTTTAGCAGCCACTTTTTTTTTGAAAATCTAAGCTTTACTACTTCAGTACACATCCTGTGTAAAGAAATTCAGAAGAGCTACATTTTAATGTCAACTATTATAACAAAAGCTGCTGGTGCCTGCCCAGATTCCTCTTTTACCAGGCTGATGTACCCCTCCCCCAGTTGCTATGTGTACTGACTGTTCAGCATTCGCAGCTGTATCTTTTTCTAGAAAATTACCCTTGGCCAACATGAACCACCTCAGCCACAGATGTCTGGAGAAGCTCATAGCTTCCAATGAGACAGGGGTACAAAAGCCCACCTTTCTTGCCCGAAAGTGGGGCAATTTCATAGTGCCATTCATGCCTCAGAGAACATCTCATGGTGCCAGTTACTAAGTTCTGTTGAATCTACTTCCTAAAATCTGTTAACTGTCATGCTTTCACCATTCTAATGGCCACCCATCCCAGTTTAGGACCATCTCTCACCTAACTATTCAAATTGCTTTCTGAATCAGTTTTCATCTTCCTATAGTCCCTTCTCTACATTATTGCCAGAACACTTTGTTGCAAATTTGAACATCATTCACTGCCCACCCCCAACACTTACTTTAAACTCTAAATAATCATCTTCATCATCTACACAGGGCAGTAATCAAAAGTCACTTCACACATATACTTTGTTTCTCTCCCAAGAAAATGAGACGATGGAGCCAAGCAAAACCTTGAAATATGTACAGTGTAACTGGATGGCATTAATTACCTCGAAAGTCAAAGTTAGCTGAAGCAGTTTACCATAATCTTAACAGCGTTAGATTTCCATTAGCAGAGAAGAAGTGGAGAATGAAGTAAACCCAGGGGGTTGGGTTACAAAACCAGTTCCCTTTCTAAGTTAGGGAGTTAATTATAGCAAATTAGGACTTAGTGTTTCCCACTGGTGTTTTGGACAAGAATCTCTTCTACATTTGGCCTAAGAATCTCTTAGAACATTGGATGGGAAACTTCATAGTCTCAGTTTGGTATGATGATTGTTTTCCGGGTTGATTTTATCTTAATCCTGAAAAGTTGTGACATTAAGTACAGTAATGGTGAAAGTCAAATCCATAG
This sequence comes from Propithecus coquereli, assembly GCF_000956105.1. Classification (NCBI taxonomy): domain Eukaryota; kingdom Metazoa; phylum Chordata; class Mammalia; order Primates; family Indriidae; genus Propithecus; species Propithecus coquereli. The sequence goes on from NW_012134414.1 coordinate 2,046,059, forward strand.
TAGTAATAATTACATTACAGAATAATTTGTGTATTTGTTATTTAAGCATCTAATGGTTGAAAATTTGGCCTATTAGAGAAATAGACTGACTTGTGATTCCAGTTTATAGCGTATAATTGAGTAACTAAAGACTTTGGGTTTTACATTGAAATTTATATTTACAAACAATGTTAGAATACTTAACAGAACTTAATCCCCTCTCTTCCTTTCATTGTTTTTACTTTTGGGTTTAGGAGTTTTATCAGTAACTGAAATGATTTTTCAGACAATATTAAAGCAAATATAACAAGTTTATGAACAATTTAAAACCTCCATAGGAATTTAAATTGTAAACCTCCACTTAAGCTGGACTATAAAAATTTTGCTACATTGATAAATTGAATAAGATTTTTGAATATTAAACTAAAAATTCCAGAAAAAGGCTTCTCAGTTTTGAACTTTAAGGCAATAAGTCAAATATCTTTAACAACTAACATGGCCCCTGAAATATTTTCTGTGCAGAAGAGTCACCCCCAAGAGCATCAGGATCTCACGATAACATACAAACCCAGGTTCAAATCATTGCAAAAATCAGAACACATGGCAAAGTCAGGCTGTATTACTGCCTGACAAAAATGCCCCCCTCTTTGAGTTGGTGTGTGAGTTTTCCAGTTACCTAGTTCCCTCACACACACGTCACTCATTTACCTCTACATGCCTGGTCCTTATAAAGGCATTTACAATTTCAACCCATGCATTTAGAGCAGTAGTTCTCAACTAGGGTGATTTGGC
>NW_012134414.1:2046879-2052940 GCF_000956105.1 Propithecus coquereli
AATCTTCCAGACCCTGTGGTTTTGCAGAAGTAGCCCGCCCCTCCCCAGTACAAACTAGCACTCTGTGGCATTTCCCAGTATAGCAGAAGTCTCACCCCACAAAGCAACAGATGACACTCTCAAAGGTGACCCTTACTACCTCTCCTAGCTGCCAGGCCAATAACTAGGGTTAAATCTCAGGTTAACCCAGCAGGAGATGTGCTGGGCCTTATAAGGGAGGAAAGAGACTCTACACCTGAAGAATTACACGAACAAGCTGGCATATATGAGTGGGAGTCAGGGAATTACTCCTGGGAGTGGATTTTGAAAGTGTTTGATCAAAGGGGCCAGAAAATACAATCGAATAAGCAAGAATTCATTGACTTGGGGGCACTTTCTCAAGACCTAGGATTTAACACGTTAGCAAGGCCCCCAGGGGATAGGTAAACAGGCAGCCAGGGTAGCTTCTAGAAGCCTGTCTAACTCTCCATAAAGTGGAAATGTCCAAGGTGTCCTAGCAGAAGGTGGATGAGGGAATTAAGAGGCTGAGAAAAGTGGGTATGCGGTTATACAAGGTCAGAAAACCCACCAGAAGATTATGTTCCTCAAGGGAGCCTAGAGAGCACACCATTCACCGAGGCCATCAAGAATGCTCTGGTGATAGGCGCACCGGCACCACTAAGCAATTCTGTGATGGCTTCCTCTACAGGCAGGGATGATGATACTAGAAGCAGTCATGTAGCTGGGCTGATAACTGTCCATGAAGATGATGGGGCCTTGAAGTAATAGAGGCCAGATGGCAATACTTATCATCGAGAGCCAGGAGGCTGTAATTACCATCATGACTGGCAAGGCTAGGGGACAGCCGAGGTTCCCTGACCCACAGGGAATGGTAGAGATGGTTAATAGAGCATCATGTCCCTAGGGGCAAAACAGACGGGCAGTTAACAAGGGTGCTGCTTAACACTACAACCAAATAAAGACAGAAATAGAGGAGCAGGATGCTGAGAGTGGTTGCCCAATGACTTTGCCCAACAAAGTCACAATTACTTGCTGAGTTCTCAAACCACACAAATTTTCACATCTGTAACCCATTGATTAAAGACTGAGCTGGGGCCCAAGAAAGAAGGACTCTGCCATGCCATAGCAACATGTTCCATGACAATACGGTCCCTGCATGCATGATTCAAATCTATACATTTGGCATGGGGAGTATTTCACCTATCCCTGCCCCTCATGTCTCTGGCCTGTGGAGTAAGAGATGTGATAGTGGGAACAGCCAAATGGAAACCTCTGAAACTGCCACCCCAAGAGGTAAACCAAAAACAACATAGTATCCTCTAGAGGGGCGTGGCAAAGATGTGTAACAGCATTAAGGATCCAAAGAATGCATGAATGGTGGTTCCTAATGTCATTTAATTTGCTACTCTGACCCTTCAAAAACCAGATGACTCCTGGAGAATGATAGACTATCACAGAGTCAACCAAGAAGTATCCTAGATTATAGCTGCTGGGCCTGGCATGGTGTGACTGACAGAGAAAAGTAATATGTCCTCAGATACACAATGTGCATCCACTGATACAGCGAATGCATTCTATTTACTCCCAATCAGAAAAGAGAATCAGAAAGAGTTTGCATTCCCATGGATGGATAATATCCATTTAAAGTTTTCCCTCAAAGTTATGTTAACTGTCCTGTCCTCTGTTGTAAGAATCCAAAGAGACCTGGACCTCCAAGATATCCCATGGAATATCACACTTACCCACTGTCTCCATGACACGATATTGACTGAGTGTAAGGAAGAGATGATTTTTAGTATGCTGGAGGCCTTGGTAAGATGCATACACTCTAGAGGCTGAAAGATCAGCCCAACAAAGAGCCAGGTGCTATCACTTCAGTGAAGTTTTGGGGAATCAGAGATCAGAGACATGCCACAACAACCCCTCCAAAATAAAAGAGAAACTGCAACATCTTGCATCCTTACACAAAGAAGGAAGTGCAGCATTTGGAAGGCCTTTTTGGCTGCTGGGGGTAATATATACCAAACCTAGGAATATTGATTCTGCCCATATACAGGGTGATATAGAAGGCTTCCAGTTTTAAGTGGGTCCCTTAGACTGCATAGCAGCATAAAGCAAGCACTTCTGCCCAACTTTCCTTCTCTTTACTCTTCTCTTGGGATCATTCTTGTATCAGGATCTGACCATGGTCCCAGCTTTTGCCTGTTCTCTTCCTGTTTTCTAGCCCAGGCACATAGTCTAATAAAACTTTTGCATGTCTAATCCAATTTCAGCCTCTGTTTCTTGAAGGACTCAGCCTAACATAAATACTTAGAGAAAAGTCAAAGAAATAAAGAATCATTGGTCGTTTTTAAAAAGATGCTCTAGAGGAAATAAAAGAGAGGAGCAACATTTACAGTAGGAAGAGAGGATGATTATAAAGGGAAGGAACAAATGATGAGAGAATATGTGTAGCAGATCCTATCACTAAATCCTCTAGTCTCAACTACAGAGAAATCAGACCCCTTGTCTGGTGTGAGGAAGTTAATCATAGGTGCTATTAGCGTGATGTTGTTGGTGTTGACTCCAGTGCCAAACAAAGGTAGAAGAAATACAGAATCCAATCAGCCACCATTAAAATATCACTAAGAATTGTGGCTCAGCTAGATAGGAAGATAGTTAAATAAACATTTCAACCAGATAGTAAAGGATTAATGAAGGAAATCAGTTGGTTCCTGGGTAGAGGGTTGTAATCTCAAGTCACAGGGAAGTAATTTAACTAATTTTATTTAATTATGTAATTTAAGGGCCAACCTTGAACCTATTTGAAATCAATCTAGTCTGAAAACTATGGGCTTAATATTCTCCTTATCATGGTGACTACAAGAAAGGCTCAGCATGTCTGAATCATTCTGGCATCCTGGCCATATGTAGCCACCTTAGGTCTTGAGTTCTAGTTGGAGATCTCTGAGTACGCAACTTCAGCTTACTTTATCTTAGTCACTATTTATCGATTTGGTAACCTCAACTCATTGGAGATGATAAAATAATTCCCTTAGCAGAGGCAGATATACTAGGAGATTCGTGCAATTTATGCTTCAAAGTGGTTCAATTGCATAGCCCAATCTAAGATACTGTAGCTGATTTTCAATTTAAAATTTTGTATTTCTTCCTATTAAAAATGGATGGCCTCCCCCAACTGGATAAGCTTCAAGCCCCACAAAGCCTGACTGTCCCTAGAGGCTTACACAGCAAGCTAAGATATTTGGATATTGTCCAGAATAGGGGAACCATGTAAGGATGTTGGGTAGGACAGTGGCATGTCCATATTTGCATTTTAGAAAGATTACTTTGGGAACAATGTAGACAAAAGACTGAAAGAGGACCAGATCTGGAGGGAAAACTATAAGGAGGCCATCATTGTATTCCAAGCAAGAATAAAGATCCTTTGCTTTTAATTTCATAAAAGGAGTTGGTGTTTCCTTTGAAAGAGCAAGATCCTCTGAGGCATTTCTAATTTTACTTATAAAAGCTCTCTCCTCCCTATTTCAGACGTATTATTCTTCCTCCAAGAAGCTGAGATTAAAATCTTTCACAGTGTAATAGTCTATTCTTGCTTTCAGAAAGTAAAATATGAAGTTTTCATACTCGACAGTGCTAACTTACTAGCATAAGGAAAATAGAAAGTATTTCTGTTTTACAATAAACTGTCAGTTTAAAAGTAGAAAATAGGAGAGTTTTTCGGTGATTTTTTTTAACCCAATAAGAGATTTGAATAGTGTATGTTGTGTCTCTGGATGGTAAACTCAATATTATAAAAAAAAGCTTAGAATATATATTTTGACATTAGACAAATTTAGAGCTCACCTGGAAGAATAAATATATGATAATCAAGAAGACTGAGAGCAATGAAGAGGAAGATTGTTCTACCAGAGAGTAAATCTTACTTTCAAGCCACAGAAACAAAAACATTTTTACAAAGAATCAAAATAAGCAAAGAGATCCACTGAAGTCTGTTTGAAGTCTAGAAATGGACCAAATAAGTTGTCTCAGTCCATTTTGTGCTGGTATAACAGAATACCTGAGACTGGGTAATTTCTAATAAACAAAATGTATTGGCTCACAGTTTCAGAGGCTGGGAAGTCCAACATCAAGGTGCTGGCATCTGACGGGGGGTCTTCTTGCCGTGTCCCACATTGTAGAAGGCAAGGGGAAGAGAGAGGGTAAGGGTGGACTGAACTCACCCTTCTATAACAGCACCAATTCCACCCTCACAGCCTAATCACCACTTAAAGGTCCCATCTCTTAATTCTGTTATAACGGCAATTAAATTTCAAAATGACTTTTAGAGAGGGCAAACATTCAAACCATAGCACAGTGTAAACATTTCACATTAATGGAGAAAGAATGGGCCAATAGATGGCCAGCCATTTTTTTCACAATTCTATGGGGCAAAAGGGGAATTATCATCAATTCTACTTGATGGGTAAACTAGGGGAAGATCTCCGCTCCTTCCTGGGGGCTTAGACAACCACATAGTCTACATACAATTAATTGTCTACTCTTCCTTAGAAAGTTACTATTATAAATCCATACTCTACCTTGGCGTATTAGGGAGAAGGAAGAAAAGTCTTTTATGGAGCTTATGAGTATTCCTGTGAAGTCTGTAGCAACAATTAAAAAAATGTATACTGGGCATGTAGATAAAGCAAAAGATATAGTGAAAATTGTAAGCTGTTAGAATGTCATTAAAAAAAAGTTTTAGGTTTTAATTTATGCTCCCAATGTAGGGCTATTTTGTGGCAATTTCTTTGGAATGAACGAACTTAAATACATTCAGATTAGATTTCTTAGTGATGGATATGTTGTTTCCAGATCCTGGAAATATCTGACTATGTATGCAGACTCCATACTGAAGTTCCTAGTCAGAATCAACCCATGCCCCTACACACCTAAGCAAAAGGCGAAAGGGCATTAGCCCTCACGTCAGACACAAAAGATAAGAGACATCACCTTTACGCTAAAGTCTGCTTCTCCAGCCAAGAGATCTACCTCAAATATGTTGCCTCTCCTACTAATCTCCCCAGCCTTCCTGATCCTTCAGAGCCTAGGAGAAACATGGGACTCCAGAGAGAGCAAGTATCCTCCTCTTTGGGTACAGAGGAGGAACAATGAACTGTTTCGTGGAGGGGTGAAATAAAAGAAGTCTGGAAAGCATTCTTTCAAAACACACTCTCCTTATCTATCACACCATGTTTCAGTTGCCAAATATATATGTCCCTGCATTAGAGCATGACCTATTTGGGCACAGATACCAGGCCCATGAGTCTGTGTTATCATGCCCAAGCCTAGTGCCTCACACATTATATGTACTCAAGTGTTTATTGTGCAAAAATATCTTCAAAAATACTCTCTGTGGCTGTCAAAAAGCAAAACTCTAATCCCCGGGTCTATTAGTTTGGACTTTCACAGTCTCATCCTCAGAAAGAAAGGAAAAAAAAAAAGATATTCTCTCAATAAAATTTCACTAGATACAAAGGCAGAATGGATTGCTTTTTCTATTCATGAAGCAAAATATAGAGGTGCGACGTAGGAATTCATCTCCACTAAGGAGCTACAAATAAAAGTAAGGCATTCAGATTTAACATTTTATTACCATGTAATGGGTTGAGCAACAGTTTCCAAAACCTCAAAATAAGGTGCCAATAACCATTTGTGAAATAGGCCAACAGAAAGCCTGGCATACTGTGCATTGAGATGCAGAGTAGTACCATGAAGGTATGATAATTCCACAGGAGGTAGCATCTAGCAGACTTTGCTTTTATTAAGCTCTAGAGAGCCCCATTAAGAGAGCTTTCTCCTATGACATTCATTGTTAACTCTACTGTCCATCCTAAATTTAATTTTTCCTTAGGAGAAAAATGCTGTCCCAGACTGTAAAATGAATTGAATCTTTTTAATCTAGCCTTTGAAGAATAAATCAATTTTTATTTAATCTTAAAAATTCTCACAGATGAGATCCTTCTTGTTAGTACCCATACATATCAAATCGAAGTGTTGCTAACATACTTGATGGAATAGA
>NW_012134414.1:2052990-2056993 GCF_000956105.1 Propithecus coquereli
GAATAGACCCCACTGCTTGAAGAATATGATTTCTTAAAAAACCAAGTGAAAGAAAGCAGAACTGCTTCATTATGGTTTTATTTCATTTTAATAAAGGAGAAAACTCTAAAGTAAAACAGTATTAATAGGAAGATGAAGCCCAAGATGGATGGAGTGAAGTGATAACTAAGGGAGGAAAATTCACATTGCAAAGTATCACGCGGCGGTGTGGTTAATCTGACAAGCAGCAGTCGGTGAAAAAGAAAGAAGGTAGTTCTGAATTCTTATCCATAGCAACAAGATGCAAGATAGAAGCAGTAACTTTCCTTGGAGGATGATATAACTCCTAGCTGCATTTCAGATTTTAAACATACAGATGTACAGGCTCCATCCAAACACCTAAGTCCCACCTTGTTGGTAGGAGTTAGGAATCTTATAGCAGCTGCATAATTGCTGTTTGGTGAACCAGTTTTCAATAGACCAGGATCACTTACACCACATAATTATGAAGACTTCCATCAAATGTTAATTTTGGTACCTCAAAGGATTAATTCACAGTTAATTACATGGACTGTATAGCTAGAAACTGCTGATAACAAACAGGTATCATAAAATACATTTATTTCTGAATATATGTTGAATAACTATGTTCTCTTAAGACTTAGGTAAATTCAATGAATTTCTCAGACTAAAAGAATCTTCTCTGTACTTTTGTAGCCTTAATTGATGTCAGACATAGCTATCCTGCTTCCCCTCTCCCCATAATTCCTAGAATTGGTCTCTAATCAGGATGTAGATACCCCACCAGATCTTTCTGGATTCACAGTGCTTTTCACTATTATTTTAAGCTTTCAACTCAGGAGAGCTATGCTAAAGCAAAGTCAAAGACCTATCTCCCATCTCCACATTTCTCTCTTTGATCAGTCCTGCTGGACGTGAAGTAGGAAGATCATGGAAAAAGCAGGCCGCTTTTCCCTGTTGTAGTCTGACTACAAAAACAAGGGTAATACAAGAAAGATAAAGGTATAATCCTACCAATCTTCAAGAATCACAGGCCTAAGCCCAATAATTAGATTCTGTACAACTGCAGGCAAACCTATTGCTTTATTAAATCAATGATAAAAAGCGTGGATTAGTAGAAAAGCTGTTCTTTTTTTTTTTTTTTGTAGTTTCAATAGATCTGTTTTGTCTTTAAAATTCTGTAAATTTCTTAAATTACCAAGTTATGTAAATTGTCACAGGCAAAATCAAAGTGATAAATAAATGATATCTATTGCTGCACAAAGCTAAATGAGAATTTTATATTTACTGATAGGTCCAAAGCTAAGTTTCCCATAAGGATTTCATTTGTGATACAGCTTTGTCCTGAGTTTTATTTAGTCCCTGAGCCAATTTATTTTAAATGATAGATATTCTTATCTTCCCAACTCATTTTAGTTTGGAAAAACTGGCTTCACTCTGATACCTCTGAGTTCTCTAAACAATATCACAAATTAGCTAGCTCTTCATGTATAAATCACATGGAGATTAAACAAACTCAAGGGCAATTTGACGCACAGCCATAAGATATATTTTGGTTTAGTCTTATTCATTTCCCTTTGCTTCTTCTATTACTTTGAATTTTAACCACTGTGCAGACAGAAATTAAATACTTTAATCCACTTCACATCAATATTCATTTACATTTTGGTAAGAGTTTTAAAGGGAGAAATAACTAACGTAAAATGGCTAAAGAACTATTCTGAATGTCCTTTAGGACAATGTACCGTCATTCTCCCCAGCTCTCTTACAATTCTCTGACAGTGGTAAGCACATTGTTCTTGATTATACTGAATGCCCTCACGAAGCCATCAGTTACCTATTAAAGGCCGTTTAATTGCTTTGGGGTAAGAACTCAGCTCCCTCATTCCTTAGTTCAGAAAGGCCATTTCGGGAAGCACGTCTGGGTTATATTATTTGTAATTACATGTCAGTCTGTAGTTGAAATGTTTCTCAACCACCTCAGAAAAAGAATGAATCCCAAAACAGCTTCCTGTAATTTGTTATTGGTATAATTCCTGGTTTTCATCAACCTGGATTTAATTTAGATGAGAGTTCAAAGAAGACCTAGCTCTTACGGGATGATTTGAACCACATGAACTTTTAATTTATTATTCTACATTGTACACTATTATATGTGTTAGTTTTTTACCTGAAGTAGATTTAATGGAAGAACAGTTAATTAAATGCCTATTAAGCTCCCGTGTAGCAGGTGCTGGGGAACAAGGAAGACTGAAACAGAAGTAAATAGGTAATACCATGTTAACACGTGTATCTTCAATACCAGTTGAAGAGTGTTATGAGTATAAAGCTAGCAATGGCAGCAGAGCTTAGAAGCAACAGATTAAGCTTCAGGTTTTCTACAACCTTCCTTACAGGAAGCCTGTTGGCTGGTGCTGTCACTTTAAAAGAATTTCCACAAAATTATCTGGTACTTCACCCATCAAAAGGTGGGTATTTTTGTTCCCTCCTCTAAGAGATGGGGTGGGCTTGTGACTATTTTGACGATACAATACAGTAGAGGCCATCATAAAAGATACTCCTTGCTCACTGGAATGCTTACATTTGGAGCACCAAGTTGCCTTTTAAGAAGTCTGATAACCTTGAGGTAGTCTGGAGACACTTTAATGCTCATCCAAGCCAGGTGGTTGTACAAAGGCCAGAGTCCTGGTGGAGCAAACCCGAAACCCTGAAAAAAGATAGGGATATCTGATTGGATGTCCTGAGGATGTTGACTCTGCAATCTTCCAGACCCTGTGGTTTTGCAGAAGTAGCCCGCCCCTCCCCAGTACAAACTAGCACTCTGTGGCATTTCCCAGTATAGCAGAAGTCTCACCCCACAAAGCAACAGATGACACTCTCAAAGGTGACCCTTACTACCTCTCCTAGCTGCCAGGCCAATAACTAGGGTTAAATCTCAGGTTAACCCAGCAGGAGATGTGCTGGGCCTTACAAGGGAGGAAAGAGACTCTACACCTGAAGAATTACACGAACAAGCTGGCATATATGAGTGGGAGTCAGGGAATTACTCCTGGGAGTGGATTTTGAAAGTGTTTGATCAAAGGGGCCAGAAAATACAATCGAATAAGCAAGAATTCATTGACTTGGGGGCACTTTCTCAAGACCTAGGATTTAACACGTTAGCAAGGCCCCCAGGGGATAGGTAAACAGGCAGCCAGGGTAGCTTCTAGAAGCCTGTCTAACTCTCCATAAAGTGGAAATGTCCAAGGTGTCCTAGCAGAAGGTGGATGAGGGAATTAAGAGGCTGAGAAAAGTGGGTATGCGGTTATACAAGGTCAGAAAACCCACCAGAAGATTATGTTCCTCAAGGGAGCCTAGAGAGCACACCATTCACCGAGGCCATCAAGAATGCTCTGGTGATAGGCGCACCGGCACCACTAAGCAATTCTGTGATGGCTTCCTCTACAGGCAGGGATGATGATACTAGAAGCAGTCATGTAGCTGGGCTGATAACTGTCCATGAAGATGATGGGGCCTTGAAGTAATAGAGGCCAGATGGCAATACTTATCATCGAGAGCCAGGAGGCTGTAATTACCATCATGACTGGCAAGGCTAGGGGACAGCCGAGGTTCCCTGACCCACAGGGAATGGTAGAGATGGTTAATAGAGCATCATGTCCCTAGGGGCAAAACAGACGGGCAGTTAACAAGGGTGCTGCTTAACACTACAACCAAATAAAGACAGAAATAGAGGAGCAGGATGCTGAGAGTGGTTGCCCAATGACTTTGCCCAACAAAGTCACAATTACTTGCTGAGTTCTCAAACCACACAAATTTTCACATCTGTAACCCATTGATTAAAGACTGAGCTGGGGCCCAAGAAAGAAGGACTCTGCCATGCCATAGCAACATGTTCCATGACAATACGGTCCCTGCATGCATGATTCAAATCTATACATTTGGCATGGGGAGTATTTCACCTATCCCTGCCCCTCATGTCTCTGGCCTGTGGAGTAAGAGATGT
>NW_012134414.1:2057253-2059010 GCF_000956105.1 Propithecus coquereli
TGTAGAAACTAATAAAAAATATTATTTACATAAAACCTTGTCTGAGTTGACTATTGATATAGAGATGCTTCTTCCTATAGAGGGAATATATATATTTAAAAAAGCATATACTCTAAAATTCTTGATTTGCCTAACAACTTCATCCAAAAAGGATGAAGCAGGATTTTTAAGAGGTTGCTTTTTTGGAAGAAAGTATTCGTTCCCCTTGAATTAATTTCATTCTGACCAACATATATTAATGCCTTTTGATGTAGAAGTAATAGAAACTTTGGGAAAAAGTAAAAACACCTCAGAATCTATAACCAAGAAAAGAATGTCAAGCACACTGTGAAAAACGTGCCAGATATTAGAAAGGTTTATTTCAAAACATTCAGAACATTCAAATGCCAGATAGTCTATTACTGTGAAAGGAGGTTCGGCACTGACAGGAAACCAGAACTAAACTCTGGCACAGGAGTCACTTAGGAGGTAACAGAGGAAAGAAAAAGAGAAACATGTACATAAATTCAATTTTCAGATTATAGTTTCAGGGAACAGGATATAACCAGAAATAATAAAGGATTGCATCGGGAAGTTGAAACTAGGTTTGCAGAAGAAGACAGCAATAAAGACAGAATAGACCCCACTGCTTGAAGAATATGATTTCTTAAAAAACCAGGTGAAAGAAAGCAGAACCGCTTCATTATGGTTTTATTTCATTTTAATAAAGGAGAAAACTCTAAAGTAAAACAGTATTGTGGCACCGCAGAGCCACCTGCTCTCGACGCCCGCGGTGGCTGGTCTCTCGTCTGGTCTGGAGTTGGCCTGGGCCCCACGCCGAAATGGAGCAGGAGGCGGAGGAGCAGGAGACTGAGGAGCTGAGCCAGTGGCTCGGGTCGCACCAGCCCGCCCAGGGTAACGGGAATGTAATGTCCATCTTGGACACGCCTCCACCTTCTGGAATCAGCGGGGTGCACACCTCTTGGAACCATGGTGTGCCAGGCATTCAGAACTTTCCTCAAGGAAGAGAGATGTCGAGGACCCCCTTGGTGTCTGCCGAGATACCAAGGCAGAATGTGAATGAAGTGTGGCTGCAGTTCAATATGTCACTGCCTGAGAACAGCAGGAGCTACTGCCCCCAAGCGATTCCCAGTCCTTCACAGATGACTTACTGTCAGGGAGTGTCTCCCTCCCACCAAGAGATGCTTTTCAAGGGGTCCCAGGTGATGCCCTTAGGAGAGCCCCATAATACACGGGTGGCCATGACCTTCACTGGGCATCCAAGGATGTCCCCCAGTGGACTGCCAGGCTCCACTTCTAGTAGAATCCCTATGTTGTCCCACTTCAGAGCCCCAACAATGCCTTATTCTGAACCCTTAACAATATCTTCTAACAGAGCCTCTTTGACACCTGAGATGTTATCGGCCCCAACCATATCTTCCACTGAGGCCCAGGTTATGCTCCCCTCTCTGGGTCAGACGTTGCCCCCCAGAGAGCCCCATGATCTTGGGATGTCCCCAGCTGAGTCCCAATCATTGCTGTCATTAGAATCTCTGGAGTCTTTTGTGAGTCAGCCAGCCTCCCAGGCAGGCCTCTCACTGCCTGAGCAGCCCATCCCTGCTCCACAGAGAGCAGACCCAAACTCCAGGGCCCAGGAAGGCGCACATGGAGGGAGATCCTTAGCTTTAAGGCCTTACTTCTGCCAGCATGAGAACTGTGGAAAAGCTTATACCAAGCGCTCCCACCTCGTGAGTCACCAGCGCAAACACACAGGTGAG
>NW_012134414.1:2059060-2065698 GCF_000956105.1 Propithecus coquereli
GACACTAAGCCATTTATGACACAACACAGCTTTGTTCTTTAAGCCTGTCCAGTTTTTTTGGAGGACTTGCTCCTAGATTGGGAGATACAGCTGGAAAGCCTTTCTCCATCTTTGAGCCCACCACCTCCTTTTCACCCCCAGCCTTGCTAAGCACCAAGGAAATCAATTTAGTTTAAATCATCCTTGACTGGGAGGCTATTCAGTTTTCAGATATTCACAGAGAGACCTTAAGGGTCTTAAAAATTCCCTCCAATCACTTTACTTTAGATAGTTTGTAAGAAATAAAAGTCAGTCAGAAGCCCTGCTATTAATAGTGGTCAGTACAGTAAAGCCAGGGATAAACTTCTCTTAAGATTCTTTATAGGAAGTATTAACATACTTCAATACTCCCTCCTCTTCAAGCTCTAACTCCTTAGTCAATGAATGAGCTAGTTCTGCAAAAAACTAATACAAGTATGCTCTGCAAATCTTCCAATTGGCTGAGTCAGCTAGAAGAGGATTTGAGAGTACATTCTCGAACACATGAAGAAAACTCCTATCAAGGAAAAGACCTTTTGATGTGTTCCCAACTATTATGGGTAAACAAGGATTCAGCAAAAAGAATCCATGGGCCTTATAAAACTAAATGACCTTTCAGTGTTCTCATTTTTTTTTCCTGTGGAAAAACTTTCAGTATTGAACAGTTTGGCTTTTCCTTCATTCTCTTTGTGCCGCAGTTACTGAGGACACCTTATATATTAATCTCTTTTGTTCTTCTCCACAATTAAGGGGAAGAATAATTCTTCATACAGATTTCAAGCCAGGCTGTGTCAGTATCATACCTGGGAAGGAAATGCAACGTTTGACTATTTCATATTATGTGTTAATATAACTTCCCGAAAACGTCAAAACGTTCTATGTAGGCAGCAAAACCAGCGCGAACATCTATCACCCTGGGTGTAACCACTTTACTTCTAAAGCCTGAGAGCTTTTTGAGAGTCATTTTAAAAGCCACAGGTTGCTTGCTGGTTAACCAACTACCTCGAAACATATATTTGAGCTTTCTTTTTTTTTTTTTTTAATCCTAAAAAGGCATAAATCTATTTACTACTACTCTGAATGTTATACACATGTACCACAATACCTCCAGGCCACACATGTGGTGGCTGAGGTGTGGATATAAAGGGGAGAACCAGTGTTCTAAGAAGACAAAGAAAGGGACAGACCAATTCGACAGTGGGGCGGCATCAAACCAAATTTTTAAACTTGTTTTTATTAAAAGCAGCTGGTTAATGAATTGTAGAAGCAATCCATGTTTGCTTTTTATTTAAAGCAATTTATTGCTTTATTTAAAAAGCAATTCTCAGTGGGCTTCCCTTTTAGGTTATTTTCTACATAAATCAGTAATTTTATGTACTTCTTTGAATAGAAAATGGTATTTGCCTTTCTGATTTTTCACTTTGATACTTTTATTAGTATCAGAAACAAGTTAGCTGTAGACTGATTAAAATGAAAAGTGCGCTCTTCTCATTTTTCTAACAAACACAAAGATATTATAGGTACATCTCAAATTGCAATTATGTCAAAAAATGTGATTCTTCTGTACTATTTAGTGGCACATACAAGAGATCAGAGATCCTTTAAAAGTCACACTATAAACACAAACTCATGTTCAAACTCTTGCATTAAATTATCTTCTTCAAGGAAACTGCCAGGCATCTACCACTTACCTCATTTTTTATAGCTGTTGGAAAATTGCCTGATACACAAGCCTTTTAAAAACTGTAAAGCTGGGCTGCATCTGTGGTCAGTTATGTCCTCTTTCTTGAATTTTCTAGGTCAACAGCTGCAGAATACAGTAAGTAGTAACACCCTGTCCGCCCTGTCTTTAGCCACACTTAGGGCAGGGAAATTCCTTTCAAGATCTTTATTTTGTTGGATTTAATGAGGTACCTGAACACTTTATACTACATGTAATGGGAGTGAAACATTAAGCAGCAGGATATGAGCTTAGTATTCTTGTTTTTGCAGTAGAACAAATCCTTCCCTATTCCTGGTTTTGCTTATCCTGTCTTCTTCCCCACCCCTTCCCAACCACTTTCCTAGCACTGGAGTAACAGCGGGGTATTGTAATGCGTACCTAAAGCCTTATAATATACTGTTAAATGCAGCATTGCCTAATGAGGGAAAGAGTAAGCTTAAAAAAAAAAAAATCCCTTGTTGGAAAGTTCCTGAGATAAAGTAAAACCTATGACATAGATTACAACTATAAAAATTTTGAAAAAGGTATCGGTGGGCTAGTGTAGCCTTATATCCTGAGCGTCTTCATCTCCCTTTAATCTTTTCACTGCTACCATCTGACCCAGATGCCCACTCTGCTGCTTTTGTAGCCACCAAGTCCAAAACGCCTCACTCCAGCTACGAGTCACCAGGCAAGCAGAGCAGAAACGCAAGCCACCCCTCCTACATCTTTAAGCGGCAGCGGGAGGAGGCGGAGCGGAAAGCGGGGTGCAGGACGCCAAGCCTCCAAGAGGGGCGGGAACGTCTCCTGGCCACACCCTCACAGAGGCGCGGGAGGGAAGGGGCGGACCCGGTGACGTCATCGAGGAAACCCGCCCCGGTTGGAAGGAATTTGGAAGAAACTTGGAGGGCGGGAAGGAGGCGGAGTCTAGTTTCCCTGGTGACGGGTTGTCTGGCGGTCGCCTGGTAACGGGTCGCGGAGATCCTGGCTGCTGCAGCGCAGACGGCCTAGGCCGCGGAGGTCTGTGGGCCCGACCCCAGCCGGGCGGTTTCTGTCTGTCCTGCTATGGCTGCCGCCGCGGCTGTGGTCACGCCGTCAGGTTTGGAGGACGGGGTGCCTAGGTCCCGTGGCGAAGGGGCCGGAGAGGTGATCGTGGAGCGGGGGCCTGGCGCGGCCTACCACATGTTCGTGGTGATGGAAGACTTGGTGGAGAAGCTGAAGCTGCTCCGCTACGAGGAGGAACTCCTCCGGAAGAACAACCTGAAACCCCCGTCCAGGTGGGTGCTCTCGTGCTTTGGGGAGATGCCTTCTTTGGTCCTGCTGGGAACGCCGAGCGCGGGTTAGCAAGTCCTGGCTTCTGACTTCCTAGCCAGAGAAGGACACCCCAAACTTGGCGACAGAGGAGCTCACAGGGCTCAGACTGGGTATGTTTGTAAAGAGAGTAAACAAGTTTTGGAATGGCAGAAAGGACTGGAAGACAGCTTGCTCTTTTTTTAAACACACTTGCACTGCTAGAAAACACAAACCATGTATTTTCTGATTGTAAAGGTAATAAAAATACTCATTGTAGAAAACTCAGGAAAACACAAGAAAATGTGTATAAAAATACTAAAATCGCCCGTAATCTCATCTCCAGAGATGAATGCCATTATTTAAATCTGTCTCTAGTTTGTGGTTTTCTTTTTGAGATCCTGTCCCTACAACTAGCAACCATGGGTACGTAGGACCTTGCTGAGGAGCACTTTATATGCAGTTCGTAAACTTGTGGACTACTTGCGGTGATTTAAAAGATTTTTGCCTTTGCAGTAACAAGTACTCTCTGAAACTGGGAAGTAGAAAAGACAAATGAAATGACAATTATTGAAAATGCCCCCTTATCATAGAATCTAAAGTTATGTATGCCCTTGTGGTGGGGAAAAGTCCAAAATATCCTGAAGTCAGTGCCATTAGTTGTTGAGGGTAATCGACAGCTAGCACTTCCTCTAATTCCTGTAGCTCAGCTATAGCCAGATAAATAAGTTTTGTAGCTTTTTCTTCACTTTAATACTTACATTTATTTATTTTCTTCCATACAAGGCAATTAATATTAGAATCTATATCTTTATTGTCTACAGCCAAGCTCAAATAACTTCCCTTGACAGTTTTGATCTCATTTATCTGCTCTCTTCCAGTAACTTGAAAGATATGGAGGCTTTATGTAAACTATCCATAATACTAAATTAGTCCATAATAGGAGAACAGGTAGAGGAAAAAGTAGTGTTGCTTGATCCATGATAGAAGTAGTTGGACTTGGATTATTACTTAAAATGAATTTGTCAGGATAATATAGACAACCAACATTTCCTATGTTAATAAAAATGCAATTTTTTTCCAAGTATATTTTTCAAACCAAAAGAAAGTGACCTTGAGCTTCTGTTGATATCATCTGTGTACTCTTTCTTCAGGAGTTCAGCAGGGTACTTGTGTGGAGATGTACTAGTCCAGTGGTTCTCAAAGTATGATCATGGACCAGCAGTATCAGCATCACCTGGGAACTTACTAGAAATGAAATTCCTCAGACCCCTTCCCCGGTGTACTTTTTCAGAAATTCTAGGAGTGAGGCCTGGCAGTCTGAGTTTTAAGAAGTCTTCCAGGTTTGCAGTCCCCAAACTCTGAGCTGCAGACTGGTACCTATATGTGGCCTGTTAGGAACTGGGCTGCATGACAGGAGGTGAGCAGCGAGCTCTGTATTTACAGCTGCTTCCCATCGCTGGCATCACTGCCTGAACTCCACCTCCTGTCACCTCCACCTCAGCTGTGGCATTAGGTTCTGCATTATGGGTGGGTTGTATAATTATTTCATTATATATTACAATGTAATAATAATAGAAATAAAGTGCAAAATAAATGTAGTGCGCTTAAATCATCCTGAAACCATCCCCCCACACCTGCCGCCCCATCCCGTGGAAAATTTGTCTTCTATGAAACCAGTCCCTGGTGCCAAAAAGGTTGGGAACCACTGTTCCAGATGATTCTGATGCATGCTAATGTTTGAGAACCACTGTCCTAGGTCTACCATATCTATCAGTATTCATTTCTTTGTCCTCTAGGAGTTATCAGCTAATAAGGAAAAGATGAGTTTTGGGTGGATGGGTGTTTTGAAAGGGTTGTGAGTATATACCTGGAAGGACTTCATGGCCTTTTTTTTTCTTCCCATCTTTCTGTTATCTTCCAGAATATTTACACATATCCTGTAGGAAAAAGTTTGGGAAACATGATGCAGTAGACCACTGATTCTTAGGACACTAGTTATAACAGCTATAAATACATTGTAAACATAACAGTGATAGATATACATTAAAAAGCAAAATAAGATCTTTGATCAAACTGACTTGAATGTTGTTGCTAGCAAGTTTTATTCCTATCATGTTTAGGTATAAATCATGCTGATCCTCAAGGACTGTTTTAATTTAATCCACTGATGAGGGAAAAAGCAATGTTTGGTCAAGTAGCAGTATATTTATGAGCTCTTAAGGTGATTTGAATATGCAGCCAAGATGAAAACAGCTGTCTAGCATAGCTGATAGGTTAGAAATAGTAAATGCATAGTGAATGATTATTCTTTTTTTAACTCTGAAATTCTCTTAATTCCAAATTACCATTTTTGTTAGTAAGGTACTGATTAATTATTCTCAACACTTATATGATTTTACCAAAAATTCCACATTGTTTTCTAACATGCACTAGTTTTCCTGGGTGTAAGGTCTTTGATGTAATATTCTGTGTTCAGTAGTAATTGCCCTAATCCTGCTGATTAAAAACTTTAATGTGAGTGCTGTGGATTACTGGAAACCTCAAAGGCTGAATTATCAAAGTCTTTTGATTTGAAGGCCATTTGGCGGGGGGGAAGTTTCTTCGGCAATTTTGAACTTGGCCCCATTAATTGGTAGAGACTTTTACATTATTTCACATTCCCCTATTCCTCCTTGTTTTAAAACAGACACTATTTTGCATTGCCTACTAACCCTGGTGAACAGTTCTACATGTTTTGTACTCTTGCTGCTTGGTTGATTAACAAAGCAGGACGTCCCTTTGAGCAGCCTCAAGAATATGATGACCCTAATGCAACAATATCTAACGTTTTATCTGAGCTTCGGTCATTTGTAAGTGTAAACAACTCTCTTCTTTCTGCATGTTCTCAAGTTATGAATTTTATAATAATATTAGTAATTTAATGACAAATGCTAGCCTTTTAGATGACTCCTCCGTGAAAATATACAAAAGTATATCTGAATCTATTTTCAGGTAAAACCTTCTCAGAATGGTTGATATTGTAACATTAATGTCAGAAAATGTTCAGTGCATACTCTTTTAGCCCAAAGTAATATTTTTCTCAATCTTGGTATGTCTCAGAGGTAAATTTATGGGTGGTTAGTTCTCCTTCTAAAAAATGATAAAACTATGAATTCAAAACACTTTGTATGTTGAAAGGGAACTTTGATTTAATGGTCCATGATGGCAGTTGTACTTTTCATTTCTGATTTTTCTCGGCGACAGGCAGTAAGACATTTTTGGCACGTTATTAATTTTTGACAAGTGAATCACTCTGTCCTTCCCATAGTTGTTTAACAAAACTAGTAGTTTTACTGATTTTTTTTTCACCCTAACAAGATCAATAATTTGTCCTGCTGCTATTATGTTCTTGCCTTTTAATTTGGTAACTTTAACAATGAAACATTTATTTTCTTTTAGTTGTCTTATATATCAATTGATTAAAAAGACTTAAGAGATGGATTTCTAAGTAGCAGTATAATTACAGTTATTTTAAATCATTTGAAAGATAGAAAAGTGATACATCTACTCAGCCGTTCTTTGCTTATAATATTTTGACATTTGGAACATAACTAACAAATAATACCCTGTTTATCTTTTTGTTTTT
>NW_012134414.1:2065748-2068435 GCF_000956105.1 Propithecus coquereli
CACATGGATAACCCACAGTTTCAATTGCATTTTGTGAAGTTTATTTTCCACTAGCTAGTATTAATAATACCAACTCTGTTGTGTACTGAGTTTCCATATATTAATAAAAGCTTGTCTGCTTCAGGCTATTTTATATTTATTCTTGTGATATCATGAAATCATAGTTTTATTAGGAACCTTGCTATCTGATATTGTGATTTCTTCTTCATACCCTTTAAAATTTACTCTTATATATGAATTTCAGGCTCAACCCTCTTGGAATTTTAGTTGAAACTACACTGAGTTTAGAGAGTGGGCAAAGACACTGATATTTCTCATTCATGAACATTGTATTCATATTTGGAGTTTTCCAAAACCTGTAGTGAAATTTAACAATTTCTCCATACATATAATGACAGGTTTATTCCTAGGTGCTATATATTGCTTATTACTGAGATTTTTGTTTAACTATCTCCAGTAACTTTTCTTTAGTTTGGATCTCATATATATCAAACTTGCTGAGCTGTCTGAATAGCTTGCCTATAGATTCTCTTGAATTTTTTACTTAATCATATCACCTGCAATAGTTTTGCAATAGTTTCTTCTTCTGAAATACTCCTATTTTTTTGTCTCAGTGCACTGGCTTTGATCTCTAGTATAGTTTTGAAGAATGATGTCTTCACCATGCTTTCCAAGACATCACCTGTAATGCTTCACATACGAATATGACCTTTTCTTTCTAGACTTTTGGCAGACACTTTTCATTAGGTTGAATGGGGTTTAGAACTTGCCATCCCAAAATATGCCACTGTTGTATACTGATGATTTTGAGGTGAAAGGCACTTGAGATACAGCAGACACATGAAGGGCTCTCTGACCTTCCCCTTTCTACCTAAAAGCAAGTCATAAAATTTCCAATGAGAAAGATGCCATTCCTGTACCAAGAAAAGAATAAAATTTTTATGATTGGAAACTGGAAATGGATGCTGAAATGGGTCTGCACAAACCAAACTATTAAAATTATCCATATCTATTAGTTTTACCCATATATTTCCTAGGCAATTTTCCACAATTTACTACCCCTAAAAGCTTAAACCACTTTTCCTTTGTCTTGACACTTCTCTACCAATGTATTGTTCTCTGTTTAAAAGAAAAAAAAAAGCAAATAAGCTCTCGGTCCTAACTGCTTCTTTGGCTTTCATTTTTCCTATGAAGGCCCCTATGTGCATGTAAAAATATTAAATAAAATTTGTGTGCTTTTTCCCTATTAATATATCTTATGTCAGTTTAATTCTCAGGCCCAGCCACAGAACCAAAGAGAGTAGCATTAAAGATTTTCCTCTCCTGTAGTTTCAAGAAAGTTTTACTCCATTAGTGGTTTTCTAAGTTTGTAACACCCTGAGTGAATGACACTAAGCCATTTATGACACAACACAGCTTTGTTCTTTAAGCCTGTCCAGTTTTTTTGGAGGACTTGCTCCTAGATTGGGAGATACAGCTGGAAAGCCTTTCTCCATCTTTGAGCCCACCACCTCCTTTTCACCCCCAGCCTTGCTAAGCACCAAGGAAATCAATTTAGTTTAAATCATCCTTGACTGGGAGGCTATTCAGTTTTCAGATATTCACAGAGAGACCTTAAGGGTCTTAAAAATTCCCTCCAATCACTTTACTTTAGATAGTTTGTAAGAAATAAAAGTCAGTCAGAAGCCCTGCTATTAATAGTGGTCAGTACAGTAAAGCCAGGGATAAACTTCTCTTAAGATTCTTTATAGGAAGTATTAACATACTTCAATACTCCCTCCTCTTCAAGCTCTAACTCCTTAGTCAATGAATGAGCTAGTTCTGCAAAAAACTAATACAAGTATGCTCTGCAAATCTTCCAATTGGCTGAGTCAGCTAGAAGAGGATTTGAGAGTACATTCTCGAACACATGAAGAAAACTCCTATCAAGGAAAAGACCTTTTGATGTGTTCCCAACTATTATGGGTAAACAAGGATTCAGCAAAAAGAATCCATGGGCCTTATAAAACTAAATGACCTTTCAGTGTTCTCATTTTTTTTTCCTGTGGAAAAACTTTCAGTATTGAACAGTTTGGCTTTTCCTTCATTCTCTTTGTGCCGCAGTTACTGAGGACACCTTATATATTAATCTCTTTTGTTCTTCTCCACAATTAAGGGGAAGAATAATTCTTCATACAGATTTCAAGCCAGGCTGTGTCAGTATCATACCTGGGAAGGAAATGCAACGTTTGACTATTTCATATTATGTGTTAATATAACTTCCCGAAAACGTCAAAACGTTCTATGTAGGCAGCAAAACCAGCGCGAACATCTATCACCCTGGGTGTAACCACTTTACTTCTAAAGCCTGAGAGCTTTTTGAGAGTCATTTTAAAAGCCACAGGTTGCTTGCTGGTTAACCAACTACCTCGAAACATATATTTGAGCTTTCTTTTTTTTTTTTTTTAATCCTAAAAAGGCATAAATCTATTTACTACTACTCTGAATGTTATACACATGTACCACAATACCTCCAGGCCACACATGTGGTGGCTGAGGTGTGGATATAAAGGGGAGAACCAGTGTTCTAAGAAGACAAAGAAAGGGACAGACCAATTCGACAGTGGGGCGGCATCAAACCAAATTTTTAAACTTGTTTTTATTAAAAGCAGCTGGTTAATGAATTGTAGAAGCAATCCATGTTTGCT
>NW_012134414.1:2070770-2081081 GCF_000956105.1 Propithecus coquereli
TTATGTGGTGCAGCATGATGTTTCGATATATGCATATGATATACAATGATCAGATTAGGGTAATTAGCATATCCATCACCTCATACGTTTGTCATTTCTTTGTGGTGAGAACAGTCAAAATCCTTTCTTCTACCTATTTTGAAATATACAATGTATTATTGTTAACTATAGTCACCATCCTGTGCAACAGAACACTGGAATTTATTCCTCTTGTCTAACTGTAACTTTACATCCATTGACCAACCTTTTCCCAACCCCCTTCCTTTCCAGCCTCTCTAACAACTATAATAACCACTATTCTACTCTATACTTATATGAGATCAACTTTTTGAGATTCCACATATGAGTGAGATCATACAATATTTGTCTTTCTGTGCCTGGCTTATTTAATTTGACATGATGTCCTCTAGGTTCATCCATGTTGACACAAATGACGGGATTTTCTTTTTTTTATGGCTGAAATAGTATTCCATTGTGTATATATACACCACATTTTTTAATCCATTCATCTGTTGATGCACACTTAGGTTGATTCCATATTTTGGCTATTGTGAATAGTGCTGCAATAAACGAGAGTGCAGATATCTCTTCAACATGATTTCATTCCCTTTGTATATCTACCCAGTAGTGGGATTGCTGGATCATATGGTAGATCTGTTTTTAGTTTTTTTGAGGAACCTCCATACTGTTTTCCATAGCGGCTCTACTAATTTACATTCCCACTGACAGTGTATAAAAGTCCCCCTTTCTCCACATCTGTGCCAGCATTTGTTATTTTTTGTCTTTTTGGCAATAGCCATTCTAACTGGAGGGAGGTAAAATCTCATTGTGATTTTGATGTGTATTTCCCTGATAACTAGTGATGTTGAGCATGTTTTCTTATACTTTTTGGCCATTTGTATGTCTTCTTTTGAGAAATGTGTATTCAGATCTTTTGTTTATTTTTTAATTGGATTATTTGGTGTCTTTGATGTTGAGCTGTTTGAGTTCTTTATATATTCTGGATATTAACCTCTTGTCAGATGCATAGTTTGCAAATCTTTTCTCCCATTCTGTAGGTTGTTTCTTCATTCTGTTTCTTTTGCTGTGCAGAAGCTTTTTAGTTTGATGTAATACCATTTGTTTATTTTTGCTTTTGTTGCCTATGTTTTTGAGGTCTTATCCAAAAAATCCTGGCCCAGACCTATGTCATGAAGCATTTCCTCTATGTTTTCCTCCAATAGTTTCATAGTTTCAGGTAATATATTTAAGTAGTTAATCCATTGTGAGTTGATTTTTATAAGTGGTGAGAAATAGGAGTCTAGTTTCATTCTCTTGCATGTTTTCCCAGCACCATTTATTAAAGAGATTGTGACTTGGATAAATTTATAAGGAGTACATATAAATGGGAAATAAAGGGGGGTGTTGAAAAGTAATAAACGTTAGAGAATATTATCAGCTATGTAATATGTAAATTACATAGAAGGTACATATTTATCGACAATTATTTTATGTATCTAAATATTCCAGAACGAATCCTAGAACATTGCTTTTGAGATATAATTTAATTCTAAATAATGAAAGATTAGGAAATTTATTCTTTAAGATGATTGATTTGGTTCACAGTACTTTCCATAATATTCAGTGTTGATTTTTTTTTGATATTTCATTAACATATCTGAGGTTTGGGAATTTAAAATAAGTTTTTATAAATAAACACAAATATACTTGTTTTTTTAATATGGGAAATACATGTTAATC
This sequence comes from Propithecus coquereli, assembly GCF_000956105.1. Classification (NCBI taxonomy): domain Eukaryota; kingdom Metazoa; phylum Chordata; class Mammalia; order Primates; family Indriidae; genus Propithecus; species Propithecus coquereli. Next base: position 2,072,511 of record NW_012134414.1, read on the forward strand.
TTGATGGAGAAATGATTGTTCAGTAGTTAATGTTAGGATCACTAATTAGACTATGGAAATAAAAAGAAATCTAGACTTCTCCTTATTACCTTTATCAAAATAAACTTCAGATTGATCAAAGATGTAAATGTGAAAAATAAAACTGTAGTAGTACTAAAAGACCAGAGAAGTGTAGAGGGTGTGGTATGAGAGAATGCTTTACATATATGACATTAAAGCTGGGGTCTCTGCAAGAAAATGTTGCCATGTCTATTTAATAAGAACTGTAATAAGATTATAAATAATAAACTAGGGAAATATTTTTAATACAGGTTAGGCAAAGCATTAATATTCTTAATATACAAAAAAACCCAAAGGACAATGGACATATATAGTATGTCACTGGAAAAGAAGCATGAATAACCAACTAAAATATGAAAAGATGTTCATTCACTCTCATGCCAAAGAAATGCAATTAAAACAAGAATGAGGTTTTTTTCATATGGTTAATTGGCAAAGATTAAAGGTATATATCATATTGGTGAATGTATGGAAATGAAGTCACTGTCCTTCACTATTGTTGGGAGTATAAATTAGGGTAACATTTTAGAAGCCAATTTTGGCACTAACTAGCGAAACAATAACATGTACAAAGTTGTCTACCTAACCATTTCACTTGAACAAATTTATTCTAAATAATATATGTAATGATAAATATACAAGGATGATCTTTGAAATATTGACTATCAAAAAGCAAGAAACCTTGATGTTCAGTCATAGGCTACCAGTTACATTAATTATGGTATTGCTGTTCAACAGGATATAATGCAAGTATATATAAAAGTAAAGAAATGTATTTAAATGTGGAAATTGGTGAGGAGAGTAAGTTGGATAACAATATGCATAGTATCATCTCATTTTTGTAAATTCTTTAAATTTAGAGATAAATACTTTGGCTTTTTTACATAGAAAATTATAGGAAGAATACATGAAACATTTAACAGTGATTATGGAAGAGGGGTGAAAAAGGACAAAATCTGGTGTAGAGAAGATCCTTACTATTTGCATTATACCTTTTTATCTCACTAAAGTGTTTTTTAAAACTCTCATCTCATATTAAGCCTTACTATTTTAGGCCAGTATACCCAGTGGAAGAATTAGAAGAAGAAATTGTTCCAGAAGATGATGCAGAATTAACATTAAATAAAGTAGACGAAGAATTTGTGGTATGTGTGTAGCTAAACTCGCTATTCATTTTCACCTTTGTGTTCCTTTCCCATCTATTAATTCCCCCAGACTTCCATTTTCTGGAATATTTTATTTCATTGTTTCTAGAGAAAAAAAGCTTTTACATACAGTGCCAAGTGTCAGTCATTTAGACCTTGGTTAAGTTGATGTTTGTGTTCTCTAATGATTGAGGTCTGAATTTTAGCAGAGCTTCTTTTTTTTATTATTTATTTATTTATTTATTTATTTATTTTTCTTTAAATAAATAGAGATGGGTCTTGCTCTTGCTCAGGCTGGTCTCAAACTCCTGAGCTCAAAGGATCCACCCTCCCTGGCCTCCCAGAATGCTAAGATTACAGGCGTGAGCCACTGCGCCCGGCCAGCAGAGGTTCTTAAACTACACAAGGAAGTATATACCACTAGTTATATGAGTAATTATTTTATTAGCAACCATTGATGATCTTAAATAGGCCATGACTCAAAGAATTTAGAACAAAACAATAGAATTTAGGATTAATATAATACATTCTGCTTCATAAGAATACCATTCATTTCTAAGGAATTCCTTTACATATTTCAAATTAGGATGGGTACTGCCCTACAGGAGTTTTTAAAAAATGCTTTTAAATAACCATCATTATTTAAGTTGTTTGGCAGCATCTGCACCTTTTTCCATGCTTAACATCCTGTCCATAGTGTGAAACTAAATGGTCAAGTCTCTACAAATATATTAGACTAAAGAGATGATAGAGACAAAAGAGCTTTTTCTCAAGTTAATTTTTTCTCAGCACTAGAAATGGATTGACCCTGATAGTTTAGAAAGTGTAAAAGTTATCTGAAACAGAAATGGTGGAAAAAACAACCTCATGGTGTAGAGTTGACCCTTGAACAATGGGATGGCTAGGGGTGCTGGCCCCCACACAAAGATCCATGTCTAACTTAGGACTGCCCAAAACATAGCTGCTAATACCTGACTGTTGACCAGAAGCCTTGCTGATAATACAAATAGTTGACTAACTGTTTTGTATTTTGTATAATATTTTGTATATTATATATATTTTTAATATATAGTATTCTTATGCTAAAGTAAGAGAAGAGAAAAAAGAAGATCATCAGGAAGAGAATTATATTTACTATTCATTGAATGAAAGTAGATTACCATAAAGGTCTTCGTCCTTGTCTTCACATGGACTAGGCTGAGGAGGAGAAAGAGAACAGCAAGAGATAAGAAGAGGGTTGTTGGTCTTGCTGTCTCACAGAAGGCAGAAGCGAAAGAAAATCTGTGTGTTAGTGGACCCATGCAGTTCAAACCCACGTTGTTCAAAGGTCAACTGTATTTTACTGTCATAAACCAATTAAACATTTTAGGTGACTTTTTTTTAAATCAATAGATAATAGTTTTTAGTTGAAAGTAAGTTACTTAAGTAATTTAGGTTTATTATTTAAATTAGTATATGCCACAGAGGTAATAATCACTGCATTATTTGAATAACAAATCTTTAAAAATATACAGTAAATAAATTAGACTATATTCAAATAGAATGTTATGTAGTCATTAAAAATTGTTTTCAAAGAAATATTAGTGACATGGGAATGATGACTTGTACTTTATGCTATAAAATTATTTGAGAAAAGGATTTCAAATTTTGTCATCATGACCTCAACTATATAAAAATGTTAAAAAAATGAAGATATTAACATTAGTTATATATGGGTAGAAGGATTATGGGCGATTCTTTTCTGTGCTTCTTTGTGTTTTCAAAGTCTTTAACATGTATTTTATCAACAGTATAAACATGTTTAACCATATATATAAAAAGGATTACTGTTATTTGCAGAAGGAAAAAGATCATTGTAAAACTAATCAATTTAAAAGATATCTTTTTTTAATGTCATAAATTTAAAAAGTCAAAGCAAGAATAAATTCATTCATTCTGTATTGTGTTGGACATTTTAAACAGTTTAGACTTTATTCTTTGTGCAATAGATCTTTCCATTCAAGCTCAAAAATTAAGTCCTCACATATTCCCAATTGTTCACCTCATTTATTCTACTCAGTTATTTACCTCATCTTGTCTTCTTAATAACTAATAGTAATTAATAGTTTGATAGATACTTGGTCCTATTAATAGTATATCAACATTTAACTTCAAAGACATATAACCTAAATCTCTAGTCAGGGGAAAAAAAAAACCTACTAATCAGGAGAGAAAAAATCTGAGAGGAAAAACCATGCCTAATTTTGCTCAGTGTTCTATCTCCAGCTTATTGTGCAGGACCTGGTGCATAGCAGGTGTTCATTAAATATTTGACCATAAAATCCATCTGTCAGCACATTTTTGTGTAACTTTTAGAAATTATAGCTAATTTTTTTCTAGGAACCCTTTAAAATTCAAAGCAGCATTATTGGGAGTATAAATTTAGAGAAATATACTAGAAAGCAGCCTCTTCACATATTTCTTCCCAACCATGAGGTAAAGACCTTCTATCATAAGACCAAACTGAAGGCCTTCTTCAAAGGGGTTGCCTCTGAGGCTGTTCATTCCCTTGCATCATGTCTCTTGAATATTTTTTCTTTCCTTTCTTCCTTATTGTCATCACATGGGGCCCTCTCTTACTTCTTCTGTTCTTCTTGCTAAGGAGAACTGGTTCACTGCCAAGAAGCCTTTTGATGGTGAGCTATTACTAGATTCTGTTGCCAGAGTTTATGGGGTTGCTCAAGGATGGTGATGATCATTTCTGACAGAGTTCTACTATAGTCATCTAGAAACTAGATGGCCATATCAAGATAGGACATGTTGATAATTGTAAAAAAGAGTATTGGTTGTGACACTGAATATTCTCACCTGCTATATATAATCATATCCTTAGTAATTAGAAGTAAGAGAATTAAGAAGGTACATATCAGGCAAAGAAATGGCAGGAAATTGTTGAGTGCCTTTTGAATTATTAGATTAGAATCTTAATTTATCCTAATAGTTTAAAATAAACTAAACTATTTTAAGCCTATTTACATTTGAACTTCTTTTGAATGCTCTTAATAATATTTAGTAACTTAAATCCTTTTTCTATGTAATGATTTGGGTTCTCCAGAGAAACAAAACCAATAGGAAATACACACACACACACAAACACACATATATTTTATAGAGAGAGACTTACTGTAAGAAATTGGCTTACATGGTTATGGAGGCTGAAAAGTCCCAAGATCCACTGTTGGTAAGCTGGAGACCCAGGAGAGCTGATGGTAGAATTCCAGTTTGAGTCTGAAGGCTGATAACTAGAAGGGCTGAGCTGATCATGTAAGTTTCAGTCCACATCTGAAGGCAAAAGAAGACCAATGTCCCAGTTTGAAGACAGGCAGAGAGTAAATTCTCTATTACTCAGACTTTTTGTTCTATTCAGGCCTTTAACAAATTAAATAAGGCCCATACTTACTGGGGAGAGGAATCTGCTTTACGCAGTCTATCAGTTCAATTATTTATGTTATCCAGAAATGCCCTCACAGACACACTCTGAATAATGTTTAACCAAATATCCCATGGCCCAGTCAAATTGACACACAAAATTAACCATCATAAGTCCACTCTCTATCAATCTGGCATGCATACACATCATCTTAAACCATCATCTTCAAATAAAGACAATAGCAAGGTCATAATTCTGCCTAACATAGTATAACTATTCCATATACAACAGATAACACACTAACTCCTTCCCCAGCAGAGGAGGTAAAGTCCTTGAGTGATGTTTACTCTTTGCCTTGATATCCTATAACTTAAATACTATGATGTAAAAATAACAATACTTAAATACTATGACATAAAGTTAGTACATCTTAAGTTACATAAGGAAATATGGGAGGAAAGAAAACAAAAATGTCTGCATAAGAATATATTCATAACTAAATATGAACTACTCATGACAATGATCCTCATTTCTGTAACTGGTCACATGCTTGTAGCTGGCGTTTATTTATTTCAAAATATTAAGGGGTGAAAATGTTTTTGTTACATGGATAGCTTTTGTAATGCCTGAATGAGGTTTATGAGAGTGCCCATCTCCCAAATAGTGTTCATTGTACCTTTAGGTAGGATTTTTGTCCCTCCCTTCCTCCCTGTAGCTGATATTTATAACTGCTTTCTTACCCTCTCTGTATTATCTTTGCCTTCAGCAAGTACCACAGCTGATTGTTGTTCTTTACCTGGTGGAGTGACCCAAACCTTTATTCCTGAAGGGTGTGGGCCATTAGTAGTACTGCCTGTATTGGGTTGTTGTAATTTTCTGTTGACTTTAATCACAGGGCATCGTAACACTAAGAGATGCCTTAAAGGATCTTTTGTATTCCAGACATACTCTTCCTACATCCATTGTGGAGTAGCAGTCCAATCAGGATCTAGCCAGCCAGTACATTAACTCCTTTCTTTTCCTGTTGATTCAGAGGTATGAGGAGCCCAAAGTGGCAGCCTTAACTTCCAATTTAATGGGATCATTGTATCTCCTGGTGGAAGAAGCATTCTTCATTTTGGAACTAAGACCTTTAGGCCAGCAAATCATAAGGTCATGGGAACAGGAAGCAAAAATTTTGCTAGTGGGCTACTAGGGATAATAGCAAGTGGTGCCACTCCCATTTCTACCCCTTGATTCCCGAACCTGTGAATCCTGGCTATGGGAAGATGTTGGACCCTCATTGATTTTAGTAGCTACTATTTAAGGTTTTTACTTAGTAGTGTTCAGTCTAATGTAATTCAACAAGTATTTATTGATTGCCTATATAAACACTACTGATTAGGTTATTGTGAAAGCATTATAACTTATCTCTTCTCCTATGGGCATTGAGTCATTGGCATTTCAATCATTTACTTTGACTGTTAAGTAGACTATTATTAGTGCAAACACAGAATAAGTCATTTTTCAAAAGTGTGCATCTATGCTTCCGATTTAAGATACAAACAATCAGTTTCATCTGTACTTCTGTGCCCCACTCCCTAAAAAAAAATTAAATGTCACTTGAGTGTGTAGACTCTACATTTATATTGTTTTTTCTTTTACTAAAATCTTTCCAGTTCTCCAAAGTTTAGCATAGGTCTCATGTCATACTTCAATGGCCCCTCCCCCAGAATTTCTGAGTAGATCTGGGATAGAGCCTTAGAATTGCATTATAATGAGTTCCCAGGTGATACAGATGCTGCTGGTCTCAGAACCACACTTTGAGAACCGCTGTTTAATATGTTTCTAAATTCTTGAAGATAAGGATTATCTTTGAAATCTACAATTGCAACTTTATGCAGTTCCACATATGGAAGTGTTCACCAGTGGACACTCACTTGTTGGTTTGTTTTTTTCTTTACTAGATCATATGACTTGAGGACCAAGCTCCATTGGCTTTATTACCATGTCCTTAGGATCAAGATAGTCTTGTTAACTTTGTTTCATTTACTATGTCAATTGTCACCACAAAGACATTTGAAGAAAAAGGGAGTTCATATTTTGTCCTACATGTTCATAGAACCTGCTCAGACTCCATATTTACTGCATATTGGGAAGAGGGTTTCCTCTCAAAGGGCCACTTCCTACCCCTAACTCCTACAACCAATTGGTCTGCAGATCAGGACTAGCTTGGAATCACCTGAACTATACTTTTAAATAGATTTAGGGCCATGGGCCAAGCAGTGCTGGTAACCATTACCTTATCAAACTGGAGCATACAAGAGATGGGATGTCAAAAATATGCATCAATGTGATTGGTTTTTAGAGCAAGTGAGAATATTCTGTGCCTATAACCTCTCATTTTTGTCCATTTCAATCATATTGCTCAAACTCCTATTTATTTAAGATAAACCACTTGGGTCTGTTTCCCTTTCCTGTTTTTGTGTTTATCTGCAATGGCTCCCTTCCTTCCCCTCCGTTTTTTTTCTTTCAGTGACTGCAAAAAATGTTCTATTTAAATGGTCCCATCAAAACCTCAAAAGCCAGATGAGCTGTTAATAATATTATGCCTTACTTTATACATGCATTCACTGGGTTTTTGAATGCCCTTTCCTGCATAAGTCTTTATATCAAGCTTAGTATAGTTTAGTATATTATGTATGTGAAAGCTGGAAATGTATTTTTTAAATTATAATTTTTATAATTACTTTTAAATTCTTTTATTTTCCTAAGGAAGAGGAGACAGATAATGAAGAAAACTTTATTGATCTCAACGTTTTAAAGGCCCAGACATATCACTTGGTAAGTTTCATCGGATACACACAGGACCATCAAGCAATCAGTGTATGTGTCCTGCTGGAAATTTAAATGAGTAGAAACCATGGTTGGCCATTGTTTTGCATGCCATTTGGAAAGTCGCTCTCAAAATTGCTTTCCTATATATAAAATGTTATAATTATAGCAAATATAAAAATCTAGAGAAGCAAGTGAGACTTCTTCCTGTCTATACCATAGAAAATCAACACAGTGCTTCTCGTGTAAACTGAAAATAATTTGCCTGGTGGCATTTTTTATTATGGAAAGACATTAATTATTCTATTTCAAGCTATTTTCCATTATAATAGGCCAGGATTGAATGATCTTGATTATGGGAAAGTACTTAAATTGTAATTCTTTGAAATAAAATGGAGTATCTTAAGACTGGTACGTGCATAGGTAATCAGATGTTGCTTTTAGTCAGTTTTTTACTGTGTTTTAATTATAAAATAAATCCAATCTATAAAAGAGTACACACCCAGTGAGCTATTTCAAATGTACATATTTTGCATTTTTCTATATGTATATTATATTTCAATAAAGTATATACCTATTGCACCTTCAAAAAATACATATGCAATATAATATTTTTATTTGTCCTCTATTTAGTTTTTCTTGTCTGAGTCCTCAAAACAAGTTTGGATCTAGTTTTGGTTTCACATCATGAAGACTTCTTGACCACCTCTCCCCAGGATGATCTCTTCATTTATCTTATACTGCCATAGTATTGTTAATTCTCATTAATTATTATTAATGATGTGTGTGTTTTCTGCCCAACTTAAGATATAATATAACATGTGGCTAACTTGCCTGAGTGTGTAACTTGACTTTAATACTGTCTAGGATTCCAACTTTGGGCAAGATTTCAAACTTCTTGTGCCTCATCTTCATCTGTAAAATAAAAGTTTTACCTTTTACATAGGGTTTTTGGAGATTAAGAGACTTACTACACGTAAGACTCTGTAACAATATCTATCACGTAGAAAGTACTCTGAAGTATTGGCAAAAACCAAAACTCCTATTCCTTCACCTTCCCCTTCTGAAATCTGATTTGTAAGCTCCTTGGTAACAGGGATAACTATGCTTTTTTATATTCCCTGTACTATAACACAGAAGGTA
>NW_012134414.1:2081341-2090638 GCF_000956105.1 Propithecus coquereli
AGAAAGACATTTTAGATTTGCTACTTATTTAACAAACATTTATGGAACAGCTGTAAGCCATCAGCCCTAAGGGATGCGATGGAAAGCTGGCTCTATGGGAGGCTGAGGCGGGAGGATTGCTTGAGCTCAGGGGTTCGAGACCAGCCTGAGCAAGAGCGAGACCCCATCTCTATTTATATAAATTAAAAAAAAAAAAAAGAATTCAACAAGGCATAGGTAGGATTTGATTCCTGCTCTGAGCAAGTACACTGTGATGTTGGTGTTCATGTAATGTATGTGTTGAAGATGATTATGACAAAGTGCTCCTATGTATGAGTAGAAAAATAAAAGTAGAGATGTACACAGTTATTCTTAGAAAGAAACTGTCATTTGTGTTATTTGTGTTATTCATTCTTATGTTGATGGTGTAGATAGAGAACTGTGAAGGCCACCTGGGAGTCCTTCTAAAGAAAGTAGTTTGAGTATTGGGAAGGAGCAAAGTAATTTAATTTGCCTCTACCGTTACTCTAAGTCCCTATTGGTCCTGATTTCAATTTTTCATCTCAATTAAATTATATTTAATATGGGAAGGGTTTTTCTCCTACCTGTGCCTTTATAAATTATCTAAGTATTAGATCCTTTGGACAAAGATGATACAACATATCCTTTAGAGCTAAGACTATGTATAGTTCCATTTTCACAAGAGGAATAAATGTAAACACCAGGTGTTTGTGGATGGTCAACCATGGAGTACTAATGAGGCAGAAAACCCTTTCATATTTTAAAAAATCTGGCAAGCTTATGATATTGCCCACTAAAGCCATCTGCCTTAGACAGCTGTGTCTGACTACAGCTTATGATAGCTCAGGCCTCTCTTTCCCCAAGACAGAATTGCTATATGGGTTAGTAACATAGATTTAAGATTTTATGTTTCATGCAGCAGGTGGACTCACAGTGTAGAAGAAATATCATGGTAGTGGAGCTGAGCATGATGAATTCTTCACTAGAACAAGAATGATATGCACTGTTGAGAAAATTGATTGACTAAGTTCGTACGTGACTGTGCAAGCCTAGCAAAGTATGGGTGAGAGCAATCCCTCCCTACCTGTGGTTTTAAAACAATAGATGCTTCTCCAGTCATTCTCTCTCCTCTCACCCTGCTTTATTTTTCTTCATAGATCCTTGTATGGTGTTATATTAATTACTGATTTGTTTATTGTCTGTCTCAACCACTAGAAGGCAAACTCTTCAAGAGCAGGAGATTTTTCACTGCTTTCTTCACCTGTGCCTGGTGTGTAGCAGTTGCTCAATAATCAGTAATATCGAATGAATGCATGCTATTTTATAATTTTATAGGCAAGGTATAGTTTAATCTTCCTAGAGAAAAGAAACTTGATGATTGTGTCCTCTTCTATATACCATGTTGGGATAATGCAGGGAGAAATCTAACTGTATTCCTTCCTTTCATTAAATAAAGTGAAGGCTAGACCCTGAAAAACATGCTCTTAAATATCATGATAATTACAGGAGTTGGGTATACACAAGCATTTTCCTAAGACTTGTGGTAAAATGAAGCAAGAGCGAATACAAGTGAAAAAGACATGTCACGGTTTATGTTCTCTGGAAGCAGACACTGAGACAGTTTGGAGTACAAGATGTTTATTAGAAATAGACATGTTTAAAAGGAAGAGGGGAGGAGGGACGGAGCAGAGGGAGAAGTCTTGCTGCAATGCAGGCCTGACAAAGAGTTGGCCAACCTGGTGAGGAGCTCTGGAGCAAGTGGTTGGTTCAGTCCCTGGAGGAAGGCTATCCTGGAAAGGACGTACTCCCAGGTGAGGTGGTTCTCTGTAGGTGAGACAGATCCAGAGAGCTAACAGCAGGAGACCATCTGCTGGCCACATTTCCTGCAGTTGGGCAGCAAATTCTCCCTTGAAACAGGACTCAGTGACTCATCTTCCTGACTACCAAAACATAGTTGAAGCCTGTAACTGCTAATCTGAAGAATTTATAAAGAAATACTGTCTTCCCATTGGCTAAATTTTAAATGTCGCCTAAGCAGATCATAACACAACAACAGACTCATGAACACTGAAAAAGACATGTACTAAGAGAAGGGTTCCTCCTATTGATAATGTTTACAGTGATGAAATTGGTTAGTTTTGGAAGCAGGTGCTTTTCAGAATATTTATTTGAGATTTAAAAAATATTTTAAAGCCATCCTTACTGTGTGATTTCCCGCTCCACTTCCCTGACACCAATTGTGATTTTGCCAGACATAATACTTTTCAGGAAACCAACTATAATTAGTGAGGGATTGCTTTATCTTTCAAAATTTCATTTGTAAGTTAATTATTTTAATTTTGAGAAAGCTTTTCTTAGAAAGAAAGCATTATGGATGAATATCAGGCTTCAAGGCTAGTCCACGGAGTTCCAGATTCTCTAAATCCCTCTGATTCCTGAGCATTCTTGGAATCTTAAACGTAGCCAGAGCTACCCTGAGAGTAGCTGTGGAAGAGGACACTGGTGTTGAATTAAGGCTCTGACAGTTGGGCTGGGCCTTTGATGATTAGGAGCATTGTAAAATGTTCAGAGCTGGCGGGGTGGGAGCAGGGAAAGAAGGCTCTGCTGTCAAGGTGTGCTGGTCATTTCTAAGTTGAGTATGTCCATTGGGGACGTGCTGCATGTACATGGTGGCTACTCTATGATTATGAGTGGTTTCTGTAGCTCCTTTCTCCATTGTGAAACTCAACAAAATCATGGCAACAATGTTCTGGCAGCAAAATGCAAATGTGTCATTCTGCTCCCCCATTGAAAAAAAGATGAGAGGGTGCTATGCAGTCTCTGAATTCTATTTTTAAATGCCCATCACTTCATTTCAAAACATTTTTTTCAAACATGCCATAGATACTATTCTTCTTTGAGATGCTAAATGTGAGGTTTTAGAAACCAAATCCTGAGTTATACAGCATAAAACCAAGTATCTCAAAAGGTTTAAACACAATTGGTTTTTAATTACTTAGCAAAAAAATTCATTGTACCAAGAATGGGGATTTTTTTAGCTTAAAAAGCAAAAGCTGAAAGCAAGTAAAAATACGGGCTTAGAATAAAAATGTCATTTCAGTTTTAGTTTAGGGTTTCATCTAGGCAATACATCTGTAGTATTGTAATCAAAGAGGGGAAGAAGAGGGATCGACTTTGGTTAATATCTTAAATACTTTAAATTTTCTTCATTTGACATATGGTTTACACTTTTCTTCTAGGAAAAACCTCCTTTCTGAGAAACACAGGGGGAAGAAACTGTTCTACAAATAGTTTGCCCCATAGATTACCATTGATTTTCATTCCTGCTTGAGGAAAATGTTTTTCTTCACCTTTCCTAAAACCATTTTTGTGTTGGGCCACTTATCTGTGTATGAGAGAAGCCTATGGTTGGTATTTCACAGGAGAAATGATTAAAATGCCACATGTTTGAGAGTGATGGAATAATTATGACTGAGTAAATGGTTTTATTTCTCTGGTAACTAACCCTCACCACCCCCATCAATTTTACATCTGGAGGTGATTAGGAAATGTGGGCTAGAGAAAAACGCTCTGCTTCTCACTGCTCAACAGAAGCTCAAACAGCAGTTCTTGCTGGGTGTAAAAGACAGAATTTTGCTTGATCTTTAGTGTAGCTTTTGGATCCACACTTGAAATATGAGAGATCCTTATTTTCATCCTGGTTTCATTGTGTGCCTAGCAAGAAGGAGGAAGCAAGAACCGTTCAAAGTCCTTTCCAGATCTAGGTTCATACCTTCAAGGTAGATTCTATGGCAGAAATAGCAGCCTTAGCTAAAATCCTGACTGTGTGGCACTAGCCACATGGCCATAGCATGTTAATTAACCTCTGTGACTCTGCTTTCTTATCTGCAAACTGGGACACAAATAATTCTTCCCAGTCTTGTTTTGAAATTATTGTAACCTAACTTGTGGGCAGCACCCGATGTGGTGGTGGCATGGAGCCTGCACTTGATATATTTCTTATTTTGTGTAAGTTTTCACCTTTCCTAGAGACTGGAATTGCCAACATTCTTTTGTGCCATAGGAGAATAGGAAAAGCCCCAATCCCTCAATACAAATAAGTCCCTGGGTTGTCATGAGTATTTTTGAGTGAGAAGCTTACATAGGATATAAGTTATCAAGAACCTTGCATTTCGATGTAAATTAGGAAGGCCTGGTGATGTCATGGATTTATTTTCATAATCTGTCACATGGATTATTATTGAAGGCCCACTAGACTAAATTTGCTGTCACACAGTTTATTTGGGATTCTAGACCCATCCTCTTAACATTGACTCCATACTGTTGTGACTCTTAAAGACAACTTATTAATAGTTCCCCATTCCTTGAGTTTTGGGACTATTTAATCTTGACAGTTAATTGGACTTTTATCTCAGTAGGTATATGAATTGAGCTCTTCAAATGAATTTGGGCACTGATACATACGTGAGGTTGCCATCTCAACCATATATATAAAATATATACATTTATAGACCATAGTCTTTCTTGAGATGCTTAACCATTCTATTAATACTATCTGGGAGAAGGAGAGATTACCTCTTGGAACAGGATTCTGAATAGGCTATTAACATTTTGCGTTTGCTTCTTGAACTGACATGGATGTTGTACCAGACAATTTGAGCCCAAGGTTACTTTACAGGTTGGTTTAGACTGTTATCTTCAGTTCTTCCTTTGGCAGTCTTGGGATACGTTTTCATCTCATCAGTTTCTCCTTTTACCAAAGACCAATTATTACTCTCATTAACTGGCCTCAAACTCTTCCTAATAGACTGTAAACTCTTTGCAGGCAGGGATTAAATCCTTTTATATTTCCACACTGAGCATGGTGCCTGGATTCTTACCTTGAATGTTGTACGAGCTTAACAAATGGTTTACTGGTTGAATTAATGAATTATAAATAAGACTTCTAGAAAACTTGTGTCTTATTGAGTTTCTAATTGTTTCTTCAGCAGCAGTGACTGGAAAATGCAATTTCCCAAGAGCTATGCTTTATCTTAGTTCTAATGTTTCGGAGAGGGACTTCATCATAATGATGTAAAATTTGAAGCAGAAACAGCAGTTTATTTCTCTTTACAAATAGCCCCACATAAAATACCATTTGTTTAATGGAGAAACAAAAGGTTTTCTCAAAGCAAACTCAGGCACAGTATAGAGTTTTAAAATGATTTATACTTCACATATAGAGCTTGCTCAGCTAATGTATCCAGTTATTAGGGCATTAAGAAATTTTGAGTGAGGAATGAGGTTATGAAATTGATGTGCAAACATGGAAGTAGAAAGAAACTGTAGTTGAATAAGTTAATGCTGGTCTGCCAAACCTAAAGTTCCCTTTTTACCCTTTCTTCATTTAGTAACTAGGCCATTTCCCCCAGTATATTAATTATGGCCTAGGAGTGAGTAAAAATTTTTGAGCTCCTACATTAAATCATTTTAGGACATTGTGAGTAGGAGTTAGCAAATCATTGCCTAAAGGAACCAAATAATAAGCTAGTAACAGTAAACGTAACTTACCGAAGGGCTCAGTATAAAGACAAATAGCTCATGCAATGGGATCTCTAAATGCAGTGTTTGATCTTCATATACCTGCTAACTCAGATTCTGAGTCTAATTCAGACAGGGCCACTGCAAAACCATTTGTCTCTGGGAAAATTAGAGAAACATGCCCTTCCTTGAGTAAAAATTTTAAGTACGTTATTCACAATTTGCACAATCCTACATTGAGACCTGAAGAAAGTGGGAATGTGGATGGGCATCCCTTTCTGGCCTTGTTTGGTGATCCTGGACTTCACCCTCTTGTAAGGAGGGGCAGAGGGAGGGGTGGAAATGAGGGGATGAGGTTGGAGAGCACTGGCTCTGGGATTGAATCAACAGCAGCCAGCTTCAACTTGCCCAAACAGTGGCTCCATAAATCAAATTTATTTTTAAATCAATGACCAGTGTGTCTACAATCTACTAAGAATCATGCAAAACTGCTGCTGAAAGGACATGCCCTCTTGGTTCAGCCTGATTCTGTGGGACTGAGATGTGGGGCCCATAACCCTGGCAGGAGCAAGCCTGTGTGTATAGCCACACACATGCTCCAAATGTCAGGGCTCACATTAGCACAGCAGGGCTTACATCCTACCTGGCCCCACTGGTCTGCCTTGTTTGGTATAGAAAATTAACTAGTCAGAATCAGGCCTCCTAGACCCTAGGACAGGTACCCAGATGTGCCAGTGAAGGCACACACGCCGGGCTCTTCTAAGCACAAGCATGTTATTGATGCCAATGTGAATTTGCATGGCAGAGAACCTTCTCCATTGCTTTAGGTTTCAACACAGAGACTTTTGTCCCTTTTCTTGCCATCGCATATTCTCATATAACTTCATCCGTGTCTACTTTGTGAATGCTGCACCCTCCTCCCCAGCTATGCTATTCTTGCACTACACTGGATTCAATTCGTATAGAAGTATATATAGCATTCTATTAGGTACTCAAAATAATACAATGTTTCTATATTTAAATGAGAGCTTTCATGTCTAAAATAGAATCTTGAGCTTTTTTCACTTAGATTTTCCACATTTTATTTAATGCTTATACTTTTTTATACTTCTGTTTTTTTAAATGCAATGTTTAACTAAATAAAATCCAAACCACATTTTATAAAGCATAAAAACTTATATTAGTTATCCATACTCAAATAGTGAGGTTAGAAATACATAGTCCACTGAATTTCTGGACAAAAAGCAATACATGCTTTTTTAAGGCTCTTACTACTATGAGCTAGGAGGTGGGAGAGGCTTTGTCATGTTAGCACTGCCCTAGAGTCTCAGTTGGGAGCGAGTTCAAAGCCCCTAAAGCCCTCAAGCTCCCACAAAAAATACAAACCCCAACATAAGGTTAGTCTACTTAGTCTTAGACTAGTTGGAAAGACAAAGCTAATGAGCTTTCATTTAAGAAATACCTTTTAGTGACATAAACTCACATTAACAATGTGAACCTCACCATGAGATTATTTACCCAGTCTTCTATTTTTAAGTTTGTATTATGGAACATTTCAAATATATACAAAATTAGAAAAAGATAACCCTTACACAACATTACCCACTTTTAACAATTATTAATATTTTGTCAATGATGTTTTAGCTGAAGCCACCCCCTTTTGTTCTTTGCCTCATGGTGTTTTAAAGTAAATTTTAGATCCTATCAATTTGCTTGTAAATATTTCAGCATTGCTTTCTAACTTACAAGGCCTTTTTAAACATAACCACCATGCTAGATCATACCCACAAAATTAATAATAATTTCTTAATATCACCCAACACTTCCTATATTGAAATTTTCCTGATTGTCTCAAAAATATCTTTTTATAGATTATTCAAATTAGAATCCATATAAGGTTCATGTATTGTATTTAGCTGTTTATGTCTCTTTGGTTTCTTTTTTCCTATCTAAATGCTTATATTTTTTACTTTAGATGTGCTTATAATTTATGAAGGGAGTTTAAAGAGAAAAATTGCTACCAAAATTAATGTTTTAGATTTTATCTTTAAATCATTAATTTGTACGTTCTTTACATTTTCAAATCCAATATACTTAATGATGAAATGTGAAGGGCTGGGAGAAAATAAAAAGGATTTTTTGTGTGTGTGAGATTCAAAAACAGTCATGAATAGATTTGATTATTCAAGGGCAGAAGTCGAATGCAGAACTTTGCCTCCACCCCCATTCAAGTTCAAGTATGTCTATATTAAATCACATTTTTGAGGACATTATGGTTTGACTTAACTAAATTATCACTTTAATTATGAATACAAAATGTATAAATAATGAATCCTTTGCTTCTAGGATTTTATATTCTTTGTCTTTCAGATTTTGTATTTCAGTGTAATAATTTCAAACTAAAACAATGTTTTTTTTTAATCGGAAATGAATGAGTGATCATATTTCTTCTATTGTTACCAATTAACATACATAAATGGCTTATCCACTTGATAGTATTACCATTGAGTTCAGTATGATATCGCAAAAACTTTTTCTTTGTAAAAACAGTTGAATCATATATTTGCTTCTTCTTTAATACTTATTTTGCTATTCTACCAGGTTGGTGCATTATTTTCTTTCAACATTGGTAGGAGAAGAGAAAAAAAATTTCTTCTTCCACTATAATTTTAACACTACCAATCCTTGATTTAAATTGTGCAATGCTGCTAAAATGCCTCAAAATTTTACCATTTCTTTTTATAAACTCTCAATCTTGTGAAATCTTTCCTTTCTTAGGATATGAACGAGTCTGCCAAACAAGAAGATATTTTGGAATCCACAACAGATGCTGCAGAATGGAGTCTAGAAGTAGAACGTGTACTACCACAACTGAAAGTCACGATTAGGACTGACAATAAGGTATTGAAGAGAGAACACATTTTCTTCCAGAATTTTTTTATAAGGCAATTTTAGGGTTAGGGGTACTCCCAATTATGCAAATGATTATGGACAGAAGGATTCAGTTTTTAGCATTTTGTCTTACTAGGACTTTAACAAATCATTGAATAAACAAATAATGTAATATGGCCCAAAAAGCAAAGAAAAGATTTTTAAAAGAGTGGTTTGGAACGTATCATGTTTCCCTGGGATTGAAAAGTATTTTCTGAATACATTTCAATGTATTTTCTTGGAAATCATATTTTGTTTAGGTAAATAGAAATTCCATGACTATACCAACTGATAAGAGTTAGAAGGATGGTTCAGATCTCTGCTGGATGGCAAAACAGAAGGCAGCCTGGAAGTAGTCCTAGATAATCTATTCAATACACATGAGTAAAAGTTAAATATTAAGAAAATAATCAAGAAATCATATATAATAAGATATAGGGATTATACCAGATGAATTGGCCAATGCATCAAGTTTCCACTTCCTTTTTATCCACAATTTTAGAAGTACAGTTGACCCTTGAACCACACAGGTTCGAATTGCACATGTACACTTATACGTGGATTTTTTCAATAAAAGCTACATGGAATGTGCCGGCCTCTCCTGTCTCCCCTTCCATGTCATCCACTTCTGCCTCTGCCACCTGCAGACAGAAAGACAAACCCATCTTTTCCCTTCCTTCTTCTTCTCAGCCTACTCAATGTGAAGATGATGAGGATGAAGACCTTTATGATGATTCACTTCTACTTAAAGAATAGTAAATATATTTTCTCTTCTTTATGATTTTCTTAATAACATTTTCTTTTCTCTAGCTTACTTTATTATAAGAATATAGTATTTAATACATA
>NW_012134414.1:2092318-2094432 GCF_000956105.1 Propithecus coquereli
GGGAAAAGAAGAAATTTATCATTTTTATATCAATGTATTTTACTGGTCACTGCTGGATTAATTTTTAAGTGGTTTAGAGATGTGGGAGATAAGTAATAAAGGGCCTCCATTATTTAAATCCATTATGAATTTCTTCAAAATGACCTTGCATTTATAGTAAATAAATCCCATATTTATTTGGCACTGGATCAAGTATTGGTTTGCTTTTTTCTCTCAGAAATTTAGTTTATTCCTCTTATACTTCCTTTTGGGGAATTACAAAAAAAGTCAATCTCTTTTTCTGTTCTTTTTGCATATTGTAGTATGCTTCAATGAGATCCTATCATGTACCAATATTTTATTTTGTATACTCTGCATACTATTGCAACCACATTTTTATTGCTAAACTAGCTTATCCCTATTGTCTGGAGCCACTTGCTGCTGTTGCCAGTTCTCAAAGAATGCAAACTAATTTTAATATTAGCTTAAACAAAATACAATTAGGAAAATAAATGTTGCCAAAAATACAAATAATATGCTTCACAACCGAAGATAAAGGATTTTTGTTATTTGCTGATTTGAACAGACTATATTAGTAGTTCCCTTTTTAGTGTTGATTGTAGAGAATGCTCCTGATAATTACAGTTGACCCTTGAACAACACAGAGATTAGAGGTGCCAATCCCCGTGCAGTTGAAAATCCATGTAACTTTTGACTCCCCCAAAACTTAACTACTATTAGCCTACTGTTGACCAGAAGCCTTACGAATAACAAAAACAGTTGATTAACACATATTTTGTATGTTATATGTATTATACACTGTATTCTTACAATAAAGTGAGCTAGAGAAAATAAAATGTTACTAAGAAATCATAAGGAAGAGAAAATGTATTAACTATTCTTTAAGTGGAAGTGAATTATCATGAAGGTCTTCATCCTCATTGTCTTCATGTTGAGTAGGCTGAGGAGGAAGAGGAAGTAGAGCCAGGGGTTGGTCTTGCTATCTTAGGAGTGGCAAAGTTGGAAGAGGTGGACAAAGTGGAAGGGGAAGCGGGAGAGGCAGGCGCACTTAGTGTCACTTTACAAAAATACGTTGTAATTTTTGTCTGACTTTTTTGCCTTTTCATTTCTCTAAAAATGTTTCTATATGGTAACAATCCTTCTACCATTTGCTTTAGTTTCAGTACCTGTATCACAGAAGGGTCCAAAAGAAGTCAAAAGCAGTCTTGAATAATCGAAACCCTTCTGTCAGATTGTCTAAGCTAATTTGTTTTCTGGCACTGCTGCTTCTACTTCTTCTACTTCTTTCTCATCGTCCGGCACTGATTCAAAAGCACTCATCTCTATCAAGTTGTCTTCTGTTAACCTCTCTGGTGTGGTGTCTATTAGCTCTTGAATTTCTCACAGATCCATATCTTGAAACCCTGCACCCTCTCCCACAACCTTTTTTTTTTTTGCCATATCTGCAATCTCTTTTATGATTTCTTTGATTGGCTCTGTCATAAATCCTGTGAAGTTGTGCAGAACATCTGGATGCAGTTTTCTCCAGCAGGCATTTGTTGTTTGGGGCTTGATGACTTTCACAGCTTTTTCTGTAGCAATGATGGCAATTTCATTGCTGTAATCCTTCCAGACTTTGATGATGTTCTCTCTATCAGGGTTCTCTTCCACAGCGTTGACAATCCTTTTCCTAGAGTATTGTGTTTGTTTTATTGGTTCTATTGGTGCTTTGTCCCTAAATTGAGGAAGTATGTTATCAGTAAGGGACTGCCTTTCAAAATTCTTTTGATATTGGAAAATGCCCCTGGCCACCCGGAACTGCATGAGTGCAACAGTGAAGGAGCCAAAGTGGTCTACTTGCTCCCAAACGCATCTCTAATTCAGCCTGTAGATCAGGAAGTCATAGGGACCTTTAAGGCTGGCAGCTGGTGTTTATCTTTTCCTTTCAAGGCTCCAGGGTTAGCAGCTTTATAGATAAGGGCAGTCCAGAGCGTAAACCTGACAATAGAGTTAGCCTTTCCCTTTCTGCCTTAAATCCTGTTACTCCCTTCTCTTCCATACTAATAAATATCCTTTGTGGTATTTTTCCCCCCAGAGTAGGGCACTTTCATCTGCTTTAAAAATCTGTTCAGGCA
>NW_012134414.1:2098092-2133710 GCF_000956105.1 Propithecus coquereli
AATAATATGGAAGCACTGTTTCAAGGAGGAAGGGGGCAGGCAATGTGTTGTGAATTAGAAACTGGAGATTACACATTTAGTTCTACTGTCAGTTCCTGATTTATTGAGCCAAGGTTTCAGAAACTTAGTGAAACTGTGGTAACCATAAAGACCCAGAGAGGATGGATCTTATTTCATATACCTTCTCTTGGTCCCCAGAGTTCATATTTACACCACTTATTAACTGGGTGACCTGGGGCTTATAAACATCATCCTTATATCTTTATATGAGGATATTATCAGGTCATACAACTCTCACTTTGGTAAACTTTTCCAGTTTTTTCCATAGTAAATGTATATATAATATGATGATGTTGATAATAATAATCACTGACATTTACTAAGTATTTTCTGTGTGCCAAACACTGTTCTTAACCCTTCACGTGTTGTTAACTCATTTAATCCTTTCCACCACCCTATGAGATACATGTACCTCTTATCACAGATGAGGAGCCTAAAAACAGAGAAGTTAAGTAACTCACCTTTTTAAGTGACAAATACAGTATTTGAACTGTTCATCCCAGGCTTTTACCGATTTGATTAATGACAACGCAGTATACTGGTTAAAAGCACAAATTCTGAACCCAAGTTGCTTGAGTACAAATCCTGGCTCTAACACTTACTAGCTTTTGGACCCCGTGGGCAATTTACTGAACCACTCTCTGCCTCAGTTTCCTCATCTGCAAAATGGAGTTTTTTATAATACCTCCCTCAAAGAGTTACAGGATTAAATGAATTAACAAACCTAAAGCACTTAGAGCAGTGCCAGAAGAATCACTTACTATATGTTTGCCACTATTTCTGTGTGTGTTTATTTATACAACTGAGATTATACCTCTTTTTAAAAATATAGCATTATATTATGAGTATACATCATTAAAGTTATAAATTATAACACTGATAGCTATCTATAGTGCTTGAAGGTTACCATCAATCCTCAGATGAATGCCAGGTAGCAGAGATAGCTTGGCCAAGCTTAGCAGGTTGGGGTCAAATCAGGAGGTTTAGGATATGGGTGGGAAAATGGCAGGACAGAGTTTTGCAAAAGTTGGCAGTGAGAATATGGACAAGAATAGGGACCATAACATCTGAGAGCACAGGTCAATAGCAAGAAATGGATTATGCCAATGAGTCACTTAAGGTGGGAGTCCAGTCAAAAGGTAAAATATGGAAAGCAGGAAACAGAAATTATGATTAAATAGAAATCTAGATTTAGAAATCTTCTATAATTACTCATTGCTTCAAGAATGTATAGTCTGACCAATCTGTAGGTTGCAGCTGCTGTTACCTCTTTTCAGCTTGTGTGAAAGGTTTTCTTTCAGGGTACTTTAGGATAATTATTGAAAGATAATATTTTCCTATATGATTGAAAAATTTTAAGGTCCATAATAGTAATGTATATATTTTTTGATTTTTAAGTGAATCAATTGACAGTTGCTGAGTTTAATATAACAGTAGTTGAAGCTGAGCTGCCAAAGAATCCTACATGTCACATATTTCTGGAACATAGAAAATGTGAATGCATATTCATATGGATTTTCACTTTCTGTATTTTTGATTAATTTCAAATCTCCAAAGAAATATTTAATGCTGTTTCTTGAAGGAGAATATTCTATCTTCTTAAATTTTCTTTTTAGTATAAAAAGTAAACTTTTATTTGACTTTGTTGAAATAAAGATAGACGACCCAAGTGAGAACAAGCAAAGGCTATTTATTCAAAGCTGCTATATAGCAAGGGAGTAAGCCACCATCGCTTGTGTTTGGCAGAGATTCAAGGCAGGTAGCAGAATTTAACAGATTTATGGTGAAAAAAAAAAAAAGAAAGGCTTCATATATGTTCAGATGTGGCTGGAAATCTTCAGGCTATGCTGTGTGATTAGTTGGTTAGGGAGGATAGTTGGCTTTGTCTGGTTGATCCTAAGTTGGAAGTAGATGGTAGACAAAAATGGGGAAGGTGGCAATCATTGATTAAGTCCTGTTTGGGGCCGATTGCTACAGAGGTTGTGATTTTGCTTTCTGAACTGGTTGCTGCAGATTGTGAGTCAGAGTTATGTTTTTGTATTTGAGCTGGCCATTGTCTGTTTTCCATTTGTATATTCAGTCTCTCAACTTCATTGACCCAAAGGAAAGTGGCTTCTTAAAATCATCAGTCTTATTAGTCTTTATCAGGACAATGATCTTTTTTCAAATCAAGAGTTTTTTTGTTTTGTTTTGTTTTTTACCACAGTGGAAAACAAATAAACATTAATAATACTTATTCCTGTTTTTCAGAAATAAGAAAGAGCAGAAAGTGTGAAATCAGCTTTCAACTAAACCTTACTTAGACCATTTTCTTTAATTATGCAGTACTTACTCCTAAAAGACTGTACATTATAATGATTTAATATTTGGTATTTAATGCAATGAAAAAATGTTCTAAGATGCTTTAATGCCCTGTGGATATTGTAATTAAAATTTTGATTAATGACTTAAATAGATTTTTTCCCAAATTATAATTAAATGTTTCCTGCTTTGTTGTTTTAAAAGATAGTTGGGTAGGTATCCCCTTCATTCCACTAAAATGTCTCTAGTAATTATGTAAATCTTCAGGTTCATTACAAGGAATTTAGATAAAGAGATTATTTTTTAAAAGGCTTTGGCAGTATTACAGCATGTGTTTCTAGTTAGCTCAAACCTTTGATTCACTGAACTGCCTTTTTTTCACATCCTTACCTGTTCTTTTAGTGTCTGACTTTCTCAGAGTGCAGTTGTAAAAAGAACCTTAAATTTTAAATTTCAACTGCAAGCAACTGGATTTTGTTTTAATGTAAACAAACCATAGAGATACTGCCTTGGGTAATTCATGGCAGGAAACCTTTTGGGAAGAGTCATCTTGCTAAGGATGGAATCATTGCAATAGTCTTGAGCCCTTGGGGTTCTCTAGTCACTGTGAGAGCTAAAACCTAAGAGGGAGGAGAGAGGCATTCATTAATCAGCAGGTGGAATTCTATTTAAATGAACCTGGAGGGACCACAGAATCGCTGTATTAGATCTAAGTCTCTTCCAATTGGAAGCCGAATCCTGTAGAAAGATACAAAGGTAGGATTTCTCTTTTTATTATTATAGACAAATCTGTATCTGGAAGCAATAGAGGGTATTTTTACTCATTCCGAAGTAGTAAAGAGAGTAACTGGCTTTGACCTTCTGCCATCACTGTGTTTGGATGCAGTATAAGAGGGTGTTAATAAAATTTAGCTTTTCTAAATATTTCTGACCTGCAAGGATTTAGAAATTGTTGTAATTTAGGAATAAAGAGCCTTTCTTAAGACTTATACTCTGGTTGTTGGATAGGATATATTGATAGGATTCTTGCATCCATGAGCGAAAAGGTATAATATATTTTGTGGTCTAGAGTATAGGAATATATTTTATGTGTATAATAGTCATTAAAGTGGGATTCTGCTTGTCATTTGAACAATGAAGTAACTACATTTGTAATTCTTACAGATTTTCTGGTAGACAGACCTTCTGTTGAGAAATAGCCACATAATTTAAAGAAAAATAAGATGCCAAATAAAAAAATTAACTTTTACAATTACCAGTAACAAATGTAAATACAGGTGGCAATAAGTTGGTCTCCATGAAGCTCCATGCAGGAGTAATAGCTCCAATTACTGTCACAAATGTTTGTAATTGTATCTATTGCTGCCAGACGATAAATGCTTTTTAATATAGTAAGGCCATAAATGTACATGCTACTGTTGTTTAAACAAAATACAATTTTCAGCAAATTTATCCTTGAAACACCTGCTATAATCAAAAAGAGGTGAATGCTATCAAAATAAACTGCCTAAATTAACTAGACACACATACATTTTTAGAGCAGCCTGCATGATTACTCAACTGCCCCGACATCTCAGAGAATGAAGGGAAATATTCACTGGTGGACTTTTACAAGCAAGCTCTCTTTAAAGGAGACTACACGAAACAGAACATTGTTTGGGGCTGTTGTGTTATTTTTAAACAAGGTGCTACTTTGGGGACTTAAAGTTGTATTTTCAAGGTCAGCTGTTTTTTTTTTTCTTTGTTGCATGTGAGTCATGGACAGATATCAGGGTTGTGGGAAAGAATAGTGTGCTTAAAATTGTGCATATAAAAATATAGCAAAGGGGTGGAGGATAAAACAACCATTCTTAAAGCAACTGGAAAAGATTTTTAGTTGCTTCTGTCACGGTCTTGTTGAACATTCAGGATAGTCTGTGTTTAAAGATAGTTGATCATACCTTCCTTCCTATTTACCCTGAGTGTGATAAATGTTTCAACTGGATCAGGGAAAGGTTCTATTTATCACAAGTTGAAATAGGAGAACGGGTGTTTTTGCTTTAGAGATTACCATCAGCTATAACTAAAGAGCATCAACAGTGGCAGCAGATTTTAAAGAAATAACCAATAAAGACAGCATGTTATATAAATACTGCAGGGGAAAGTTACTAATGCCTCACTGCTGATGTACCTCAAATAGACGTTTGTGATTGAGAGCAGTGAATTAATTCATATTGATTATAATTAAAATTCTAGGCTGCCTAAATATTTCATTATTGCAAAGTATGATTTAATGTTTCCTTTAAATTACTTAATATAAAATGTGAATTGAAGCAGAAACCATTTGTCATGTGGACCTTCCTACAAAATGTACTTTTTATTGGCTTGACACATTTTTTCCAATCAACCATATTAGAGTAGTTCTCACTATCACTGAGTTTTATTAATATTTGAACAAATATCACCCTCATGTTTTTTATCCCATTTTTTAGATTCCGTTTCCTTATACCAATTTATGTTTCTTGGTTCTTCAAATATGCAGGAGATGACTATTGTTTTGGGGACTTTTGAGGGGAAGGGGTATCAGTATGAGAGCCAAGTTTTGATTAGTAGATTCCTACAGTCGAGAGGGACTGTGAAGGCCATCATCTGGTCTGGCTCTCCACTGTGGTTACTCAGCATCCTGTAAAATATTTAAATTCTAATTTAGCCTATGAGTGTTCCTGTATTCTCAGAGGGGCCCCATTCATTCCCTCTCTGCCTTGCCAAATCTCTTTTCTGGGCTTGTAACTCCTTCTAAAGCCTGAAAACTCACTCAAAAGATCTGTGTGGCCATGTAAAAGGGGTGTGAATGGAATAGACATGATTAATAGGTCTGAGTCAACATATGAAAACTGTTTAGTAACAGATGAAAGTCAGTAAAGATAATCTCTGAATGTGTTAGAAATGTAATTATTTAACTACAAAGGTATTATATTTAGAGATCATAGATCTCCAGTTTCAGTTCAATTACAGTTAGGTATGAGAATATCAGTCATTGTTATGACAGCCTTGCTTATCCACTGTGCATACTGTTTCATTTTTCTCTACAATGAGAGAACTATCTAGAAACTAGAAACTTCCCTGAGGAAATGTACATTTCCAGCAATCATGAATTATTCCCACACCACCTGCAAAAGATACACCACAACATATAGCACACAATATATACTCAACTACTCAACTCTTCTTAAGTAGTATGTTTAGTTCTTTGAACATGTAAAAAGGAAATTATGCTTTCATACCACAAGGGTGTACCATAGAAGACTTTAAGCTGCTGGCAATGGAAGAAAAATGTCACATTTAAAAATTCAGGAAAGTCGCATTCTGTAATTATACTGCAACTTAATGGGCATTTTTCATTAAGAAAGTAATTCAGTCTCATAAAAAAGTTATTTAATTGAATGGACAATCTCACCCTTTTTCTCTTTCTCTCCTCACACACATACACGTGCACTCACACACACAAATACATACACAAATGTGAGCAGTGATGAAGCTGAAAATTCTGATGATGAGAACAAGAAGAAAAGATTGCAAATCTGCTTGTGCAAAGTGGCAAAACGAGAATAGAGAAAGGAGTGTTCTCTGTGGAGGAGGGAAATAGGCTGCTCATATCCTTGCAGAAAGCATTATAAATCATGGATTTGTCCCAGAAATATTTGCTACATTGAACTTAGATATATGCAATTCCCTCTATCAAGCTATTTTCCCTGCCCCTTTCACTTAGGCTGATTCCCTGTTACCAGATTTGCAAAGAATTGTTGACCACGGATGGGTATTTAAACATGTCGCAGGAACATCAATATTATACACTGAAATCTTGAGACTTGTCACTTTTGCACTGCAGCTCCCACTTGGTCCTACCTCTCTACCACTGTAGCTACAATTATAATTTTAATAACTCAGTCTTTCACCCTGTGGTTGAAACAGAGATGTGCTGTCCAAATCCCCTTACAAGAAAGGACTTGCTGCCCAGCTGCAGAAAGTGGTCTGCAGACAGCCTCCAGCTATCCACTTCTTCAGTGGCAGAAAGCTGCCTCACTCAAGGTCTCATCCTTCTCAGAGCAGCCTGCGTCTGGGCATATGTGAGTTGTTTCCAGTTTGAAACTATTATAAATAATGCTGCTATGAAAATTCTTCAATGTGTCTTTTAGTAAATGTATGTATACATTTCTACTGGAATTTCTACTAGGAGTGGAATGGGTAGGTCATGATATATGTTTATGTTCAGCTTTAGTAGACCTTGCCAGATAGTTTTTGAAAGTGGTTATAAAAATTTATACTCCCTCCAGCAGTGTATAAAATTTCCAATCAGTTCACATCTTTATCAACATTCAGTATTATTTTGGTCTTTTTTATTTTAATCATCATGGTAGGTATGTTGTGAAATCTCATTGTCATTTTAATTTGCATTTCCCTCTTGACTATTAAGGTTGAGCTCCTTTTCATATGTTTATTTGGCATTTAGATATCCTCTTTTGTCTTTTACTATTGGATTATCTGCATTTTCTTTCTATTTATAGAAGTTCCTTACATATTCAGGGTAAGTCCCTTATCAGATATTATGTACTGCAAATATCTACTCTTTAACTTTCCTTTTCATTCCTTTGTGTATTATGATAAACAATGACTTAATTTTAATATACTAAAAATGATGGTTTCAGGTAGTGGGGGTGAAGTGAATATGGCTAATACGTTTTAAGAAATCTTTGTTTACCTCAGTGTTATGAAGGTATTTGTCTATCTTGTTTCGAAAAACTTCTGTTCATGTCTTTTGCTCACTTTTTAATGGGGTTGTTTGTTTTTTTCTTGCTGATTTGCTTGAGTTCTTTGTAGATTCTGGATATTAGCCCTTTATTGAATGTATAGTTTGTGAATATTTTCTCCCCTTCTGCAGGTTGTCTATTTACTCTGTTGATTATTTCCTTAGCTGTGCAGAAGCTTTTTAATTTAATTAAGTCCCATGTATTTTTCTGTTGTTACCATAATTGCCTTTGGGATCTTAGTTGTAAGTTCTTTGCCAAGGTCGATGTCTAGAAGAGTTTTTCCTATATTTTCTTCTAGAATTTTTATGGTTTCATGCCTTATATTTAATTCTTTTATCCATCTGGAATTAACTTTTGTATATGGCAAGAGATAGTGTCAGGTTTTAGTCTGAAATGTTGGTTCTTAGTGTGCTCATGGCCGAAGAATGACCAGACACACCAAAGTAAGGCAAGCACGAAAATATGATTAATTGAGGAGAGAAAGATAGAATTATAGCACAAGAGCAAGATACAGGTTTACAGAGCATGGTACATATGCCACAGATGACGACTGGACCCATTGTCACAGCAAAGGGAGAGCCAAAGGAAGGGCAAAGAAAGAGAGATTGGCTATGGTCTGTGTCTTATTTTATAGTGCCCAGATAGGGACCTTCCTCATGGTCCAGAGGTCACCATGGAACCACTTTGATTGGACAGTTGGGAGTCACATAACCTCAGCCTTAATTATGAATGTGGGTTCTAGGTCACTTTCTGGACTCTATGATATCTATGCTGCTTGGCCTGTGGGCTAGAGAGTCCTCTGCATTTTGCAGCTGGGGCACCAAGTTTTGATTGGCAGATTCATAGAGTATTTCCTCCTCCCCCAGGTATGGAAAATTCAGGTGGGGCAGGACCAAGATAAGGGCAACAGCAGCCACTTTCATCCCTAGGAGACCTGGAATCCCTGGCTATCTACCTAACAATAGGGGTCCTGTTTCATTCTTCTGCATGTGGCTATCCAGTTTTCCCAGCACCGTTTATTGAATAGATGCTTGCTTTCCCCAGTGTCTGTTGTTGTCTGCTTTGTCAAAGATCAGTTGTTTGTAGGTAGATGGTTTTGTATCTGGGTTCTCTATTCTGTTCCATTGGTCTTTGTCTCCATTTTATACTAGTACCTTGCTGCTTTGGTTACCATAGCCTTATATTTGATAGTATAATTTGAAGTCTGATAATATGATGCCTCCAGATTTGTTCTTTTTGCTTAAGATGACTTTGGCTATTCGGGCTCTTTTTTGGTTCCTGGTTATTTCTTTCTTAAGTGTTTGGGAAGATTCACTGACGATGCCATCTGGTTCTGGATTTTCCTTTATGAGAAAGTTTTTGATTACATATGTTTCTCCTAAGAATATTTGCAATTCATTTCTATTATACTATTAATATATGAATACATTCTTGTAAAAATTCAAATATTACAAATAACACTAAAGTCCTCCTTAACCGTTATCCCCTTAAAATTTTTAGTTATACCTTACTGCATTTCATCAGGGATATAGTATTATGATATAATTGTCCTTGCAAGTTTCAGCTCTTCCATGGATTTTCCTGTCGGAGCTGGGCAGTCTACTTAAAAATAGCTAAGTCTCAATCTTAGTAAAATTTTTAAGAGAATTATATGGGATGATATATTAATAGTGCTTAGCATAGTACCTAACACATACTAAGCATTCCATGAATGTTAATATTGTAGTTGCTGTATTATATTTGAAAAGATGCCAGGATGAATGTGACTGTTGAGGGACTACTCTATACCAAGGAAGGAGATAGGAAAGATTTCTGAGTAGCCAAAATAAATATCACAAAAGAAACTATACTAATGCTCATGCATTTTATTTGTAGGAGAGTCCCATAAATCCTTCTTTGGAACTTATTTATCCTTGTAGTAGAGATAGTTCTAGCAAGGTTATTTTACCTAGATTGTCTGTCTGCAGCAGATTCAAAGCAACAAGCCGCCCTAGTGTCTACACTTAAGCAAAACAACCAAAATAATAAACATTTATTTAACGTGCTGACTTTGAACTAAGAGTTATCAGAATTTCTTGTGCTTCTGACTGAAATTGTATGACAAAGTAAGGAAATGAAAGAGGCTGTTTGATGTAATGGGACACCTATAAGTGAAAGAAAGGACATTTGATTTCCTACTCATTTCATGATTGATTGACAGTGTAAAAATCACACAACCTCAATTTGTTACCCAATCTGTGAAATGGAGATACAGGATTTCTCCCCTGAATATTAGTGTGATCTTGAAAATGTCTAGAGAAAGTGAATTCTGAGTTGAAACAATGGCGTAATGAGAAAAATGGGGTTAGGTGTCTTAAATGGAGCTTATAAAAGCCCTTGTAAATATTTTTATATTCACTAAAATAAAACTGCAAAACAGAGCATTGAATTACGACTTCATTGGCTATTATTTATAATGGAATTGGGGGAGAAGTAACGAGAATAGAAGAGAAAGGTATGGTCCATGACAGCACAGAAGTCACATTTTTGTGATGCAAAGTGATTCAAGACACATCAGAGCCTTGGGACTCTGCTCTTGCTTTCTGGGTAGAGAAGCAAGCCAGAGATACTAATAGACACCCCCATAAACTGCTAGGGTCAGCTGTGCTCTGGCACGGACTTTTCCTGAGCCTAGAAAAAAATATTCCAGCACACAGGAAGATACCTTCCTTGACTTTTTATTATTATTATTATTTCAGGATATTATGAGGGTACAAACATTTTGGTTACATGTTATGACTTTGCCTCACCCAAGCCAGGATTAGAGGCATGCCCTTCTCCCATACAATGTTCACCGCATCCATTAGTTGTGAGTTTACCCACCCACATCCCCCCAATCCCCAATGAATATTACTACCATGTGAGCACCTTAGTGTTGATTAGTTAGTGCCAATTTGATGGTGAGTACATGTGGTGCTTATTCTTCCATTCTTGTGATACCTCACTTTGCAGGATGGGCTCAAGCTCTATCCAGGAAAATACAAGAGATGCTAGATCACCATTGTTTTTTGTAATTGAGTAATACTCCATTGTATACATATACCACATTTTATTAATCCACTCATGGATTGACGGGCACTTGGGTTGTTTCCACATCCTTGGCTTTTTTCTATCAAGAATTTTTTAGCACTGTGCCTCTCCACACAAAAAGAAGCTCAAACTTGGTTTAAAAAAAAAAGAGTTTGACATTTTACAAGTTGAAAATTAATGAAACTTATACACAGATCTAAGTTCCATTTACCATTCCTAGCTCATGATTTAGTCCCTCCTTGAGGTTTCAGGAAAAAGCTGTAAGCATTGAGTTGCAGATCCAGACAAAGAAACAGTGTCTCTGCATTTGCAAAGGAAATCTTTAGGTTGTTGCTCTGTCGAACACAGAGATCCATATAGTCTTTTCAGTCGCCTTAACAGCTGCAACTAGATCTCATACATTTTATTTATGGTATACTGTGAATCACCATCTGCAGATACTTTATCACAATTCTCCAGTTACTAAAAAAGGGAGATGTATAATATAATTTGGTGATAAAGAATTTGGAGCAGGGAATCGGGGACTATGGTTACAATAATACTTTTGCATTTTACCTCATAAGTGATAGAATGATACATGAGATTTTGTAGGAGAGGATTTTTAAAAATAGAAAGTCTAAAGAAATGATATACTATATCATTATTAGTCTTCTCAATGCCATTGAGAGAGAAAGTTTGCAAGATTAGGTGAAGCACTCGTCTTCAATAGAGAGGAGAAATGATGCCTAATGAACACATTTTAGAGCACTTTGGAATAGGTCACCAGTAGACTCAGTGGCCCATGCAGACTCATTTGATATGTAACAAAAAGAATTCTTAGTTTACTTTATAAACTTTTTGGGAGTTCATCTTATCATAAAGAAAATCATCATAAAATATGTAGAAAATGCACTGCTTTGGAATTGCTTTTCATTTTCCAGACATGAGACTTCGGAAAAGTCATTTAGCCTATCTGATTCTTAGTTTTTCTCACTATGAAGTATGTATATGTAGTTAATTTTGCCACATAACAAACAACCCCCAAAACACAGTCACTTACAATAACACATTTATTCTCACTCAAGACCCACATCAGCTGATGTGTGGCTCAGCTGCAGCTCTGCTCCAGCTGGGTTCCACGTTTCTTACTCTCAGACCCAGGCTGAAAGGAGATCTCTTATATGAGGCATGCTTATTATCATGGCTGAAATAAAGGGCGAGAGAGCTGGTGGATGGATGCCTCTGACAGCTTCTGCACAGTCCTGGCATAGACTGTGGCCACCATCATTCTACTGGAGAATCGCTTAGCAAAGGTCAGCATCAGTGGAGCAAGGAAGTGTACTCCTCCCACAACCAGCTGGCAAATCTCGTAACCCTCTTACAGAGAAGGTAAAAATGAATAAGAAAGGATAACAATATCTACTTATCTCTCCAAACCTTTATAAGTGTCAAATAAGAAAAGTTATATAAAAGAGTATTGTAACCTAATGAATTCTCTACTAATGTAAGAAGTGCTATCATCATTGAACAGTGCCTTTTAATGTTATTTATTTCAGGGATCCAGATACATTTCAAGTCCTTATATATCATTAAAACCCACCACTTCTCCATTCTTACCACAAACCTTTATAAAGCTTTTAACTGTCTCAGTTGTAGTTTTTTAAAAGCTATGTACTTTGCTTTTTTGCATTCATGTTTTAAAAATGCTATAATTATAATCATTTATATTTATTTTCTGCTATAACTATATTAAACCTCTTTTAAGAACTTCTTGGACATCTAGAAGGTTATTATATTTTCTTCCCCTGACAATTAAAGTGACAAAATTCCCTTGTAGGAAATTAGAAAATTTTGGAAGGGTAAAGAACAAATTTTAAAGCATCCATATTCAAATCTCTGTTGTAATACACACACACATACGTACACACATTCCAATATATACAAGTACTAATTTTTACTAAATTGAACACCTAATGAATATACTCTTTTGAGAGTGTTTTCTATATGTTGTTGGCATACATTTTTGCTGATCATGAAATATTTTTTGAGAACATGAACTTAACATTTTAATATTTAATATTAACATGTAATATGCAATACATATATACTGATGGTCCCTGACATATGATAATTTGATAGGATTTTTCAACTTTACGATGGTACGAAAGTGATATGCATTCAGTAGAAACTGTACCTCAAGCACTCGTACAACCATTCTATTTTTCACTTTCAGTACAACAGTCAATAAATTACAGAGATATTCAACACTTCGTTATAAAATAGGCTTTGTGGCCAGGCATGGTGGCTCATGCCTGTAATCCTAGCACTCTGGGAGGCTGAGGCAGGAGGATCACTTGAATTTAAGAGTTCGACATGAGCCTGAGCAAGAAGGAGACCCCATCTCCACTAAATATAGAAAAAATTAGCCAGGCATGGTGGTGCCCATCTGTAGTCCCAGCTACTAGAGAGGCTGAGGCAGGAGGATTGCTGGAGCCCAGGAGTTTGAGGTTGCTGTGAGCTATGATGATGTCACTGCATTCTAGCTGGGGCAACAGAGTGAGACTTTGTCTCAAAGGAAAAAAATAGACTTTCTGTCAGATGCTGTTACCCAACTATAGGCTTATATTAGTGTTCTGAGCATGTTTAAGGTAGGCTAGGCTAAGCTATAAGCTATGATGTTTGGAAGGTTAAGTGTATTAAATGCATTTTCTACTTAAGATAGTCTTAGCTTATGATGGATGTATTAGGGTGTAACCCCATCATAACTAGAGGAGCGTCTGTAATTATGTAGCCCAATAATAAAACAAACCCACTCCTCAACTTGAGAACTAAACCATTGCAATACCTTTAAAGTTACCTGTGTGTTCCCTGCTGTCACCCTGTCCCACCCATGGTAACTACCACCCTCAAGTTTGCATACTATCATTGGCTTCTTTCCTTCTTTTTATTTTTAAATTCTTTTTGTAAACAGTTTTCAGAATTTTTTTTTTAGTGTTTTCATATGCTTTTCTCCAAACAATGTATCACTGAGTTTTGCTTACCTTTGAGCTTTATATAAATGGTATCATACTACATTATTTTTAGTAGTGGAATGAATCTTACAAAATTTGTTTAAACTGGTCTCTACTGTTAGATATTTAGAAAGTTTTCTGCTGTTTTACAAAGACCTTGCACATTAATCTTTGTATGTATTCCCAATTATTTCCTTAGGAATAATTTGTAGAGGTGAAATTGTTGGGTTAAAGGGTAAGAACACTTTTAAGGCTTTTTTTTGTAACTGTACATCAGGAAATGTGTTCATCTAGAAGATTTTAATAAAACAAATAGATTTGCCTGGCAGATAATTATAAATCATTACTAGCTTTCCACTTTAATGGTCTATAAGAATATACAAATGTTCCAGTGGCTTATCAAATTTAATAAGTACAATCTCAAATTCCTCAGCATTTCTGACTTCTCTGAAGGCTATTCCGTTCTTGTCACTCTGTGGCATTAATATTCCCTCAGTTCCTCAGGCTAGAAACCTTAAAGACACCTTCTCTCCACTTCCACACCTCTATTTCAGTCACCCACGCTCAGACTTCCCCTCAGTCTTCGAGTTCTGCTAGTTCTACCTCTGCAATGTCCCTTGACTTCCATTCTTATAAGCACTGCTCTATTTCAAATCCTGCTAATCTATGGAATGTGGACCATTCCACAGCCTCCTAACTGGAGGCTACTCATGCTTCCAGGTTCCACAGAAATACTAGCTCCTCCATGGAATTGTACATCAATGTAAGTTATCATAGTTATACATCAGTGAGTCCAGAATGGTTGCTTCTCTCATAATGTTTTGAATGTTGTTACATACCAAAAATACATTTATAAATAATGCTGGGTAGAAATAGCAGAACGAAAACTATTTTCAACACATCCATTATGATAGATAAAATACTATATATGTATAGATATATATGTGTGTATATGTATATGTGTGTGTGTCTTTCTACATACATGTATATGGAGGGAAACAGAGGCAAAGACAGAAACAGAGGCTGTTAGGAAGACAGGGAAGCCATGTAAATACTTGAGCCTGGTATTTATTAAGCCCTCTGAAATTCTTTTTGGAACCACACAGGATGAATACTTTTTCAAAATTTTAATAATATTACGATACTTGTTAGGTTCATTTTCTTTCATAAAGATGCTTACTTGGGCCTTACTAGGTTTCCATTTTGAGACTTAACCATATTTGGTCCAGTTGCAGGCGGCCAGCTACTTGCTCCTCCTTCCTGTTTCAGTGTTGGCCAGCTAAGTTAGAGGGGCCTTGTTCTCTTGCCAAATCTTTCTACGCATAGTCATAGGTGGTGAACATCCCTTCAACTGTAAAATGAAAACATTATAATAGATGATTGTTAAATGGAGAAGTAGATGATCTCTAAGTTTCTTTCCAGCTCTCCCATTCTGAAATACTTTTTGCTCATTGAGACAGAAAAATGCTTAAGGTTAAAGGAAAGTACTGATTTGCTTTCTGCTCTAGCACCCTCACTAGTGTCAGGTAACAAGTTGCCCCTTTTCTTAACTCTGAACTGCCAGTATGTGTTGTAGGGAATTAGTAGTACATTTGGCTTCTGATGCAGGTACACCACTACCTCTGTGGCCTTGGGTGTACCCTCTTCTGTCACCCAGGCCTCTGCTTATCTGTAAAATTACAAGGGTGAGACTAGATGCTTTTTGAGGTTCTTTGTACCTTTAGTATATTATTTAGGATTTTTTTACCCTGTAGTCACTAGCCCGTTTTAAAGTTAAGAAATAGGTAGAATGGGACTATTCACAAAATATTTTTCTCTTCACAAAATAGTGTAGATAGCAAAGTGGAGCATCAGCGTGTACAAACAGATATAAGCAATTAAGAAATGTCCTAATTCCATTACTTACTTCAACTTATCATATTTTTCTCTTCTGATGGGTATTTCTCAAGTCTTTTAAAATTATTACTTTGTAGTAATATAAACTGGAATATTTTGAATATATCTTGTGGAAAATTAAAATGGTGTAGATTTCAAATATGCATACTAATTCAGATCTGTCTAGTAGTAGTAGACAATGTTTCAAAATATATGAACTCCAGTGATCATTATAGACTTACTTTATTAAGAAAGAGACTCAAAAGAAGAAGAAGAGGGCCCCATTTTAATTTCTAAGGGACAAACTAATCTTTGATATATGATGTTTGAGTTCAGAGTTGCTTCTGGCAAACATAATTGTTACTGCTTAAACAAGTATTTCTTTTCTAGTAATTAGAATTTTTTCTCATTTTGATGGGTAGTCATAAATATTAACCACCAGCACTGCAGGAATAATTTATATTCACATTGTCAGACATAACTCTGTGAACATATAAAATAATTTACATTTATTTAGAACCTTTTATCCTAAAGTGCTCTACACATATTTCTTTATAATCTGATTACAAGCTATACCTAGGACTCTCCTACCTGCAATAGGACAGCAACAAAAGTAATTAAGATAAAGGACACAACTTCACAAAAAGTAGACAAAAGAAGGAAATGTAGTATTTTTTACTTTGTTCCTATATGCTCTTATGCCTGTAGGATTGGAGAATCCATGTTGACCAAATGCACCAGCACAAAAGTGGAATTGAATCTGCTCTAAAGGAGACTAAGGTATGTGAATTACTTCAGATAAAACAATATATATTTACTCATCCATAGAATATGCATTATGAGAGAACATGAAAAAAAGATACAATTCTTGTGTTTCAGGAGCTTACTAATTGAATGTACCATATTACATTTCAACATCCCTAACACTTAAACCAACTAAAGAAAGCTACCTTATATAAAAGCCGTATATGTGTGTGTGTGCGTGTGTGTGTGCGTGTGTGTGTGTGTGTGTGTGAGAAACATGTCATTATTCTTTTCCTCTCTGAATCCCAAGGGATGAGAGAACACCGGGCCAGCAATGCCCAGACCTGCAGCTTCCCCAGGCTTGCTGCCCTGCCAGAAATAGGGATTTCTGGAGGATGCCACAAAGAAGGACAGGAAGAGGGGAGAAGTTTTCGGTCCCAGGCTAGGGCTATAGGTTTAGGGATCTGCTTTCAACTGAGATATTCCAGTCATCTTTGAATGGTGTTATAAGAAATTCATGTTATTCCTTTACATACTTTTTGAACTATATATAAAGCTAATTACAATCACATAAATTTTAGATATGCATATTGACAAATGAATTGACTAATACTACCAGGTACATTTTTATTTTAATGTTCTATAAAGTGTGAATAAAATATGTCTCTCTGTCTTTTTTTTTTTTTTTTTTGAGACAGAGTCTCTCTCTGTTGCTCTGTTGCCCAGGCTAGAGTGCCCTGGCATCAGCCTAGCTCACAGCAACCTCAAACTCCTGGGCTTAAGCAACCCTCCTGCCTCAGCCTCCTGAGTAGCTGGGACTACATGCACGTGGCACCATACCCAGCTAATTTTTCTATTTTTAGTAGAAATGGGGGTCTCAGTCTTGCTCAGGCTGGTCTTTAACTCCTGACCTCAAGTGATCCTCCCACCTTGGCCATCCAGAGGGCTAGGATTATAGACGTGAGCCACCATGCCTGGCCTTAAAATATTTCTCATCACAGACATTTTTTGCTATTGAAAATTTCAAACTACCTTCTTTTTCACATGTGGTTGATCATTTGTAGAATGAATTGAGAGAGAGTTAACCCATTTTTAACTGTTTTTGAGACATTTATTTGTGAGTTCTTTTCTCTACTAAAATCCTATGGAATTTTTAGGGATTTTTGGACAAACTGCATAACGAAATCAGTAGGACTCTGGAAAAGATCGGCAGCCGAGAAAAGTACATCAATAATCAGCTTGACCACTTGGTTCAAGAATATCGTGCAGCTCAAGCCCAGCTGAGTGAGGTAATTCAAGAATGATTTTCATGGATTTATTCTAATTAATGACCCTAAACCCTAAACTTGACACAACAATTTTCATTTGAGAATCATGAAATGCTTTTCATAAACAACACATCAATTCTCTGCCCACTTAGAAAGCCAAGCAAGCCAAGTAAACTTATCTCCATTTTACGTGTAATAGAAATTGTTATCTCCTAGAAGTCTTTAAATATTCTTTTTCATTAGATTTAAGTAAATGAAGGTGTATACTGTTGGGGAACATGGCTGAGAATATGAACAAAGTGTCAGGACACCTGGTTTTGTTTCTGGAACATGAAAGCAAGACACATTCAGAGACAAGCAGTTTAATTAATGAGTCAAATTTTTCATTCAAATAAAATAAAACCACTAGGCTTAGAAAGTACCAATTCTTTATCCCAAGGGTAGGGATCTAATAGCTTTCCTTTGTGATTATGTTTCCTATTTCCTGATGGTAAAGACTAGTAAGAACACTTGCAAACATCAGTTGAAGGCATATTTTTTTCTTACAGCAGGCAAAGTTAGAAGGAGAAAAAAGTGGAAACAAATTTGGGATACTTCTGTACTTTCAGAAGAAAGTAATCTTTACTTTTTTATTATATTATTCATTTATTATTCCCTCATATACACATTTATTCATGAATATTTTTACTTTAAAAATGCTATAAAATTTTCTGATTAAAACCACCATGTATGTCTAACATTAATATTAAATAATTGTTCGTTTCCAAGAACATATTCCAGTTGATTGTACTGTCATACTGCTTGTTAATCCTTATTAATTGCTGAGCCTGATGCTTTACTTTGATTGATTTTTTCTTTTTTTAGAACTGATTTTCTCTGCATAGCATGCAAATTAGATTGACCAAGAGCCACTCTCCTAAACTGTTTAGGAATGACTGAGGACAGTTTTTATTGTGAACCATGCCCATGTGAGTTAATAGTCAGTTATGAAGGTTAAGGTAGTTCATCATTCTGTAGTGCTTTAGTTAAATACTTGGTGCCTAATAGGGACATAAAATCGCTGCAGTTAAATGTCACTTTCACGAATGTATTCACAAACAAGGATGGGGGTTGTCATAAAATGATATGCAAAAATTACAAACACAAAGAGGTCATATTTAAGTAATCTGCTTCTGTTTTGAATTTTTCATTAAACAAAATGTTTTTCCCCTCAGGCAAAGGAACGATACCAGCAGGGAAACGGAGGAGTAACTGAAAGGACCAGACTCCTGTCCGAGGTGCACACCCTGCTCTTGCCATGCTTCTCCCCTGTCAGCTGGGCTCTTGCCCTTCAGAGCTGGCAGATGGTCTAATACTGCTTATTCCAATTGCCTTCTGTGCCCTTAAATCATTTGCTTTAGGAGAAAATCCCTAATTTTCTTATCAATGAATCAATTATTTATTAATACATTTCTTGTTTCCATGAGATGCCTGAAGTTGCTGTATTAAATTCAACATAAAACCTGCTTATAATATTAGCACACTTATAACCTTCCTTAATCTTTATTTTTTTACATAATAATTATAATTAATATAGAGAATAGTAAGTAAAGCACTGGCTTAGGGAATCTATAACAAATTTTAATGTTAGTGTGCAAGATATAAGGTTTATTTTTAATAATCGTTGTTGGTAACTTATGTGTGATACTGGATATGTTTCTGTACACAATTGGGAATGGCTTATAACCTCCCCCTTCCGAGAACTTGTAGAATATTTCCATACATTGTTGCATTTATTTTCATGATCTTGCAAGAGAGGTAAGACCTGACATATATTCTGATTTTTCTCTGGAGGGCAAAGGGGGTATAAAGCCTTGCAACAAGGTCAGTAGCAATTCAGGACTATAATCTAAGATGGTCTTTGGCTGCAATCCAGTATAATTGCCACAAACTTTCCTGTTTTGACAGGAAAGAATTGAGCTTCTTTTATAGAGATTATTTGAGGAATAAATAGTTATTTTAAAATACTAAACATATAACATTAGAAATATTTAGACTCTAATCCTGTGGTGCTTCTAGGCAAATAAAACGGTATGTAGAAGTAAAGTGCTCACTTATGTTAGGTAAATTAACACTTGAAGGGAATCCAGGGAACCATTTAGTTCTTTTGGAGTAGATAGTTACCCCCATTTGTAACGTTTCAGGTGCCTGAAAAAAATTAATTTGCTTTACTTGGATGAGCACTTTATTCCCAGGGAAGGTTTTACTCACCAGTATGATAAAAATAAAGCCTACTAAGTTACAATAATTATAGCTTAGTTCTAGATCATATAAAAAAATTTCAATTTTTTAAAGATGGTATTTTTTACCTATATTAATACCGGTTGTGAATTTTTGCTAATAATACAGTCTATAGTAGTATAATCTTGACATAGAGTGTAGGTAAGAACCAGTGTGACAACATAGTATGTCTCTTGACTTTGGAAAAGTTCGTGGTTTGGATAAAGCAGTAGAACATTTTTATATGTAGCCATGTGATATAAACTTTTTTTTTTTAGTGTTCTAAAGAGGAAAAGGTGACATAGTCTCTTATAGAACTATAATACCTAGAAAACCTTTAGAAATCCAAAATCTCTTAGGATGTTTATACCATTTTAATTAATAACTGATCATTAGAGAACGACACGGTGGATGCCATGAGATAATTGCAAGATTTGAGTGCCTTGTGCCTGAAACAATTTTGACTGTTTTTGTTCTATTATGTCACAACCTGAGAAATCTTATGTGAAAGTAATTTGGGAAGTTTAACATTAGGGGCATTCTCAGAAGAGGGAAAGCTTTCTATATCTGCATATTTTATCTTACTATTTGAATTATGTCCAGAATAGTCCTAATATCTTTATTCCCCTTTATGTATGTCTAATATCTAAATTAAAATTTCTCAATATATCATTCAAAAATTTTGAAAGTTTATTAATATTCAGTGCTTATAAAAACTTTTTTCTTAATGAAAGGTTACAGAAGAATTAGAAAAGGTAAAACAAGAAATGGAAGAAAAGGGCAGCAGCATGACTGATGGTGGTGAGTACACGCTCATTTTGAGGACAAGAAGTAAGCAAGAGAAAAATAGCTCTTTAAGAAACCTTTTTACACAAAATAGTACTAATAAATAGGGACTTTACATTTTAAAATGAATTATTTGTTACTTGTTTGAAGAGAGATGGTAAAAAAAAATGATGTGTGATAATCAGTATACTGTTTTCCTTGTAAATCAGCTGAGAAGAGTAATAATTTTTGTTACTATAATTCAGGGTGTTTTTAAATTCAAACTGTATTGATTCAAAAATAGAGTGGGGAAATATTTAAATATGTGCTTTGCTATGCCAATTTAAAAAAATAATGTTTTATTCTTTTTTCATAAAATTAGCTTCATTTTTCCATTTTATGTATGAAAGGGCACTAAGTATGTATGCCCAAATGACACTAAGGCAGGGATGTGGTGACCTTTGTTTTGTTTTCCCCTCCCCAGTAGACTTGACTGGGCAGGGGTCAAACAGAGAAGAATTAATAATCCTCCGTAATCATCCTCCATTGTGAGCTGGTTACTTTTACATGGCCAGTGGTGATTGCCTAACGCTTTTCTATGCCCCAGAAAGATTGTCTGGAGTTCTGATGATATATAATGAGTGATCTTGCAAAAGGGGATGTGTAGGGCTTTTTTGGCAATGTTTTTTAAATGGGTCCGTTATCTGTATTTCGAAGGTAATCCTCTCTTCCCCCTTTTCCCCTTTGTATCCACTTTTCCTACAGACACATATACTAGCCCATAAAATCATCTTGAACACATCCTAAACACCTGTTTAGCAGTTCTGCCCCTATAATAGGAAGAACTTTTAGCCTTAGTACATCAAATACTGCATCATTTTCCATCCTAAAAATCTCAGGTGCTTAAAATGCCACAGCCAAAACCATGTGAATGTCAGTGAGTTGTTGGCTCCATTTTTAACCTGTTTTTGGCTTAAGACAAAGTGAGGAAAATGTCACACGACTCTGTAATACACTGATACTCCAATGAACGTTTTGATTCCATGTTATTTTCATTCTGTAGCTCCTTTGGTGAAGATTAAACAGAGCTTAACAAAACTGAAGCAAGAAATTGTTCAGATGGACATTAGAACCGGTGTTGTGGAACACACGTTACTCCAGTCAAAACTGAAGGAGAAGTCCAACATGACCAGGGACATGCATGCGACAATTATTCCAGAATCAGCAATAGGCTCTTATTAAAACATGCTGTTTTTCATGCTTCTGATTAGTCGGTTTTTTATATCAAATTCTATTTCATGTTGCAGAGATTTCAAAACACACACTACACTTCTTAAAGCATGTTCAATGGGTATTTTTTACATATATACACACATATATTGTATCATGGTGATTATGATGGTTAAAGCCTTTACATTGAATATAAAGTTTAATAAAGTAATTAAAAATTCTTACTTTCAAAGAAGTTTCATTAATTATTACCTATGTCAAAGCTCCCGCCTAATGGCTCATTTTTCCTAGTGGTCCTTGCATCAGCCAATGTATGTGACCCATACTTTCTGTAGATGCTGCCGCTGTCGCCACATGCACTGCTGACACAGGCCTTCACTTTGCTCCACCTCTGCGGTGATTACAAGTGCTTTTGTGCCCAGAGGCAGCTAAGGATAGGTGCCTCCCTAATTTATTCTGCTGCTTGAGGGTAGAACAAAATCTTTTTTATTTCCATATTCTTAACCAAGTACACAGTACATAGAAAGTGGCCAGTTAATTTTTTTTTAGTATGTAGATGAGTAGATTACTGGCATTATACAGTTCCACAGTATCTTCTAGCTCCTATTCTATAGCATGAAGAATTTAATGACTTTGACCCTGAGTGCTTGGTATAGTTTCAAGATAGTAATTAAAAATTATGGTTTTTTTCCTATGGTATTAGATTGGAATTGGAAGCATCAGTACGAATTCATGGGGTTTTTAAAATATGTATGGGTTAATATAAACATAGAAATATAAGTGTAGAAATGAACACACACACACACATACATACATGTATTTCCTAGTTCTGTCCTCTGAGAGAGCCTAGAAGCAGTGACAGCCCAACAACTGTGTACATTACCTAGTACTCAGATCTTGGTGTCTAAATTCTCTACTTTAAAAAAAACACAAATTTTTTAGAAAAATGGCTGATTCCTGCACTGGGGCAGGGAAAGCACAAGATGAGCCTAAATTATCTTGCTTTGCCAGGAAATAAGAAAGTACTCAAAGAAAGATGGGGAAATGGCTAAAGGACAAGCCTGATTGAGGGGTATCCCATCAGCCAGTCTGGGGCAATTTGAGCATCAAAGTGAATCATCACGATAATGAATTATAATCCATAGAATAAGAAACCATGAGCCCATACAGATATAAATGAATGAATGAATGAACAGGGGGATGATAAAGGTCTTCCTTACAATAGAATGACAGCTCAGGTAAAAGCAATGCCGGATTTAGAAAATCACCACCTGGCACCTATCAGAGTATTATAGTAATTGTTTTAGGCAAGAATCATGAATGGATGCTAAAAATAGGTGAAAGTTTAATGAGAAACATGATATTTATAATGCATAATCTCAATGTATGTGAAATACTCCATAAAGGAAAAAATTATAACTTTACAGTAGAAAAATCTAGCAGACACCACTGTAAGTGATCGAAGTTAACATCACCAATAATGAGAAAAATAGACATCAAATGCCTTCTGAAAAGGGCACACACTCACCTTGTTCCTGCTGAAAATGAATAACCTGAATCCGATCATGAAACATCAGATGAATCCAAATTGAAGGATTTGTACAAAATGGCCTATATTCTTCAAAAATGATAATGTCATGAAAAACAACTACTAAGGAACTGTTCCAGAGTAATGGAGACAAAAGAGGCATGACAACTAAATGCAACAAGGAATTCCAGATTAGACCCTGGGCTGGGCAAAAATAATAATAATAATATATAGTTATAAAGGACATTATTGACACAACAAGGAAAATTTATATACAGTCTATAGATTGGAAAATAGCATTAATGTTAATTTCTTGATTTTTATATTTGTGCTTTAGTTACATGAGAGAATATCCGTGTTTTTTAACAATACAAGTATTTGGTTCTAAAGGGTATCATATCAGCAATTTACTCTCAAATGACTCAGGAAAAAAAATTTTGTGTGTGTGTGTGTGTGTGTGTGTGTGTGTGTGTGTGTATTCACACATATAAAGAGAGAGGGAGAATGATAAAGAAAATGTGGTAAATTATTAACATTTTAGTAATCTGGGAGAAGGCTATACTGAAATCCATTGTGTTTTTTTTTAACTCTTCTATACATATGAAACTATTTCAAAATAATAACGTTTCAAAATACAAAGATGATATTCTCAGTATAAAAAATCAGCCTCTCAGAATCAAATAGCTAATCAAGTTGTTGAAACAGTGTGACCGCCCCAACAAAGTTCTGTGGCCCATTGAACAAAATTTAAACTTATAATTTTATAATCATTGACACAGGCCAAGTTGCACAACTTTTTGAGGACTTTAAGGATATATTTTTCTACTTCCCTCTAATTTATCTAGGTCAGCATTTCCCATGAGTTTTACACAAAAACGAAAGGTTTTGTAATCAGAGAAGTTTGAGAAATGTCAAGTTTCATC
The DNA here is from genome assembly GCF_000956105.1 of Propithecus coquereli. Classification (NCBI taxonomy): domain Eukaryota; kingdom Metazoa; phylum Chordata; class Mammalia; order Primates; family Indriidae; genus Propithecus; species Propithecus coquereli. Next base: position 2,121,892 of record NW_012134414.1, read on the forward strand.
TTCTTCAGTATTTTCTGTCTACATTGTGAATCTATAAGCAGCGAATGTAGTTCCCTTATTTTTTACAAACATATAGTCATCCCCTGGTATCTGTGGAGGATTGATTCCAGGAAGCCCCCATCCCAAGGACACCAAAATCTGAGTATGCTCAAGTCCCTTATATAAAATTTCTCAGCCCCCTTCCCCTCAATTCTTATTTCATAGGCTTGGGTGGGACTAGGGGTGGGATCAGAAATTTTAAAAAGCTCCTCAGGTGACCTCGATGCAGCTGATCTAAAGTTTACTTTAGGGAGCCAAAACATCTAGAAATTTTGCCTGGCTATGAGTAAACAAGATCTGAAAAGGTCTTTAAAGAGGATCTAAATTAGTGTTTCTTAAAATATGGCCTGTGGATTACCTTAACACTAGCTCTACCTGGGAGGATTTTTAATAAGTGCCCTAGATGACTTGATACATACTGGAGTTTGAGACATAATAATATCAAAAATTGTCACTTTAAAAATCAGAAAACCAGAGCCCACGAAGAGTAAGCGGCCTGCCCATTTATAAAGCAGAATAACAAACTGTGCAGATTCCCAAAAGGTTTTCAGTGTAGCTTGGAGCAGCCCCTTAAGAACTTCATATCCACAGCTCCTGTCACCCATCCTTTCCGTCTGTATCCCAAAGCAAGATTATACGCTCATGGTTCTGATCATGTCCAGTGACTTTTTCCCCCTACTCCCTCTGTAAAGGCTTGTGCATAGAATACTGCACCAGGAGTCCAGATACCTTAATTCTAATCCCAAATTTGCTGGTAGAAGGAAAAACCGTTTTTTATATTCACAACAATTCTGATACCAAACGTGTGGAGTTTTTTCACACCAACAACCAATTCTCTAATTCTTTGCACACCAACTATGTGTATAACAGTTCAATTCAATTCTGACACTAAATACCCAGAATGAGCACAGACCCCACAGGCGAGGGGCTCAGCCCCACAAGACTGCCCCCGCTCCAGACACCAATCACAAGTCTGGGCCTTCTACACTTCTGGACAACCGGCTATAGATTGCAGATTCCCTTGACCTCCTCCTCGGGTTTGATAACCTCACAGAACTCAGAGAAACCCTTCACTTATGTTTACCATAAGAATACAGGTGAACAGCCAGATGGAAAGTATAATGCACAGGGCGAGGTGCTGGAAAGGGTGTGCAGCTTCCACACCCTCTTCAGGCAGGCCACTGTCCCCGCACCTGCATGGGTTCACCAACCTGGAAGCTATTTCTATTCATGCCCCGTGACTTTGTCCCCCCTACTCCCTATGTAAAGGCTTGTGCATAGAACACTGTGCCAGGAGTCCAGGCACCTTAATTCTAATCTTCATTTAGGGTTTTCTTGGAGGTTCCATTACACAGCCATGATTGATCAAATCGTTTGTCATTGATGGTTGCACTCAAGCTCCAGCCCCTCTGCCCTCCCTGGAGGTCAGACGGTGGGGCTGAAATTTGTTCTCTCTAATCACATGGTTGGTTCCTCTGGCAATCAGCCCCTGCCCTCCAAGAGACTCAGGTATGATGAAAGGGGCTTATGATGAATAAGAACAGATACTCCTCTCATCCCTATCACTCAGGAAATTACAAGGGTTTTAGGAGCTCTGGGCCAGGAACTGAAGACAAAGACCAAATACATATTTATTTTATCACAATATCACAGTAACCTCCTGCATGACTTTTAGGATATCACGTATCCTCAGTTTAATCTTTTCTTCGGCAAGGTTAGGGGCAGGACTAGAATATTCTGCGTGCTTTCAGTCCTAAAATCTCATGATTTAAAATGTTTAGTGGGCTCTCTTCACGGTTTATGATAACTTACAACGGTGTGCTGCAGTCAGCTCTTACCATCTCCAAAGAGCAGGTTGTCAGGTAGTCAGGCACTTGGAGAGCCGTTTGTTAAACAGTTGGTATCTTAAAACCAGCCCATGATGGTACTACTGTCTTTACATCATGGAAATAGGAAAACACTACAGATCAGGACTTTAAAAAACAAAAACACAACAAAAAAGAGCCAGTTTACCAGCATACCACTGATAACAAGTGTTAAATTGTTCCACAGACCAGAACCAAATATAGTAAATATATAACAGAATGTTCTACCATATTTTAAGGTAGATTATTACAGCACTAATTGAATTAGACCAGATTTGTAAATTGTTCTCAAAAATCGTTAAGTCTACATAAAGCCACTTGGTGTGTCAAATGTGCATCCCCTGCACAATTTTATTGATATTCCTTTACTGCCTTCCTATCACCAGTTCCTTTTTACTGCTTCTCAAATCGATAGGCTAAAACAGCCCAAGCTTCTTCCTACACCATAGATTCAAATCTCATGTTTGTACAACTGAAATAATGTAGAATGCACAACTAGTCCAATTATATGACCATAAAAAAACTAATTCAGCTCACTGCATCATTGATCCATTTAATTGTGTAGCAGCTTTCTATTGATAACAGGAAATATCCCTGACCTGACCATGCTGAAAATGAAACTGGCCAGTTTCCTACAACCATAAATTCAAATAAGGATTCTACATAATACACCGCCTAAAAATCATAGCCAGAGTTTATTAGGTTTTTCTTGGTTTTATTGACCTGTTTGCCTTGCATATCATCTGATTTGCCTTATGCTTCCTGGACTTTGTTTGTCATTAAATGATAGCCTATACTTGTAGTCATGACTGGATATTTTACTGCAGATAGTGATTGTGATAAGTTTTAGGCCATCTATTCATTTGAAAAACGTCCAGCAGCCCACAAGCATTATAGGGGACGCTGCTGACCCAGCAGTGCCACTTCCAGTTATATTTCTGGCCTCTTGGATTAGACAGGTGCTACTTAGTACACTTACATAGTGCAAATACAGCAAACATTTGATGGATAGCTATCACATTTTGAACACAGTAACAGGTGCTGAGGGAAACAAAAATGAATAAGGCACAGTCCTTCCCTCGAAGAACCCATAGTCTAATGGGAAAGGCGTGTGTACATAGTTAAAACGTTGTAATGGTAAGTTGGAGACATAAACAAAATACTATTGAAGTTGGGGTGAAGAAGTAATTCTAACTGAGAGGAAACAAAAAAACTTACAGAGTTGGTGCTTAAAGGATGAATTAGATTCCAATAGCAAAGAAAAATGGGAAGGGCCATTCTAGGCAGAGGCAAAGACACAGCCAAAGTCCTGGAGGTGTGGAAGGGCCTCAACGGATCAGGCGGTAGAGAAGAAGGATTAGAAGAAGACTGGGAGGAAAAGAAAGTCGGTGAAGGGTTGCAAATACCAGGCTAGGAGGTCAAGCAGGAAAAGTGGGCAAAGCATATGGGCATAAGACAACGAAATGTGATAATAGAGCTGTGTGCAGTGGAACATAGTTTTTTGAGGAAATACGTTGAACTAGGTCTTTTAGAATTTTTCAAAATGGAACAGAGGAGCAGCAACAGGAAGAGGAACTTTGTGAGCAAAGGCACAAAGATAGCATCGTTGATCTGTGTGCCAGGCACTTGCTTATGCTTGTCTATATGATCACATTTTATTTTGCAACTGGAATTATTTTCATTTTCCAGACAGAAAAACTGAGATCCAGAGAAGCTAAGTAACATGCCCAAGGCCATGCAAGAGTGGACTTAAATGTGAACCCGTCATGCCATAAAACCTTCAATTTGAGAAATGTAATGATACAGCAAAGGGAGTTTTCTTTTTGAAGCTTGATATGAGGACAACAGTAAGTCAAGTTGGGCATTATGTAAAATGTTTTAAAATTAGAATTACCCTTTATTGAGCAGTTACTATTTTGCAAGGAATTTTACATGTACATTAGATCATCACAACAGCTTGAAGAAAAAATTTGACCAGAGTCACCTAGTTAGTGGCAGAACTAGAAATTCTTCCCACACAAAAATGGCAGAGAGATGTGGGGAGGGGAGGGAGGGAGGATGCCAGTCAGGACTTTCCAGAGAGGTATCCTGGCAAACAGCAAGCTCTGGATGACTGCTACACTATTCGGTGTCTGCTGCCACTGACCCTTTTTACATAATGCTAACAGAAAAAGATCCAAATTCCGGGTAAGAAGGGAGACCCTACTGGATTTGAACCTTGTCGAATGTGAAGCATGTTAGAAACGTCCATGTGGATATGCTCAAATAGTCAGCTGCAAAAACCATCAGTCAAGAGTTGGTATGGGATATCTTGTAATGAGCGGGGGAGGGCAACCTGATCAGAAACTAAAACAAACTGTGAGAAAATGGACCAAGCTCCCATTTCCTCAGAGGAGGTCAACGGGGCAAAAGCCAAGTCCATCCAGGGATGGCATGATGTGGCCAGTTCAGAATCGGGACGTGGTAATCCTAAAGTTTCCATCCAGGGGCAGCAAGCCAGGGATCAGAGCAGAGTTGGTGTAACACCAAATTCTAAACTTTAGGTAATGCCAGGCCATAGAGTATGAGGGTAATGTCTTCCCAGGGACTGGGGCTGGTAAGGAAACGGCAAGTAGGTAGGGATACTGGATAGGATTCCCCCTTTTGGAGGGAATCCAAAAAGTCCAAGACACTAGAAAACTCTGTGTGGCTCTCGGAAACCATTCAGCAAAAGGTGCTGCTGATCCAAAAGCGCTACCTTCAGTGTTAATCCTGACCTCTTGGTTTAAGCAGACGCTATTTAGTCCTAATCTCTCTGGGATTCTGGAAAGGCTGGACTGACCAGCCCAGTGCACGCCAGTTGGCCACGAGCAGTCGAGCCCCCCTCACTCGTGGGCTCGTTGGCTGGCTGGGAGGGGGCAAGGGCTGACACGTGCTAGAACTCAGGACAGAATCAGGGCTGAGACGGGAGTCGGCCACCTGGAGGCTGTGCCTCCAGCCTGGAGTGGGTACGATCATCTGGAAACAGAGACTGAAAAAAGGACCAGGGATCAGAATTGTTTACCCTCAAGGACTGGTCAGAGGAAGGAAACTAAGGCAGATTCGCCAGATAACTTAAAGGCAAGTGAGGAGAATGTAGCTTCTAATGTTCCCTTTCCCTTCTTCCCTCATCCCCTGTGTATCCCACTTGATTTTAGTTTTGATTTGTAATTGGAACAAACCTTCAAAAAGAAAACTCCCTTTACTGTAAAATGGAGGTAATGATGCCTCCCTCCCTCACAGGGAAGTTGTGAGGATTGAACGGGATAACATAGGTAGCTGCGCCTATTCGGCGATCAATGTGTGTTTGTTCTCACCAGCGTCACTGCCCACCTCCCCCTTCCCTGGGGGTCCAGGCCCTAGTTTAGTAGTCCTTTGATCTTGTCATCAAAACGGAATCAGGTTCGATTAAGCGGGGTGTGGTTGATTTCCACACACAGGCTTAATAGTGAGAGAACAGGAAAGAATCGAGCCTTTGGTTTCCGAATGAGCTTTCACAGTGTATTGAAAAAATGTTCTTTGGATATACCCTTGTATGGGTGAGAAAACTGAAATAATCGGCTGAAAAGAAGTGCCTTCTCCAAATTCATAGTTGTAGTCCGTGCTCTGGCAGACACTCTCTTGCCTGTTGCTCAGCATTTCAGAAATTTCAGGGAGTGGAAAGCAGCAAGACAATGAATCATTTGGTACTGCTTATCCTTCCAATTCTGGAGCAAACCGGTTCCCCGGAATCACCTTAGAAGGGTTCTGTTGCTTAGCTATTATGTTAATACTTCAGTCCTGCATTTTACAAGTGCGAAGGCTGTAATCATTGGCTTGTTACCTTTCCCCCTTATTAGAAGTAGCAGGTGTTTGTGATTATAGGGCCACCATTAGTTCCACTTCGTGGACCCACCTTTCCTGTAACATGGCTCACATGGCTTCCAAAGCATAGTTCCATTAAGCACATTAACTCTCTTGTGGCCGGGGAGACCCGTGATATTTGACAAACCAAGCGGGGAATCTCAAACAGTTCTAAAGCATTCCTCAATGGTCAGGCCTAGGAAAGTGACAAATTTTTACATCTTAGCCCCAGAAGCCTCTTTACCTCCACCCTGGAGGTCGGGCTGAGCGCCAGGAGAGCACAGGGGAGGCAGGAGCTCATGATAGCATCGCTGCAGTGCTAGGCTAAGATCACACCTTGCCCTCCTGGCCTGGTACCACCAGAGATCCAGAGGTTCCCAAGGAGACCACTCCAGTTTGTCTCATATAATGATCTGTAGTTGTAAAGGTATAAGTATGTGTATACACACATCAACATTCAAAAAAGGAGAATTTCACATAAAAATCCAGATTGTAGACCTCATAAAAATCAAAAGAAGCCACAACAGAAAGCCTGCATTCCCACCTGTAACAATCAGATTAAGCAGAGTAATGCTCCCCATTGTACCTCGGTCCTCACCACTCCCTATCGTCTTCCTGAAACAAGGCCATCCTAAATGTAATGACACTGGATCATTAGAATTCTTATCTCCCTGCTGTACTCCTCTGCGTTATCTGCTTCGTCCAGTAGGCATTTCAGTGTTATCTGGTGAATTCTCATTGCCTGCTAGACTCTAATCATCACCATAGCTACCAGCACCACCAGCGTCTGTTTAGCCATCCCCTTTCAGGGAAAAAAAAAAAAATGATCACCAGGATGTTTTCTTCTCATTGAGTCCCTGGAGCTCCTGGAATAAACTCTGTACCAGGTTCCTAAGGCCACCCAAAGACCGTAGGACTGTTCCCAGGGGTGGAACACATGCTGTCAGAGCTCTGAGTTTGACATGGGGCCCCTCTGACATTTTCTGACTCTTCCAGGGGACAGAAAACCACTCGCCTCATAGGCCAGTTCAATGTGAGTGACTGAAAAGATTGTTGTTGCTGTTACTGAAGTATTAATATCCTTATATATTGCATCATATATGCATATTTTACACGTAGACAAGCCTCCATGATTTTGATATATCACAGTAGAAAATTTAGATGTTACTGGTCTGTAGTTCAGGTGAAGATGGGAAGCCCTGGCCTAGAGTATGCTGGCCTTGTTTCTCAACATCTCAGTTTCCTTTACAACTTGAGAAAGCACCCCGTGTAGACAATAAAAAGAATATTAATCTTTAATGGACTTTATTCTACTGAACAAGCTTGTACATCCATTCTCACTGAAACGTCCCATTCATCCACAGAGATGTGGGGGGCAGAAGTCATTATCCTAATTTAATGAAAAGGAAACTGAGGCACAAGTAAAGTGACCTGCTCCAGGCCTCTCAGGTGGTTGAGATGGAGCCAGAGACAAGGAGACCTCCTAGCTGGCAGCCCAGGGCTCTTTCTGAGACTGATGCCTCCACTAGAATTGGGTGAACACATAAAGTCTATCTGCCGAGTGAATAAACTACCCGCAGTCTTCAGCAGCTAGTACATAAGAAGATAAAGCAGAATATTAAAGATACATTTGCACACTAGTGAAAGTTCCCAGGTATTGTACTGGACTTAGAGGCTTAAAGCAGTTGTCAAGGCAGTCAGTCTATAATGAGAAACGGTCATGGTTTGAATGTGTTCCTTTATCTCACTAATTCTATAACCCAATTTTTATCAATGACCTCAGGCCTGAAGAGCTCAGACTGCATTTTGAAGCATATCTCATTAATATTTGCCGTCGAGGGGCATGTATCATTATCTTCCCATTTCAGACGGAAATAGGCGGTGTAAGGAAGGACAGCCCCGTGTGCCTGGGTTCAGGATTAGGAGACTGTTTGCTTTTAGCACCATCTGCCATGTCAGATTCAGCTTTGCCCTCCCCTGTAAGAAACAACACTGAGATAAACCAACTGGGATGCTGTCGTTTCAGCCTGGTGTCCCCAGTGTCAGAGTCTGACCAAAAATAATAAGATCAAAGCCCTGAGGCTATGATGAAAATGAAAGGCTGTGCTGAAGCGAGATCGGCAGAGAAGTCATTACGCATGGGCCTGGGTACTCGGCTGTCCTAAGAAAAATACTGAAAATACAGAGGTGTATTATTACAATGGCAATTAAAACCTAAACCTCACAGTGAAAATAGCCAGCTTCGAGATCCAAGTGGTGGCCACACAAGAGCTGGGATGTTAGATCTGATTCTGCTCTGCTTGTTCAGCATCATCTTGAGCACCCATGTGACGATTTCATTGCTTCCAACACTTCTCACTATTTCTCATTCTACAAAATCTCTGCGTTTTTTTAAAAAGCAGGCCAAAGACACCTGACATCATTCATGCCAATGACCACTGGAAAGACCATAAGAAGTGTCACACTGGGTAGATCAGTGGTCCATCTGATCAAGAATTCTGTCATCGTTATCTGAGACATTTGTGGGAGGACATGACTTCTTAAAAACTATTGCTACATTTCTGGGGAGTTTATCCTACAAATACAAAAGTCCCACGGGATCGTTCATTGCAGTGATGTGTATAATAGCAAAACATTGGGAGCAAGCTAAACAGCCGTGAATAAGAGACCGGTTGAATACATTTTGGTACATCCATTCAATGGAATATAACTCAGCTCTGAAAAAAAAAAGGATAAAGAAAATCTTTATGTATCAGCAAGGAAAGAGCTCAAGGATATATTGGTAAAAAAATAGAGCAATATCACACACTCGAGTGTATATAGGATGCTACTCATTGTCTAAAAACTGTGGGGGTGAATATTTTCAGTTATTTAGGATATATTTATTGAACAGTTTCTATGTCCCAGGAGCTGTTCTAGCTACTGGGGATATGGCAGTGAAGGAAGTAGATGGAATGCCTGCCTTCAAGGGGCGTTTTCACATTTGCTTATGTGTGCATTTCTAAGTATCTTTGAAAAACACACAAGAAGCCCCTAACAGTGATTTTTACTGGGAGAAGCAGGGACTGGGTAAATCTGCGACACGTGCAGGAGGGCAGGTTTTCACTGCATAGACTTTTATATTTCTTAGATATTTAAATAAGATAAAATACAAATGAAAGAATAAACTGGTAAATATTACACACCATTCCTTACTAATCTGGTATGTATTTGTGCTCACTAATTTATGCAAACCCGTCTTGAACCTCTTTATTTGTTTAGCTTAAGTATTATGCCCTGTTAGTCTAGCCTTTTCCATATATTTATTTGTGGAATTTAAATAAAATAGTATTTTTTTAATCGTATAGAAATGTCTTTCTTGACTTCAAAATGTCCCTTTCATCTAACGTTCTGAGATGAAATGAGCATATTCATGTTTGTTGTCCTCAAACCACTCATTAATCTATAAATCTTAATGGAATCTCTCCGTTACTTTTGCCTTCTCCCACGGAAGAGTTTGGATTCCTGCGAACCTGTTTCTAATTCCCATCCTGTTAGTTACATAAACCTTAATGTAAATGAAAGCTTCTCTGCTTGTATTTGAGGTGACTAGGACTCCATTTCTTCCTTCTAAAACCACTGTCCTCACCATCCCCGAACTACCTTTTGCTTCCATTTTGATCCATGAACTCCTTTTTCATAGAAAACATCCAAAAGAGATCACTTTGAAACACAGAAGTTCCTTTTTAAAAAATCCTAACAATAAATTTATCTCTCTCTGTCCCCACCCTCCCTCTAGCTCCCAGCTGTCAGCCCGTCTCTAGGGCCTTTCACATCCTCCTCTGCGGATGAAGCTGCGCCCACGTACCCGGAGTTGAGTCTCATCCCCACCCAGCCCCTGATTGTACCAGTGTGTTCTGCCCCTCTTCTCTCACCCGTGCCTCTAATCACCAAATTAAAAGACATTTCCCCACTCTGGTTATCCTCCGCTGCCGTGTTTGAAACAGTGTGAAACCATGTGTCCTTGTCACAGACTGGACACAGAGCCTTGTCACAGGCTCTTGTCATTGAAAGAGTCCTTGGCTGCTTGTTGACCTCCAGCATCCCTGGCCTCTTACAGACCCCCACCCAGGGGGATCCTGTGGACCCCCCTCATTCCAGCTTGGAGATGTTCATGCATCTACTATAGGAGATACTACCAGGCTCTGCCCCGTCCCCTGGGATCCCTTTCTAGAGTGACCGACTGTTCAGTTTGCCCAGGACTGAGGGGGTTTCCAGGATGTGTAACTTTTGGTTTTAAATATAAACTGTCCTGGGCAAACCAGGTCACCCAACCTTACCATTTTCACACAGATTTCCTCTGGGTGCACTTTCACTGCAAAGGTGGCAGCCGTGCCTCCTTGTCAGAAGACATCCCTCAGGCTGCCCAAGGCCTGTGCCCACTCCCTCAGAGGGCCAGAGGTGACGGGGCGTTTACGTATCCCCAGGGCAGCCCTCACCTGATGACTGAAGGTACTCCAGTGCCGTTGACCTGATTGCCGTGATGCTGAGTTACGACTTACACTGTCTCCGCGCTGCTGCAGGATCAAGTCAACCTTACCCTCCACGCAACTTTGCTTGCTACACCCCCTCGCTTGGTTTTCTTCACTTTCTTGTCCCACTCCCGGCTGCTGCCTCTAGCTTTCCCTGAGAACATGTCCTAATAAATCACTTCTTTCTCATCGAGTCTGCTTCTGGAGGGCCCAAATGGTTTGGTGATCTACTGCTGTGAGGTAAATGACCCCAAAATGTAGCAGTTAAAGTAACTATTTTATTATTTCTCACAATAATATCATAGTTGACTGAGGCTGACTGGACTCAGCTGGGTGGCTCTTCTTCTCCACATGATGGCAGCTGGGAATGCAGTCATCTTGGGAGCCCTCCTGGGCTGGAGTGTCTATGATGTCTGGTGCCAGGACACTCACTTGTCTGAGGCCTCTCGACAGTTCTGCTTGTCTCACTTGGGGTCTCTAGGATGGTTGTGATCTGACAGCAGCGGGGCTAGAGTCATCTGAAGGATGAGCCGGAAGGCTGGGTTGGCTAGGCCTCACCCCCTGTCCTCTTGTATTAGTGTCCTGGGGCTGCCACAGCAAAATACCACACACTGGGTGGCTTAAAACAACAGATATTTATCCTCTCACGGCTCTGGAGGCTGGAAGTCCAAAATCCAGGCATCAGAAGGGCCGTGCTCCTTCTGAAGGTTCTGAGGGAGGGTCCTTTCTTGCCTCTCACCAGGTGGTCGTTGGCAATCCTCGATGTTCTTGGCTTGCAGGTATGTTACTCTAATCTCTGCCTGTGTCATCACGTGGTCTTCTCCCTACGTGTCTGCGTCTTCACACAGCCTCCTCATGCGGATCCCAGCCATTGGATTTTCAGTCTGTATAATCCATCATGACTGCATCTAAACTTGATTGCATCAACAAAAGCCCTGTTTCCAAAGAAGGTTGCATTCACAGGTTCTGGGGAGCTTGAATTTTGGAAGGACACCATTCCGCCCAGCACACCTCTCCATGTGGTCTGTCTTCAAGGATGCTCCATCAGAGAGAAACTTACAGGCAGTTCGAGGTTCCCAGAAGCACAATAGTGGAAGCTACTTGGCCTTCTTAGGACTTACCAAGTACTCGCAATGTGCCTAGCACTATTTTAAATGCTGAGGTTGCAGTGGAGAACAAGATAGGCCAAGTGCCTGCTGTCATACAACTTCCACTGTGGCAGAGAGAATATCACTGACCATTTCCCTTGTCTTTTTTTTTTTTAATTTATATTTACCCATACTCTAGTCACTGGGCTTATTGATGATTAGGTTACGTATGATGCCCTTACCCTCCCTCCCCCCCAAGTCCAAGCTTCAAGTGTGTCCATTCCCCCGGGGGTGCACATCGTACTCATTGTTTATGCATATGCCCGTCCCCTTCTCCCCCCTCCCCTCTCCCCTTGCCCAACATCTAATACATGTTATTCTTATATGTGCACTTAGATGTTGATCAGCTAATACCAGTTTGATGGTGAGTACATGTGGTGCTTGTTTTTCCATTC